>NC_140941.1:21764870-22149870 GCF_014529385.1 Adiantum capillus-veneris | reverse complement strand
GTTATATAGTGAAGACCATCCTGAGAGAGTACCAGCCTGCTCCGAGTTCAAAGGCTATTCCGAGGAGGTGGATCAAGGGTGTTGCACGGGACACCGTGAAACATCGAGGAGATGCAGCTCGACAGGCTTTCAAGACCGGCTCGCCGAAGCCTTTGGGCATCCCACACGAGACGTGGCTGCAGATCAAGGAGGATGAGCGGACAGCGGACACGCGGTTTAGACAGCAGCGTCACGCCGCGCAGATAAGACAGATGACAAGGGGGATATCTCATCTTGGCAGCGGAGGCTTCGACACCTTTCGCTATGAGTTTGTGAGTTTCTAATCCAATCCTAGCTATGGCATTTTTTAAAACGTGATGAATCATGTATTCTTATTACTTTGATTTTTGTATAAACGCAGAATCTTGCGATGCATCGAGCCCCGACACGCCAGGAGGAGACAGATGGATATCGTAGAGGTATCTATGAAGTATTGAATGATCTTGATGCTTCAGGAGAGCCTGTAGACTGGGAGGCCTTAGAGTCTCGTTGATCTCTTGATGTGAGACGTTAATATGTGTGAGTTGATTTAATTAAATAAGTATACGTGAAGTAATATCAATACTAATTTTGTGACTTGTCCTATGTATAGGTTGTGACGCCTAGTCATCAGTGGATTTCATATATATGCTTTGTGAGACACAGACACGCTTCTGTGTCTCTTTTTTGTATAGACATATATGGTTATGGTTATTGTTCAGACAGTTATTGTTTTCCTTATGGTTATGGTTATTGTCATTGTCATTTTATAGACATGGTTATTTCTCCTATTCTTGTATAGACATGGTTATGGTTCTTGTTTTGTTTATGGTTATGTTTAACTTTCTGGTTATGCTTATGGTTATTGTTAATTTTGTTTATGGTTATGGTTATCTGCATTATGGTTTTGATCAAAGTGGTTATGGCCGGTTATGGTTTTAATTTAGTTATGGTTTTGCACAATTAAGTTATTTATGGTTATGGTGTTAAGTTGGTACGGTTATGGTTTTGCACAGAGTTCATTTCATTTCTTTAATTGGCCTTAAATCTCATGTGAGATCCTACATGGATAGCATGTAGGAGGCGTATACATGATATGGTTTTTTTTAAAGGTTTATGTAAAAATGAAGGGAACTCTGCCGAAATTTCTGCGGGAGCATGGTTAATTTTGGTGCTGCTCGCTTTCTTGGGCAGAGGACAGACAGTCTGGCTATGGTTGTGTCCATCTTTTCACTGGGCACAGGCCAGGCTGCCTGTCCTCTGCCCAAGATTTTTTTTTTGTTATGTGCGTCGCTATGTGCGTTGCTAAGCCTATCGAAACACGCGTCGATAATATTACCTTTCAATGCGTATATCGACGCATATAGCAAAGGTTTTGTAGGGATGCGTATATCGATGGGCTTTTTGATGGGATGCGTCGAAACCTGCATCGAAGGTCCCCTTTTTTGTTGTAGTGTATCCATTCTAGGTTAGATGATTGTCATATGTGAATGTGTCCTTTAAAAAAAAAAGACATACATAACAATGTTGTTTAATAATCACATGTGTTGCCTAGATTGGCCACTTGTCCATTTTTAGGTCAAGTTATGGTCATATGTTGTTACGTGTGCATATGTGCACCTAAATTGTCCACTTGTCCATTCTAGGTTCAATTTTTCTAAGAAAGATAAATGAAAAAAGTTTTGTTTTTTTTGCACTAGATCTAATGGATAGATAGATGTTAATATGTTTTTGTTTTCATATCTGCACTTCAGATTGGCTACCTATCCATTCTACCTTATATGATGGGCATATGTTTTTACATCTGCAAATGTGCACCTAGATTGACCATTCGTCCATTCTAGGTTCATTTTTTCTAGATTTTCCATCTTTCTTTCCTAAGAAAATCATGCTTGCGTCACTTTCATACTCATGTGTATTGTGTATCTTAGCCATCTATCCATTTGAGATTGAGTTATGGTGGGATGTAATTTGTTCTGCATATGTACACTTAAGATTGGGAACCTATCAAAGAATTGTCAGATGATGGTCATATATGAATGTGCCCTTTTCAAGAAATACATGTGTTTATGTACTAGATTATAAGGATGCTATGATTTCTTTCTTGGACCAATGTCTTCTGACACATGTTCATTTTCTAAGGCACATGTAATTACTCTTTCTTAGTTTGTGCTCTTTATTGTTACATGTGCTATCTAGATTGACCACTTGTCCATTTTAGGTTAGGTAATGCTAATATGGTGATTCCTATGCATACGTTCTCTCTAGATTGACCACATGTCCATTATAGGTTAGTTTTTCGACTCTGTTTCACTAAAAAATCATGCTAGTATGTTCTTTCTATGCCCTTTCTTTTGATGTATCAACACATGTATAAATGTTCTTGTTCAGTGAAAAGTACACTCTAGAATGGCCATTTGGCCATTCTTGGTAAAGAAACATGTGGTTTTCTTGAGATTGGCCATCTACCCATTCTTGGTAAGGCGGGTAAGGTGGACATCAAGATATCAAGACACATGTGATTTTCTCCAGAGTGGCCATCTTTCCAATTTTGGTAACATGTGGTTTTTAAGATTGATTAGAGTGGTCGCCTGTCTATTCTAAGTCAGGTGATGTCATATGTGAATGTGACCTTTTCTATGAAAGACATGTGTAATTATACTATTTAATAGTCACATATATTGTCTAGATTGGTCACCTATCCATTCCAGGTCAAGTGATTGTCATATGTTGCTACATGTGTATATGTTCCCCTAGATTGACCACATGTCCATTCCAGGTTCAATTTTTCTAGATTTTCCATCTCTCTTTTCCCAGAAAAGCATGATTATATGTTCTTCTATATTCATGTGTATTTGTGTATATTAGCCATCTATCTATTCTAGGCTAGGTTATGGTGGAATTTACTTTGTTTTGCATATGTGTACTTCAGATTGGCCACCTGTCTATTCTAGGTCACGTGATGGTTATATGTGAATGTATGTTCTTTAATAGTCACATGTGTTGCCTAGACTTTCCATCTATCCATTCTAGGTTAGGTAATGTTCATAAATGTTACATGTGCATATGTGTTGCGTAGATTGGCCACTTGTCCATTCTAGGTCAGGTGATGGTCATATGTTGTTACGTGTGCATATGTGTTTCCTAGATTGGCCACTTGTCCATTCTAGGTCAAGTGATGGTCATATATAAGGAACTTAAAAACATGCTATAGTAAGAAGATAACTTGTCTACAAAAAACATTAGTTTGTTAAAGCTACATATGACCATCACCTGACCTAGATAAATTACATGAAATTGACCAATACTTGGCTAACTTGTCTACAAAAAACATTAGTTTGTTAAAGATACAATTGACCATCACCTGACCTAGATGAATTACATGAAATTGACCATCACTTGGCCTAGATGAATTACATGAAATTGACCACATGCATCTATGCCCCTAAATTGACCACCTCTCCATTCCAAGTTCATTTTTTCTAGATTTTCCATCTCTTCTCTAAGAAAAGCATGCTTGTATGTTCTTTTATATTTATGTGTATTGTGTGTCTTAGCCATCTATCCATTCTAGCTTAGATTATGGTGGGATGTACTTTGTTTTGCATGTGTAATTCAGATTCTACACGTGTCCATTCTAGGTCAAGTGATGGTCATATGTGAATGTGTTCTTATAAAAGAAAAACACACATAAGTATGTTCTTTAATAGTCACATGTGTTGCATAGATTGCCCACGTGTCCATTCTAGATCAACTAATGGTCATATGTTGTTACATGTGCATATTGTTTCCTAGATTGGCCACTTGTCCCTTCCAGGTCAAGTGATGGTCTTATGTTGTTATTATGTGCATATGTGATTCCTAGATTGGCCACGTGCCCATTCTAGGTCACGTGATGGTCATATATAAAGAACTCCAAAACATGCTATAGTAAGAAGATAACTTTTCTACAAATAATTTAGTTCATCAAAGCTTTGAGTCCCCTTAAAATAGGGTGCACTCTATAGAGCACTTTATTCAATATGGTTCACTTGGATCTAGGTTAGATGATGGTCATATATGAGTGTGCCCATTTTCAAAAAAAACATGTGTATCCATACTAGATTAGAAGGATACTATGATTTCTTGCTTGAACCAACATCTTCAGACACATGTTCAGTTTCTAAACCACATGTAATTGTTCTTTCTTACTTTGTGTTGTTTTATTGTTACATGTGCTATTTAGATTGGCCACATATCCATTCTAGGTTAGGTGATTCTAATATGGCGATTCCTATGCGTGCATGCTCTCTAGATTGACCACATGTCCATTCTAGCTTAGTTCTTGCTAGATTGTCCATCTCTTTTGACTAAGAAAAGCATTACACTCTAGAATGGCCATTTGACCATTCTTAGTAAAGAAACATGTTTTTTTTTGTAGATTGGCTATCTATCCATTCTTGATAAGGCTAGTACTATGGAAATCAAGACATCAAAACACATGTGGTTTTCTTGAGGTTGGCCATCTTTCCAATTTTTATAACATGTGGTTGTTTAGATTAGTAAAGAGTGGTTACTTGTCCATTCTAGGTCAGATGGTGTCATATGTGAATGTGTCCTTTTCTATGAAAGACATGTGTAATTATGTTCTTTAATAGTCACATGTGTTGTCTAGATTGGCCACCTATCCATTCTAGGTTAGGTGATGGTCATATGTTGTTACATGTGTATTTGTGCCCCTAGATTGACCACATGTCCATTCTAGGTTCATTTTTTATATATTTCCCATCTCTCTTTCTTAAGAAAATCATGCTTGTATTCTCTTTTATATTCATTTATATTGTGTATCTTATCCATATTTTTATTCTAAGTTAGGTGATGGTGGAATGTACTTTGTTATGAATATGTGCACTTCTGATTGGCCACTTGTCCATTCCAGGCCCGGGGAGGTCACCTAAGAAAAATGTAACCTATCACGTGAGTTCAACAGAAGGGTATTAAAAGTTATTGTAACTTACAGAATTATATATACATAAGGACATTATTTTTTCAAATTTGAAAAAAATTTACAGATTTTAAAAGAAAAGGATACATTATATTCCTAACAAAATTTACAGATAAGGGGTTTTACAAACATGTCTTGAACGCTGTCGAGAAATTTACGGTCTTGCCAGGAAAGCACCGGGCTTATGGCTGTGAGAGTTTGTGAGAGAACTCAACAAAAACTATATGAAGGACTTAAACCATAGATGCCATGAAGACTAGGGTTTGGAAAGAAGTACAATTAAAGAAGCCCACCCATTCTCTCTTGCACTCACACGCACAAATAAAGAACACAAAAGAAAATGTCAAAATAACACAAAGATGAAAACATCAAGGCTATGGTCATATCGTATCATGGGTAATATGAAAAGGGTTAACAGATGAGTTAATGGCATTCAATCTTGGCTGCCCAAATAGGCTACGAATTGTTCTTTGGAATTGTAGTTTTGTGCTTACCATAATATCTATATTTTGTTTAGTGATTGGGATTAATTGTGTGTACAAATCCTCTTGGTTCATAGCAAGATAACTACGCTTACGTCAAAAGAAAAGTTATAGTCTATGAGAGGTAGTATGATGGGATCCGGTGATAGAAGTATTTCATTGAGCCTTTCTTGGCCAAAGAGAAACACTATACGTTGTTGAAAGTGTATTTTACGGCTAATCCATACGTTAATTCTAATAGATCGTACAGAGTGAAAGCGATAGAAATTATCATCATGTGGGTTATTCATCTAGGATAGTATGTGAGAAATGTAGATATGAGAGAAGTGAAGAGATGAGAAGTTTCCCTCCCAAGCCCTATTCTTGCCCGTAAGCAATAAGGATACTGCGGGGAGAGATGTACCTGTAGCAAAGAGAACCTAGAGAGGATGAATTACTAAGAATGAGAGAGATAGGTTTGGTTAAGGAGATGAGATTAGATACATATATATATGTTGGATTAGAGATGAAAATGAAAACAACAAGAAATCAAGAAAACATCAATGTAGAACACATCTTACTTGAAACCCTTCGGCACCATATTGATGGGAGAGAGAAGAAGAGGGGAGAATTCAACGTTGATTGATACGCCAAGTACAACACCTTCTTTGATTAGAGTTGATCCTCCAAGGATGGCGTACAAGAATGGCTAGTTTTCCTCTAGGAGAAAGTGTAGGCTTGGGCTTATGTTAATGGGGCTAAGTACAATTAGGCATTACTACTCACTCCCTCAAGAATTCCTCTCATCAATGGCTTGAATGCTTGAGTCCCTTCCAAGGAAGAAGAGGTCCCCTTTTATAGGTGAAGGGAACCCACAAGGGTTTACACAAGAAGAGAGGAGCCAGTGTGAACAGGAATTGGAAAAGTTGGAAATGAGCTGTCCCTGCATGATGTGGGCAGACTAGGGTCCAGTATTTTGATCATATCTCCTCAACCGTAGCTCCAAATAAAAAAGTAAAAATATGGGCAAAAACTTCAGCTCATTAGCTATGATTTTCATTTTAAAATCGTTTTCCAATTCGGATTGGAACCTTGTGTAAAAAATTCATCAAAATAGGGTCCATTTATGGCAGCAAAAGTCTTCATGTGGTCTCCTTAGCCTAGACTTTCATTTAATTCACAAGGACACCTCATGCCATATGAAAGCATGACATTGCTCCTTGACAAAGTTTTGTAATCATGATTGCAATAATGCATTAGAATAAGTGTATCTTTGAAATCATGCCACCTAGTGTCCCACTAGGATTTGATTCTCTCCTAGTAGCTATTTAAAAAGAAATATAAGAAAAGTATAAAAAATACATAGAATATATATAGATTGGAAATTACTCTAGATATAGGATCTAGATAGGGTGTGAGATAATAATGAGATGGTAGAAAGAAAGAATCAATGCTTTTTGCCCCAAGTTAAAGAGGTGGAGCTATTAACACTTTTCCCATAGTATTTTTTTTTATGGTAAAGTAAGAATACATTACCCTTGAGATAATAAGATGAGATAGAAAGCTTATTTTTATACTTACATATACATATG
Organism: Adiantum capillus-veneris; assembly: GCF_014529385.1. NCBI lineage: Eukaryota > Viridiplantae > Streptophyta > Polypodiopsida > Polypodiales > Pteridaceae > Adiantum > Adiantum capillus-veneris. The sequence continues at coordinate 22,142,815 of NC_140941.1, read as the reverse complement.
TAAATTATAGGAAATATAATTATGTATCTAAAAATTTACAAGATAACTCTTGTAGCATGTGTTCCCACTATGTACATGTCACAGCACGACATCCACCCCCTCTAAACCTGCACATCCTATGGTATGTGCCAAATTATTTCTTTGTAAGATCAGCCCTCTTGTACATCTTCCTTGCTTTCATCCTCACTGGATGATTCCAGAGCTTCATTTTCACTTTGATCTTCACCTGTATTTTGCTCTTCTTCCTCATCAACATTTTCTGGATCATTGTCTCCTCTTCTCTTAAACATTTTGATCCTTTTTCTTGCAATGGGAATCTTTACTTCTGTGCCATCTAGTTCAGACAAGCTGTAAGTAGCATTTTCATGCACATGTTTTACAACATATGGTCCAAACCATCTTTTTGAAAACTTACGCATGACTGTGTGTTGGTTATCAAGGCTACTATCATACATTAAAACCCAGTCACCTTTGTCAATTGCTTTGCTCCTGAGCCGATGTCGCTTATCAAAGTAGTCCTTGTTTTTCAATCTTGCATTTTTGAGTCGTTCCTTTGCAGCCTCAATGTCTCCAGGTCTTCTCTCTAGTTGCCTTATACGTAATGCAAGGAGATCTTCCCTGCTAAGCCCCTCTTGCCAAGGTAGTACATTCCATGTGGGAATTGTATCTTCAATCGGCATCACTGGCTTTTGACCATACATTAGCTCCGCAGGCATGTAGCCAGTTACTGAGCTATGTGTTGTACGATCAGCCCATAAAGCATATGGTAACAGTTTTGGCCACTCACCAACTCTTCCTTCGCAAGCCTTGGCCAAAGCTTTGATGATAGGAGGATGCCCTCTTTCACTCTTTCCATTGCCTTCAGGGTTGTAAGCTGTAGTAAGAGAAAGCTTGATCCCTAATCTAGAAAAGAACTCCCTTGCTTCTTTGGCATCCAGTTCACCTCGATCTGCAGTGATTTTTCCCACACAACCATAACGGCAAATCACCTCATCAAGAAGGAATTTGCACACAGCTTCTGTGGTCTTAGCTCTTAATGCTCTTCCTTCAACCTGGTTAGTTAGGTCCTCTCGTGCAAGAACCAAGTATCTCATCTACCAGAGTCCTAAAGGCATCGTGACTAGATCCACAACCCATTTATAGTGCATGACTAGTGGATATGTAGGGTGCAATCCATCACGATGTCGAACATTTGAATACATTTGACAAGTTACACATGACTCTACAAACTGAGATACATCTTTATACATACCCTTCCACCAGTATTTTTCTTTCAACTTGGAGAAGGTTGCCCACACACCCTGTGTCCAGCCCATAGACTCTCATGAAACTCTTGCATGAGCTTTACTTGAGTCTCTTTTTTACATATAACCCGTTGTGGTGTAGCACCCTTTTGTTTAGGATGCTTCCACAAGTAACCATCCCTTAAAAAGTACCCATATGCTTTCCTGCGTATCCTCTTGAATTCTTGTTCAGACCAATCATCCTGTTTTGTTAGAGTACTCAAGTACCTTCCAATAGAAAGCCAATCACCTTCATAAAGATCTTTCAAGAACAATTCAAGTGAATTAGTCATGCAGACATTGTTACCTTTGACATGAGAGATAGAATAGAATTTTGTGCCTACATCATCTCCCTCATCAATCATTTGTGACTCATCTTCATACCTTGCCCTTGATAGCATATCTGCCATTGTATTGTCTTTACCTGCAATGTGCTTAAACTCGGGATTTAAGGACTTAATGTAGGCAATCCACCCCAACATAGCAATGTCTGGTGTTGAGCAGCTTGTAATCATCCCAAGAAGTGGTAGACAATCTGTTTCTACAACCACACATGCACCAATTAGGTACTCTTTCCCATTTTTCAAGGCTGTAACCATACCCCATAGCTCTCTCTTTATTTGTGGATAGTTTCTTTGGCGAGCACTTAGTACCTTTGCTCCAAATCTTACCACATACCTACGTCCTTCTTCGTCATCTTGCCCTATTGCCCATCCAATCCCTGTAGGACTGGTGTCTACTGTCATAATTACTGCCTTTGACACTCATAGTCTACCTTTCTCAAAGTTGGTGCTGACTGGAGCAACTCCTTTAGCTTTTTCATGGATTTTACATGTGCTTCTGTCCATTTAAACTTTTGATTCTTTCTAAGCAACTGATAAAGAGGATCAGCTACATGTGCATAATGTGGAATCCAAATAACATAGAAGACACATGCTCCTAGAAACCTTCTAACCTCAGTGATGCTAGTGCATGTTTCTTTCATTCTTTGGATGGCATCTACCTTTGTTGGACAAGGTTTCCTACCATATGGCCCACACATGTGCCCCACAATGAGCACTTCATTGACACCAAACATAGACTTTTTCCCTGACAATGTAAGATTCACTTCTTCCAACCTAGACAAAATTTTATCACAATCATTTATGTGATTTACCACAAACTTGCGACATCCCTTGAGATCCAAAGCTTCATCTTTGTCACTTTCTTCACATCCTTTGATAGGCAAATCATCAATGAAAGGCATTGTGATTTGAGGAATAAAGTCACGTAAGACCTTATTCATCCCATTCATCATATGTGCAACCGAGTTGGTTGCTCCCTGTGGCAAGGTACACATCCTTACCAAACCCAAAGGTGTCCTCATGGTTGTCAAGTCTCTGCTTTTGATTGCAAGCTGAAATTGATCATACCCTGAGTAGATATCCCCCATTGAGTAGATTGCCCTCCCTGCAAACGCCTCTGCAAATTCATCCACAATTGGACCTGTACCTACATTTCTAATTGTCACCTTGTTCACTGGTTGCATATCTTGGATGAAGCGTAGAGAACCATTCTTCTTTGGAACTGTGAACCACCTATTTGAGTATGGAGCACAAGAAGGCTCCAAGATTCCCATTTTGATTTTCTCATTCAGTAGCTCTACTAACTTTGGCAAATGAGCCTTTGGAACCAGAATAGGCCGCAGATTCCAAGGCACATGAGGTATTGTGAAAATTACCATAGGAGCTACAATATAAGGATCAACACATCCTATCTCATGTGGCTCAAATGCAAAAGCCTTACCATGCTTTGAAAGCATTTCTTTGAAGCACTTTTTCTCCTCCTGTGTTAGAAACTCCTCGCAACCAATCTGCAACTCTTGAAAGGACTCCTTTGTGAAGGTATGCCCGATCTTTTTAGGATTCCGCAAAGTTGGTTTTAAAGAAGCCTGTTCAATCTTTTCCCTGTTGTTGGGTGGTAAGGGCGAAGCTACTGGTTTCACCTTCTTTGCTACACTCTTGTATTTAGTTTCAACATGGACTTCTGGCCCAACTGTTTGGCTTTCTTTAAAGGCTTCTATTACTTGATACATTTCCATAGAGCAAACTTCCACAACTTCATTTTCAAGATGCAAACTAGACCTCATTATAGCATCAAGCTCACCCATAGTATCTACAAAAGAAACTTGTTCACACAAACCCAAAACATTTTCAGTAGGCTTTAGCAACCCACTCTTTTTCATGCCTATTTGTACATTATGCACATATTGCCTCTCATATCTCTTCAAATCTTCAAGTTTTGTAAAACATACTGATCCATTCCTTGTTACCAAGGAGCTCATCGAGAAAGTTTCACCTATTTTTGGATCAAGCGAGACCCTTTTTCTTTCTATACCACTGCAATCCCGCTTTACAATGGTACTTGGCCAAAACCCATCATTTCTCTATGATCATGAAACTCTTTGCTTACCTTTGGTAGAGGATGTTCTCTGAGGTTGTCACGATTTCTTTCATGGTTTACACAGACTGTGAGAAATTGGACAGCTCGTTTACCATCTTTGCTACGTATTCTAGCATATGATGAACCATCGTCCATTACCTTTGTTTCCATTTGAACTCCCACAATGTAGGGTTGTCCAAGGATGAGATGATATGAAGATGTATCCTGTACAAAGAAGTTTTGGTCAATCTTTACATCACCTATTGTTACCTTCACACCTGGACATGCTGCATACAATTCATCGGATGAATTGTTTGCCACTTTTACCATCCAGCCATGATCCGTGTCCATCGGCCATTTGCACTTGTTGTAGAGACTCTTTGACATTATGTTTATTTCTGAACCATGGTCAATCAAGGCAACAAATGGCTCTTCAAGATCACCTACCTTGACCAAAGTTTCTGTAGTAGCCCTTGCCCAATGACTTCGTGAATAGTAACTCCTAGGAATATCTTCAACTTCTTCATCATCATTTGAAAAATACACTTGCTTCACTCTCCCACTAGATTGGTAGCATCCTACCATAGCTCCATCATTCTCCTTATTTTGCAGTTGCATTCCTTGTGTCTTTGAGGTTTCCCCTTCAACCTGTGGACGAGAAACTTCAGCAAGGGTTTGCCTCTTTCTCTTGATGATGTCAATGATCTCCTCATGGAATTCACGCTTTGCAATGCCAAGAACTTCTCCCAGAGTAAACTCAATCTTGCTATTCAAGATCCTTTCCTCCAAGACTTTCTTTAAATCTGTAGCAACCTCAATATCAGATTGTAGTTTATAAGTTGGGCCTTTTGTCTTACCTTTCGTTGGCTCTTTCTTCTTTCCTGTTGTAGACTCCTCCATGAGTACTTTAGGTGGAGATGCTCCTTGTGTTGAGGGTGTTTGAGAAGGCATTGAGTCGCTTCTTCCCCCACTTATAGAAGCTCTTTTTTATGGTCCTTCATCAGCATTCTCACGTCTGCACTTCTCTTCTACAATTGCCTCATTTTGTTGGCATTTTGTAATGTAGGCATGCACTAACAATGAGTCCACTGGATCATTCCATCCTGTTTCTAGACGTATGCAATCACCTGCTTCATGTAGAATCTCTTTTGTAAGCTTTCCCTTTTTAGCTAATTGCATGACATTTGGCCAAATTTGACCATGATGGTCACTCACTTCTTCATCACAAAAATGTTCAATTTTTACTCCATAAGTAGCTGCCTCAACTGAAGAGGTGGCATGCTTGGTTGCCATATCTTCAACTAAGGTTTGCATTCCCCCCTTCCCAAAGTTAGTTCTCAAGGGTAGAATTGTCTCTCTTAAGTGGATTTTACCATCCTTAAAAAAGACAACATCTTTTGACAAAGCATCACTAAAATCATCACAATCCCTTCTTACATGGTTTGTACTATCACACCAAATACATCTATTAACAAACCCTTCTTTGGGCTGTTGTCTTTGCCTAGGAAGTGGCCCTGATGGTTGGCCTTTTTCTTCAAGCTTTGCAAACTTCACCTTCAAGTCACACATTCCCTTCACAAGCTCATCTAGCATGGACTCATCAAACTTAGGAGCGATAAAAGTAGGCTTTACCATTTTGTCAGAAGTTGAGGTGGAAGGACTTGTACTGTTTACTACCATCTTGTCCCTTCTTCTTTGTCGTTTGGCAAGCAGTGAGACAGCACCTTCAACCTCATTCCAGTCGGTCTTTAGTCCTTGCTCAGCATCTTTATCTTCAAGAAGAAGCTCCAAATTTTCTTGAAACTCTTTACCTGCAGCTTGTAAGAAAAGATCTGTCTTCTCTGCATCTAGTGTGGCCCTTTCTGTCCTAGTGAGTTGTGCATAGCGCCGCTCAAATTCCCTAAGTAGCTCTGTTATTGATAGTCCTTGCTTTGGCTTGACTACCCATTCTAAGAATGTCCTTTTGGTCACTCTCTCAGAGTCCTCCATGAAATATTCCTCCTTTAAAGCTACTTTGAGTTCTTCCCAATTTCTCCCATGCCCATCTTTAATTGCCCTAACATGCTCCCTAATTTCTGGAGCAACAACTAGCTCAAAGCTTTGAATCATCTCACCTTCTGACACGCGATGCAGCTCCATCTCCTTCACATACTCGCGTAAGTACTTGGTTACATCTTTTCATTGAACTGATCCATTCTGTTGACGACCGCTTGTATGGCCTTCGTTGCTGAAATCTCCCTTCTTTCAGTAGCTTTGAATCATTCACCTTCTGACACGCGATGCAGTCCATCTCCTTCAATACTGCGTAAGTACTTGGTTACATCTTTTCCATTGAACTGATCCATTCTGTTGACGAGCTTGTATGGCCTTCGTTGCTGAAATTCCCTTCTTTCAGTAGCATGTTGTTGTTGCATGAACATTGCAAATGCTTGAAAACATTTGCATTTGTTTGCTGGGTCAAAATGCATACCTTGTTGCTCAACATGATCACCATGGTTACCCAAATACTCACACCCAGCAGATTCACGTCGGGTTCACCAAAAAAATGTCGAGAAATTTACGGTCTTGCCACGAAAGCACCAGGCTTATGGCTGTGAGAGTTTGTGAGAGAACTCGACAAAAACTATATGAGGAGTTAAACATAGATGCCATGAAGACTAGGGCTTGGAAAGAAGTACAATCAAAGAAGCCCACCCATTCTCTCTTGCACTCACACGCACAAAGAAAGAACACAAAGAAAATGTCAAAATAACACAAAGATGAAAACATCAAGGCTATGGTCATATCGTATCATGGGTAATATGAAAAGGGTTAACAGATGAGTTAATGGCATTCAATCTTGGCTGCCCAAATAGGCTACGAATTGTTCTTTGGAATTGTAGTTTTGTGCTTACCATAATATATATATTTTGTCTAGTGATTGGGATTAATTGTGTGTACAAATCCTCTTGGTTCATAGCAAGATAACTACGCTTACGTCAAAAGAAAAGTTATAGTCTATGAGAGGTAGTATAATGGGATCCGGTGATAGAAGTATTTCATTGAGCCTTTCTTGGCCAAAGAGAAACACTATACGTTGTTGAAAGTGTATTTTACGGCTAATCCATACGTTAATTCTAATAGATCGTACAGAGTGAAAGCGATAGAAATTATCATCATGTGGGTTATTCATCTAGGATAGTATGTGAGAAATGTAGATATGAGAGAAGTGAAGAGATGAGAAGTTTCCCTCCCAAGCCCTATTCTTGCCCGTAAGCAATAAGGATACTGCGGGAGAGATGTACCTGTAGCAAAGAGAACCTAGAGAGGATGAATTACTAAGAATGAGAGAGATAGGTTTGGTTAAGGAGATGAGATTAGATACATATATATATGTTGGATTAGAGATGAAAATGAAAACAACAAGAAATCAAGAAAACATCAATGTAGAACACATCTTACTTAAAACCCTTCGGCACCATTATTGATGGGAGAGAGAAGAAGAGGGAGAATTCAACGTTGATTGATACGCCAAGTACAACACCTTCTTTGATTAGAGTTGATCCTCCAAGGATGGCGTACAAGAATGGCTAGTTTTCCTCTAGGAGAAAGTGTAGGCTTGGGCTTATGTTAATGGGGCTAAGTACAATTAGGCATTACTACTCACTCCCTCAAGAATTCCTCTCATCAATGGCTTGAATGCTTGAGTCCCTTCCAAGGAAGAAGAGGTCCCCTTTTATAGGTGAAGGGAACCCACAAGGGTTTACACAAGAAGAGAGGAGCCAGTGTGAACAGGAATTGGAAAAGTTGGAAATGAGCTGTCCCTGCATGATGTGGGCAGACTGGGGTCCAGTATTTTGATCATATCTCCTCAACCGTAGCTCCAAATAAAAAAGTAAAAATATGGGAAAAATCTTCAGCTCATTAGCTACGATTTTCATTTTAAAATTGTTTTCCAATTCGGATTGGAACCTTGTGTAAAAAATTCATCAAAATAGGGTCCATTTATGGCAGCAAAAGTCTTCATGTGGTCTCCTTAGCCTAGACTTTCATTTAATTCACAAAGACACCTCATGCCATATGAAAGCATGACATTGCTCCTTGACAAAGTTTTGTAATCATGATTGCAATAATGCATTAGAATAAGTGTATCTTTGAAATCATGCCACCTAGTGTCTCACTAGGATTTGATTCTCTCCTAGTAGCTATTTAAAAAGAAATATAAGAAAAGTATAAAAAATACATAGAATATATATAGATTGGAAATTACTCTAGATATAGGATCTAGATAGGGTGTGAGATAATAATGAGATGGTAGAAAGAAAGAATCAATGCTTTTTGCCCCAAGTTAAAGAGGTGGAGCTATTGACACTTTTCCCATAGTATTTTTTTTGATGGTAAAGTAAGAATACATTACCCTTGAGATAATAATATGAGATAGAAAGCTTATTTTTATACTTACATATGCATATGTAAATTATAGGAAATATAATTATGTATCTAAAAAGTTACAAGATAACTCTTGTAGCATGTGTTCCCACTATGTACATGTCACAGCACGACAACGCACGTGATATGGTAGTTTTACACATAGTGAACCCCCCGAGATTCCAGGTCAAGTGATGGTGATATGTGAATGTGTTGTTTTGACAAAAGACACACATAACAATGTTCTTTATTAGTCAGATGTGTTACCTAGATTGACCATGTGTCAATTCTAGGCTAGGTAATGATCATATGTTGTTACATTCGAATATGTGTTGCCTAGATTTTTCACTTGTCCATTCTAAGTCAGGCGAGGGTCATATGTTGTTACGTGTCTGTATGTGCACCTAAATTGACCACTTGCCCATTGGAGGTTCATTACAAGTGACCAATCTAAAGTTGATCATGGCACAATGGAACCATCACTCAAATACTTTGACATATAAAAAATAGAACATCAATTTGTTCAAAAAGAGAATCTATCAGATTGATAAGCGTACCTTATGCTAGAGTAAATATGTGCAAAAAATATTTGTTCTGCCATCACTGAATAATTACACTAGCTTGGATCCTTATGTGCAATACTTCTTGGTAAATTGATTGACAAGAATTTTCTTCTTAAATCTCAAGAAATCCTTGTCCGATAGATGCTGCACAGTTTGAAAATTGATATCAAGTAACCCTGCATCAAGTATGGTGGTAGAGTTGTTGGGAGTCCACTAGATGCATCACTTTTTCCAAAAAGGACCACAACAGAGAAGAACTGTATGGACCTAGCATAAAACGCTTCTCTTTCATGATGTAGAACTCCAACACTCTGTTGTCGCATCATGCCCTTCATATTATTCAAAGTGTTCTGCAATTGCAAGAGTTGTTGGGAGTCCACTAGATGCATCACTTTTTCCAAAAAGGACCACAACAGAGAAGAACTATATGGACCCAGCATAAAACGCTTCTCTTTCATGATGTAGAACTCCAACACTCTGTTGTTGCATCATCTCCTTCATATTATTCAAAGCGTTCTACAATTGCACAAAATCTATCATGTTTAAGAAAGCAAGAAGCACATAGTGTGCTTCTTCTGAACCTCCACTGATGGACATCATCCCATTCAAGATATCTTTTTATCGATCCTCAGATCAATGTGTGTTGCTCTTAAAGGCCTCTGATATGTCCAATACACAAAGTCCTATGGGCATTGGGTTGCAAAGGTGACGCTCCAAGTATGAAGAACCTTCAATATGAAGGTTTACCACATAAATCCTCCAAGGAAAATCTGTTGATTTTACTTGCTCCTTGTGTAGATTGATTGTCCACTCAACATACTTTCTTGCACTCTCTAGAAAGTCAATCTTCTTGATTCCTCGCTTTAATTGTGTCTTGATCCATATATCACAAAGCTCAAGAAACTTCATATACAAAACATCATTGATGTTATACACCAAGACAAGATCCTCCCAAGTATTGCACTTTGCATCTTCATTGAGAGAGTTAAACTCCTCAAGCAAGGCATCTTGAATGATACGATCTTGCTTGAGTTGTTTGATTCTTTCAAGCATGTCCATGATGTCTGTGTCCTTTATGCCCTTTGATAACACAATTGTGCGATCTCTTATTTATGCTTGTATCTTTTTAACCTCTTCTTCATCCAAACCAGCTAGATACCTAAATACTGTGGCACTTGGTTTCTTATTCTCTTTTTCCAATTCTATTATAATATCTAGCCAATCATTAAAGATGGCATCAGAATAAGTCACCATGTGAGCTTGCTTTGTAATAAAGGATGGTCCAACCCATATTCTAGCCATTCTTAAACACGCCTACACAAAGAAATTAAAGAAATCAAAAATTGACTATCAAACTTGCATGGTGTCCTATGTTTCTAGTGCAAAAGAAAAATGATATGGGATTAGAAATTTATAACTTACATCCCATTTGCTGCGAGGTGAAGTTCCCTCCACGACATCAAGTGGTGGCCTTGCAGGACATCCGTTAAATTTCCACTGATCATGTAAGTGCTTCAACATGACACTGTATGGTTGCTTCACATACAAGGCCTTTGATTGTTCATTTGCAATAGAAAATATAGCGATAGAAACATGTGGAGGTGGATCTACAATAATGCGGGCCTTTCATTGAGCATACACTGCCATGAGCTCTTGTGATCTACCCCCTTTGTCATTTCTTCAACTCTCAGCATTTTTGCTGCATATATAGAGTGTCGTCCGTCAAGAATCCAATACCTATAGTCTTTTAGCTTGCCTTCTTCAATCTCTGATGGCGTCATTGGGATTCCTGTCCTTTGACCACAATTCTTGGCAGGCATCAAATATGCACATGATGAAGGCCTATTTGTACTTGCAGCAAAGAGAAGCATGCAATTATTTAGCTACTCCTCGTCAAGTTGGCGAGAATTATAATGATTAGGAGCAAGAAAACAATTGGTCAATGGAATTTCATACTCTGTATACTTGAATGGAAAATATGCTGAATATTTCTCCATGCCTCCAGTATCGCCTTTCGTTGCCTTTTGAACCTCTTTCTCTAAACGATCAGGCTCCACAAACCTTAAGTGGTTGCTTGTACCCTCTTGTGAAGCATCTACATTTGACTCATCCACCACTTTGGACCATGCAAAAATATGAGCCTTGGCCCTCTTTGCTTTTGGATGAGAAGATTTTGGCCTTGGAATCTTGGTGGAGAGCTTCTTATTCTTCATACTTTGGACAATGGAGTCATGAAGAGTGTCTGCAGTCACGTGTGTAGGATCCATGTTTGCATTACAACCTCTAGAGAACATAGTCACCTCATATTATTTTACCATGCATTGAGAAAAACATGCCTTTGGAGATAGGCAATACTCTATATTCCCTGGAACTTGAATGTTAATGCACTAAATGCTAGGATGCCCTTCAACGGTTGATACAACTACTGCAACTACTTGGCCTAGATCCTCAAATACATTTTTATCTTGTTCTAAGGCAAGAAAAAAATGTACTTTATGATATTGAGCACCTTGTAGTCCATAAATATTGAGGTACCATGGATGAGGCTCATTGGTAGCGAGCTCAATGCTGATTGGAATGGTAGTTACTTTTCTCTTATATGAGGTCCTCAATTGAGACATTTTTGTAGACATGTAGTAGTGTTAGTGTGTATACACGCTTCACCAGGGGCACTTTTCTCCCACTGGGTTTTTCCCCCTGGACATCTGGTGTGAAAGGAAACCTTATCTCTTAGGGTCTCATATAAGCTTTGTAGCTCTGAGTTTGTATATACTCTATTATTCTAATACAGAGAGATAGACTACAGAGATCTCGTACGCAAGCTTTGTGTCTTCTCCTTCTCCATCTTCTTACTACTTTGAGTTGCTATCTTCCTTTTGTTTCCTCTTTCATCATCTTCAACAATTGGTATCAGAGCAAGGTGATTTCGAGAGCCTCTACTTGCGTTTTTGCGTCCGCGCGCGCAATCGCAGTTTTCAGGCAGTTTTCGGAAAATTTTCTCGTGGGAGCATTCTCGACGTTCGAGCCATCGAAATTTTTTTCTAAGCAGCGTAGCAGAAGTTAATTTTCGGAGGCGTTTAGATCAAGAGGGTGTGCTTTTTGACAGATTTTCTTCAGGTAAACAGTTCTTTTGGGAAGCAGCTTGTCTTAGCTTTGTGCTGAGATTTTGTGTAGAGTTTTACTTGCATTGGAGAGGAGATTTGTGAATATCTTGGAGGTTCTTTTGCTCTTGTGTGCATCCACAGTATGGCTCAATCTACGGAGAAAGAGATTTTTGGTGCGTTTACATCCGAAGACAAATTGGATGGAACCAACTATTCTCTTTGGTCTTTTATGGCCAAAAATGTTTTGTCTAGAGATGAAGTTCGTCCAAGTAGCATTGCACCTGCCACGCCTGGTCGTGGTGCAACTGTTGGTGCAGGACCCTCACAAGTCACTCCAGAGAAAAAGAAATGGGATACTAAAGATGCACAAGCTATGGCTGTGATTGCCTTAACCATAAAGATGACAATCACACCACATATCAGATCTTGCAAAACTTCTGAGGATGCTTGGAACACTCTGCAAGCTATGTTTGGAGGAAGAAACGCTGCCAGAATAGAGTTTTTGAAGAAACAACTTGACAAAATACAGATGGACGAAGGTGACGATATCGTCGAGCATCTTACAAAAATCAAGGATCTTAAAGAGCAATTGCTTAGCATTGATGAAGTGATTCCAGAGAAGGACTTGGTTTCCAAAACACTCAATTCACTACCACCATCTTATTTGACTTTTCAGACTTCTTTGACTCTGTCTTTGCGAGCTAATCCTGAGCCTCTTCATTTTGAAGAATTAGTGGCTTTGCTATTGCAGGAGGATGAATCACATAAGAAAAAGTCTTTACAGGTGGATGGTATGGATCATGCTCTTGTTGTACAGAACAAAAACAAGGGTAAAGAGAGTGCTCATCACTCCAAGTCTGAGTCTTCAGAGAAGTCTAAAGGTGATTCCGACAAGTCCAAGAAGAAAGGTAAATGTCACTACTGCAAGAAACCTGGTCACTACATTAGTGAGTGTAAAAAGCGAATTGCTAAAGAAAAGAAGAAAGAGTCAAGTTTGGTTGTTTCAGCTTCTGGTGATTCTTCTACAACTAAAGAAGAGTCTGCAAACTTTGTGCAGGATTCTTATGCTTTCGTAGTATGTTCAGATTTTTTTGTTTACAGTGTTGACAAGACACATATGATTTGGTGCTTTGATAGTGGTGCATCCAGGCATATTACTTCAAGGAAGGATTTGTTTTGTTCATTGGATGCAGCTCCAGCAGGAAAGAAGGTGACATGTGCAAATAATGATTCTTATCCAATCAAAGGCGTTGGTAAGATTTTGATTACCATTTCAGATGGTTCAGATTTATGCTTGCCAGATGTCTTATTATGTTCCAGGTATCAAGAAGAATTTGTTGTCTGTATCCTCTCTTGCAAAAAATGGTCTTCGGGTCATTTTTGAGGATTACAGATGTGTTGTACGAGATCGAGAGAATGGTTATTCTCTTATCACTACAGGTACGTTGGAAAATCAACTATTTGTGCTAGATTGTTATGAAAAGCAGATTCAGGTATGTATTGTAGAAACAAAGACTCAGGCCATGCAAGATGCTGAGTTGTGGCATGCTAGATTTGGGCATGTTGGTTATGGCATTTTGATGACTTTACAACGTCATAATATGGTGCATGATTTGTCTTTATTGGAGATTCCACCAAGACATGTATGTGAAGGTTGCGTTCTTGGAAAGATGCACAGATTTGCATTTTTGCAGGATGGTTCAGTTAGAGGGACACGAAAGTTACAGCTTGTACAGAGTGATGTATGTGGTCCTATGAGGACGCCATCTATAGGAAACAACCTTTATTTTGTGACCTTCATTCATGACTTTTCCAAGTTTTGTTGGGTGTATCCACTCAGAGCAAAGTCAGATGTGTTTGTAATTTTTCAACATTATGTTGCCATAGTTGAAAATGAAACAGGTTGCAAAGTACAGACTCTTCGTACCGATCGAGGAGGTGAATATGTGTCAGGTGCATTTAAGGATTTTTTGGGAAAGAAAGGCATTAAACACCAATGCACTATGCCATACACACCAAAACAGAATGGTGTTGCAGAAAGGAAGAACGGGTCTTTAATGGAGACGGCTAGATGTATGCTCAAGGCTAAGAGTTTGTCTCATAAGCTATGGATGGAGACAGTTGCTTATGCAGCACATGTTTTGAACAGGTGTCCTACTCGTGCCTTGAAGACCATTACTCCATATGAATCTTGGTATGACAGAAAACCTTCAGTTAGTTATCTTCGTGTTTTTGGTTGTCTTGCTTATGCTCACATCCCTCAAAGGTTACGTGGGAAGCTTGATGATAAGGCAATCAAATGTATATTTGTGGGGTACAGTAGTGGAAGTAAAGGTTATAGACTTTACAATCCTGCTACAAACAAGATTTTTGAAAGTCGTGATGTAATTTTTGCAGAAACTACTGCTCAACCTAGTATGGTTGCTTTTGATGTACCTCATATGCAGACACATGATGTATTTGAAGGTTTGCTTCCTTCTTTTGTGGAGAATCAAGAATCACAATAGGTTGATAATCTTGATCAATCTTTTGATCAGCATGTGACACCTCATGATGTAGAGGAAATTGTGCGTGAAGAGCAAGAAGTTCTCAGGGAAGAAAGAACCTTGCCTAAATGGGTTCAAAAAACTTTGCAGGATAGCAAGTTGGATGCACCGTTGCCACGAAAAACACGTGCTGGTACTACTTTTGGCAGAGAGCAAGTAGATTTGGCTTGCTTTAGCACTCTTTGTGATGCAGATGAGCCTGATTCATTTGAACAAGCTTTAGAGTGTGTTCAGTGGAAATATGCTATGCAACAAGAAATTGATTCTATTCATAAGAATCATACATGGGATCTAGTGGACTTGCCTACAGGTCAAAAGCCTATTGGTACAAAGTGGGTTTTTAAGGTAAAAAGGAAACAAGATGGTACTGTTTACATGTACAAAGCAAGGCTTGTGGCAAAAGGCTATGCGCAACAGAAAGGCATAGATTATGATGAAACCTTTGCTCCTACTTCTCGTGCGTCCACAGTTAGATCACTAGTTGCAATTGCTGCTCATCATGGTTGGAAAGTGCATCAGTTGGATATCAAAAATGCTTTTTTGAATGGTGATTTGCAAGAAGAAGTTTATGTAAGTCAACCAAGTGGTTTTGTTGTAAAAGGTCAAGAGCAAAAGGTATGTAGATTGCGTAAAGCTTTTTATGGTCTCAAACAGGCTTCAAGAGCATGGTATGAGAAGATACATACTTATTTGATTGGCCAGGGATTTTAGAATAGTCCAACAGAAAGTACTTTGTATGTCAAAAAGAGAGATGGAGTTCTCATTATGCTCGCACTTTATGTGGATGATATGCTTCTTACAGGCAATACTGCAGATGAAATTGAAGCGTTTAAAGATGCTTTGAGAAAAACCTTTGAGATGTTTGATCTTGGTTTGCTACATTATTACTTGGGTATTCAGTTTGTGCAATTAGAGGATGGCATATACGTGTTGCAGGCAAAATAGTTGCATAAAATTTTGGATAAGTTTGGTATGCAAAATTGTAAACCAATCTCTACACCCGTAGGAATTGGATCAAAGTTGAGCATGCACGATGCTGGAGAACCTTTTGATGTACATACTTATGCAGCAGCGGTTGGTTACTTGATATATTTGGCAGGCAACACTCGTCCAGACATTCAATTTGGGGTTTCACAAGCAAGCATATTTATGTACAGCCCAGGTATGCATCATTGGCAGGCTGTGAAGCGCATACTTTGTTCCCTTTTAGGTAACCCTAATCTTTCCATGTTCTTTCCAAGGGGGGATATGTATGGAAAGCACACTTCTATGCAGCTTCTTGGTTACAACGATTCAGATTGGGCTGGTGATTTTGACACACGACATTCCACAAGTGGGAATTGTTTTTTCCTTGGAAATGCATGTATATCTTGGCTAAGCAAGAAGCAACCCACAATGGCTACATCAACTTATGAAGCTGAGTACATGGGAGCTTTCACGGCAACAGTTAATTGTGTATGGATACGCAGGTTATTGGCAGATCTTTGTGAGTGTCAACAGGCACCCACTACCATTTTCACTGACAATCAGAGTGCTATGGAAGTTGCAAGGAATCCAGTATCTCATGCAAGAACAAAGCACATAGAGGTTCACTACCACTATGTCAGGGAAAGGCTACATGCAGGGGAGATCACACTAACTTACTGTCCTACACAGGATAACATTGCAGATCTATTTACGAAGGCGTTATCATGAGAAAAGTTTGAAGCTTTCCGAAAATCTTTGGGCTTACTCTCATACACATGATGATCTACTACCTTGTATGGATTCACACTATCACTACAGGGGGGATTTGTAGACATGTAGTAGTGTTAGTGTGTATACCTGCTTCACCAGGGGCACTTTTCTCCCACTGGGTTTTCCCCCTTGGACATCTGGTGTGAAAGGACACCTTATCTCTTAGGGTCTCATATAAGCTTTATAGCTCTAAGTTTGTATATACTCTATTATTCTAATACAGAGAGATAGACTACAGAGGTCTCGTACACAAGCGTTTTTTCTTCTCCTTCTCCATCTTCTTCCTACTCTGAGTTGCTATCTTCCTTCTGTTTCCTATTTCATCATCTTCAACAATTTTTACCCTGAAAAACATGTCATAATTACGTACTTAATCTAACTTTGAGGAAAGAACATACAAGCACATTTTTCTAGGGAAAGAAAGATAGAAAATAAAGAAAAAATGAGTTTGGATTGGACAAGTGGTCAATCTAGGTGCAGATATACCTATGTAACAACATACACATGTGTATGAAATAACATACAAGCATGCTTTTCTTGGGAAAGAAATATAGAAGATATAGAGAAAATGATTTTGGATTGGACAGGTGGTCAATCTCTGTGGAGATATGTACATACAATAACATACGACCATCACTTGACCTAGAATGGATAGGTGGTCAATGTAGACAACATATCTGACTATAAAGATGAAAAATGAACCTAGATTGGACGTGTGGTCAATTTATATCTATAAATACACATGTAACATAATACGACCATCACTTGACCTAGAATGGACAAGTGGTCAATCTAGATAACACATGTGCCTATTAAAGAACATGGTTATGCAAGTCTTTCCTAGAGAAGAGCACAATCACATATGACCATCACTTGAGCTAGAATGGACAAATGGCCAATCGAAAGTGCACATATGCTTCACAAAGTACATTCCACCATAACCTAGCATGGAATGGACAGATGACTAAGATATTCAATACACATGAATATGAAAGAACATACAAGCATACTTTTCTAGGAAAAGAAAGATAGAAAATATAGAAAAAATGACTCTAGATTGGACAAGTGGTCAATCGAGGTGCATATATACTTATATAAGAACATACACATGTGTATGAAATAACATGTAAGCATTCTTTCCTTGGGAAAAATAAATAAAAGATATAGAAAAAATGAGTCTGGACTGGACAAGTGATCAATCTTTGTAGAGAAATAGAGATACAACAACATACGACGATCACTTTGACCTAGAATGGACAGGTGGTCAATGTAGACAACACATCTGACTATATAGATAAAAAATTAACCTAGATTAGACATGTGGTCAAACTATGTGTATATCTACACATGTAACATCATACAACCATCACTTGATCTATAATGAATAGGTGGTCAATCTAGACAACACATGTGCCTATTAATCAACATGGTTACGCAAGTCTTTCCTAGAGAAAATCACATTCACATATGACCATCACTTGAGCTAGAATGGACAGATGGCCAGTCTTAAGTGCACATATGCTTAACAAAGTACATTCCACCATCACCTAGCGTAGCATGGATAGATGACTAAGATATTCAATACACATGAATATGAAAGAACATATAAGCACACTTTTCTAGGAAAAGAAAGATAGAAAATATAGAAAAAATGAGCCTCGATTGGGCAAGTGGTCAATCTAGGTGCAAATATACCTATGTAAGAATATACACTTGTGTATGAAATAACAGACAAGCATGCTTTCCTTGGGAAAGAAAGATAGAAGATATAGAACAAACGAGTCTCGATGGGACATGTGGTCAATCTAGGTGCAAATATACCTATGTAAAAACATACACATGTGTATGAAATAACATACAAGCATGCTTTCATTGGGAAAGAAAGATAGAAGATATAGAAAAAATGAGTCTTGATTGGACAGGTGGTCAATCTATGTGGAGATATGCACATACAACAACATACGACCATCACTTGACCTAGAATGGACAAGTGGTCAATGAAGACAATACATCTAACTATAAACATAAAAAATGAACCTAGATTGGAGATGTGGTCAATCTATGTGTATATCTACACATGTAACATCATATGACCATCACTTGACATAGAATGGACAAGTGGTCAATTTAAATACCACATGTGCCTATTAAAGAACATTGTTATGCAAGTCTTTCCTAGAAAAGAGCACAATCACATATGACTATCACTTGAGCTAGAATGGATAGATGGCCAATCTAAAGTGCACATATGCTTAACAAAGTACATTCCACCATAACCTAGCACGGAATGGACAGATGACTAAGATATTCAATACACATGAATATGAAAGAACATACAAGCACACTTTTCTAGGAAAAGAAAGATAGAAAATATAGAAAAAATGAGTCTAGATTGGACAAGTTGTCAATCTAGGTGCATATATACTTATATAAGAACATACACATGTGTATGAAATAACATACAAGCATGCTTTCCTTGGGAAAAATAGATAGAAGATATAGAAAAAATGAGTCTGGACTGGACAAGTGGTCAATCTTTGTAGAGAAATAGAGATACAACAACATACGACCATCACTTGACCTAGAATGGATAGGTGGTCAATGTAGACAACACATCTGACTTTAAAGATAAAAAATGAACCTGTCACTTGATCTAGAATGGACAGGTGGTCAATCTAGAAAACACATGTGCCTATTAAACAACATGGTTATGCAAGTCTTTCCTAGAGAAGAGCACATTCACATATGACCATCACTTGAGCTAGAATGGACAGATGGCCAATCTAAAGTGCACATATGCTTAACAAAGTACGTTCCACCATAACCTAGCCTGGAATGGACAAATGACTAAGATATTCAATACAAATGAATATGAAAGAACATACAAGCACACTTTTCTAGGAAAAGAAATATAGAAAATATAGAAAAAATGACTTTAGATTGGACAAGTGGTCAATCTAGGTGCATATATGCTTATGTAAGAACATACACATGTGTATGAAATATCATACAAGAATGCTCTTCTTGGGAAAGATAGATAGAGGATATAGAGAAAATGAGTCTGGACTGGACAGGTGGTCAATCTTTGTAGAGAAATATAGATACAACAACATACAACCATCATTTGACTTAGAATGGACAGGTGGTCAATGTAAACAACACATTTGACTATAAAGATAAAAAATGAACCTAGATTGGACATGTGGTCAATCTATGTGTATATCTACACATGTAACATCATACGACCATCACTTGACCTAGAATGGACAGGTGGTCAATCTATACAACACATGTGCCTATTAAAGAACATGGTTATGCATGTCTTTCCTAGAAAAGAGCACATTCACTTATGACCATCACTTGAGCTAGAATGGACAGATGGCCAATCTAAAGTGACATATGCTTAACAAAGTATATTCCACCATAACCTAGGTAGAATGGACATATGACTAAGATATTCAATACACATGAATATGAAAGAACATACAAGCACAGTTTTCTAGGAAAAGAAAGATAGAAAATTTAGAAAAAATGAGGTTAGATTCGACAAGTGGTCAATCTAGGTTCAAATATACCTATGTAAGAACATACACATGTGTATGAAATAGCATACAAGCATGCTTTCTTTGGGAAAGAAAGATAGAAGATACAAAAGAAATGAGTCTGGATTGGACTGGTGGACAATCTCCGTAGAGAAATTCACATACAGCAACATATGACCATGACTTGACCTAGAATGGACAGGTGGGTAATCTAGACAACACATTTGATTATTAGAGATAAAATATGAACTTGGATTGGACATGTGGTTCATCTATGTGTAAATATACACATGTAACAACATACAACCATCACTTGACCTAGAATGGACAGGTGATCAATCTAGACAACACATGTGCTCGTTAAAGAACATGGTTATGCATGTGTTTACTAGAAAAGAGCACATTCACATATGACCATCACTTGAGCTAGAATGGACAGATGGCCAATCTAATGCACACATGCTTAACAAAGTACATTTCACCATAACCTAGCGTGGAATGGACAAATGACTAAGATATTTAATACACATGAATATGAAAGAACATACAAGCACAATGAGTCTGGATTGGACAAGTGGTCAATATTTGTAGAGAAATACACATACAACAACATACGACCAACTCTTAACCTAGAATGGAGAGGTGGTCAATGTAGACAACACATCTAGCTATAAAGATAAAAAATGAACCTAGATTGGACATGTTGTCAATCTATGTGTATATATTCACATGTAACATCATAAGACCATCACTTGACCTAGAATGGACAGGTGGTCAATCTAGAAAACACATGTGCCTATTGGAGAACATGTTTATGCATGTCTTTCCTAGAAAAGAGCACATTCGCATATGACCATCACTTGACATAGAATGGACAGTTATAAAATACCTTAACTACACATATTCACCTATTTATAAGGAACAAATGCAAATGTTAAGAATGCACGTATGCCAAGAAGACCCTATTACAATCCATCTATCCTAGAATGGACGAGTGGTCAATCTAGTGTGCACATGTTATTGGACATATGCAGTATAGATTGTTCACTTCCCCATGTCTAACCTATTGGAAGGCCATTATTGCAAGGGAGAATGCACCCTGAGAGATAGCATTTCAACTACACGTATTTAAATTTGAATTTCCCTCCAAAGTTCAAATTTTGGCCAATTTGAATTTAAATCAAGAAACCTCTATCTCCTTCTCTCTTCTCCCCAAAGGAGCCTATATTGTCACTCTCGCTCTGTGTCTCCCTCTCCTTCTTCCTCTAGATATCTTAGAATGGACGAGTGGTCAATCTAGTGTGCACATGTTATTGGACATATGCAGTATAGATTGTTCACTTCTCCATGTCTGGCCTATTGGAAGGCCATTATTGCAAGGGACAATGCACCCGAAGAGATAGCATTTCAACTACACATTTTTAAATTCAAATTTCTCTCCAAAAGTCAAATATTGGCCAATTTGAATTTAAACCAAGAAACCCCTATCTCCTTCTCTCTTCCCCCCAAAGGAGCCTATATTGTCACTCTCCCTCTCCCTCTTCCTCTAGATATCCTAGAATGGACGACTGGTCAATCTAGTGTGCACATGTTATTGGACATATGCAGTGTAGATTGTTTACTTCTCTATGTCTAGCCTATTGGAAGGCCATTATTGCAAGAAACAATGCACCCCAAGAGAAGATAGCATTCAACCTACACGTATTTAAATTCAAATTTCCTTCCAAAATTTAAATATTGGCCAGTTTGAATTTAAACGAAGAAGTCTCTATCCATTCTCTCTTCCCCCCAAAAAAAGCCCATATTTTCACTCTCCCTCTGTGTCTCCCACTAGATATCCTAGAATGGACGAGTGGTCAATCTAGTGTGCACATGTTTTTGGACATGTGAAGTGTAGATTGTTCACTTCTCTATGTCTAGCCTATTGGAAGGCCATTACAATTACACCTATTTAGATTCAAATTTCTCCCCAAAATTCAAATCTTGAATTTGAATTTAAACCAAGAAACCCCTATCTCCTTCTCTCTTCCCCCCAATGAAGCCCATATTGTCACTCTCCCTTTCTCTCTCCCCCTCTCTTTCTCCCTCTGTCACTCACTTGTTTTCACTCTTTCTCCCTCTTTATCTTTCTACTTTCCTCTCTCTTTTATCATGTGCAAAACAAAGGTGTAGCTGGTGGTGGCAAACAATCAAAAGCATCAGTAAAACGCAGCACGTGCAAGCATATACAGGTCCATATCTAACTCTTTTTATTACATACATGTTTTTTAAATACTCGATGTATGATTATGTTTTTTAATTAGATTACGGATTTGAATAACTATGTATTAATAAGTAGCTAGAATCAAGAATTAGAGATAAAAGGTAGTATTTTTGCCTTTTTCACATTGAAATACAGGCTCATATTCATACTCTAAATTAAATTTTATAGCCTGAAAATTTGAAAAGCGAGAGAAGAGACTAGAGACTAACCCATTTTTGTCTATGTGTGTTGTCACTATTGTTGTTGTTGACGTTGTTGCTATTGGCGATTGATGTTTGCTGCTGCTTAAGTTATTGCCATTGCTGCTATTGTCCTTGTTTTGTCGTTTTTGTCATTGGTGTCGTTGTTGTTAACCCTAAACCATTGTTGCTGCTACTGTCTTTGCTGATGTTGTTGTTCTTCTTGCTAGTGATGTTGTTGTTGCTGTCTTTGCCAATGTTGTGGTTCTTCCTGCCAATGATGTTGCTGCTATTGTATCTGTTTTTGTTGTTCTAGCATTTCCTCATTTGTCACCGCGGCCAGATTTGCTCACAGATCTATCGTATGTAGCATGAAGCCACCTCGATCAATGCACAATAGCTCTCCTATTGTTCATGTGGTCTCTCAGATGACGTAGCTCTCTCAGAATCGTTTCCGTGTTTTTGTGGTTCTCTTTCTGTCTGAGTTATTTGTTCACGTTTTTACTCGCCTTTTTTTTTCAAGAGTCTAAAACCTAAACATAGTATTAAACATTGGCCAATTTACACTTGGCCAAAACTAAAGAAACTATGGTTGAAAAATTGCGAAACATTTATAAATCTATACTAGGAACTCCCTTTTAAAAAAAAATCTTAGGACGTTGCCGCCACTTAACCCCGCTGCTCGGGGCACTCCCCCGGGTGGGGCCCAGGGCGCTATGCCAAAACCCTCTCCATAGGATGTTGTCCCATGCATCTCCAAAGATTGCATAAAACCTACCACAAGTGTAACACCCTGAACCGACAGCACTGCTCCTCTAAGAATGGAATGCAAGTTGTTCTAGAACGTGATAAACCAACCATCCAAGGAAAAATACAAACAATTTAGAGTTGAAAAAAATTGTTTAATATTTTTGGGTATCAATGGAAAATTTAGATGATATATGTGACAAACTTAGGAATTTCAAAAAAATTTCTTCACTGCTATGAGAGGCGAGTGCATATATTAGGGACATGGACCTAGGGATGTAAAACCCTTCCTAACAGACTGACATGAAATGAGGGAGATAGAACCCTTTCTAACATACAAGCAAAACAAACATAATCCTTTAGCAAGTCTTTTGAGGTATAGAATTTTGAGAATGAGTTTAAAGTTTTGGACTTCAAGATAAGAAACTATGGTTTGGGGTTATTGAATTGGTTCTAAGTTTGAATTGGGGTTATTGAATTGGGGCCAGGTCTAGGATTCTCCTATCTTGGATTACTATCTATAGTCTAATTACTATCTAGGGTGTATTGTCTAGATCTGCAAATTGGGATTTAGGGTTTAGGTTTTAATTTTCATGGCTGAGGATTTTGAAGGAATGTATTACAATGGAGTTATCAATGATAACTAGAATCATAGAATGGCTATGGGCACGATGGACAAAGTTTCAACAAAGAGTCTCGTTATTATAGCAGTAGATTGATCAGGTGGCCAATATAGACATCACCTCTATTCAAGAGAGAATATGGTGACACCGATCTTGCCTACAATGGACACATGTGGCCAATCTACAATGGTCAAAGGTCCAACATGCACTTATTTATACCACTAGAATGATTAGGTGATCAATCTAGACTTATTCTCTCAGAAGAGAGAATGTAGTGGCATCCACCTATCGCAAAAAAGACATGTGGCCAATCTATAGAGGTAAAGTATCCCCTAGAAACAATGTAATTATTCATACCATTACAGTGATCTGGTGCCAAATCTATAGTGCCTACTTGCATAAGAGATATTGTAGAGACACCCACTATCCTGGAATGGATTTGTGGTCAATCTACAAAGGGTAGATATCCAACAACACTAGAGTTAATCATACTATTAGAACAACAAGGTGGTCAGTCTAGAATGCCTATTTGCAGAAGAGATATAGTAGTGATGTCCACCTATCTTAATATGGACATGTGATCAATCTACAAAGGGAAACTATTCAACATCAATGGAGCTATTTATACTATTAGATCAACTAGGTGGTCACTCTCAAGTGCGCATCTGTGCAAGAGATACAATAGTGATACTCACCTATCTTAGAATGGATAGGTGGATGATCTACAAGAGCAGGTATCCAAACAAAATGGATTTATTCATGCCATTAGAATGATGAGGTGGCTACTCTAGAGTGCACATCTATACAAAGGATAAAGTATTGATGCACACATATCATAGCATGGATAGGTGATTGATCTGGGGCAAGTATCCAAAATCAATGGAGTTATTCATACCATTAGAATGACCAGGTGGCCAATTTAGAGTGCATATCTATAAAAGAGATAAAGTAGTGGCACCCACCTATCTTAGAATGGACAAGTGGCCAATCTAGAGAGGACAAGTGTCCAACAATGCAATTATTAATACCTACATCCCGGGTTAAAAGGTGACATGGCCAATCTATATTGTACATGTGACAACAACTTGGTGTCCAATATGTATAAAGTGCAAGTGTCCAAATGGAGATGCTTGCACATATGTATCCCTACATGGTACACATTGACAACTATTGGACAAGTTGCCAATCTTGAGTAAATGTGTCCAAGTAAGAAGTTACATATCAATGATGTTTATTCAAACAGAACAATGAAATGAATAAGTGGTCAATCTAGAGGGACAAAGTTCCAAAGGATAAAAGCACTAGCTAATACAAAGTGCACGTGCACAAAACAAAGAATTGTTTGATAAGTGCTAAACATAGAATGGACGGGTGGCCAATCTAGAGTTCACATATGCAAAAGGAAGAGAACATCCTACCACCACCCAAATTAGAATGGAAAAGTGGCTATTCTAGATAGCTCAGGTGAATATGAAAGAACACAATAACATGTGTCTTTCCTAAAAAAGAGACATCAATAATCTAGAGAAAACCAACTAGCTTAGGGATGAGCACACAAAAGGACAACCATAATAACCTCGCCTAGAATTCACCAACAATAGAACAATGGAAAATTTGTAAATTGTACATGCCACAAGATAGAATGTCTTGACACTCACCTAAATAGAAAGCATGGACAGATGGCCAGTCTATAATACACTTTGACTCAACAAGGAACCTAGACCAATGTATCAATCCAAAATAAACCTAGGTGCACAATCTATAGAGAATCATAGAAGAGACAAGTACCCAGACTAGAGAACAAACTGAAGGAACCTATACTATATTTGACAAATGACTAATCCATAGAGCACATATGCACATGACCATAACACATTCAATCACCTATCCTAGAATGGATAGGTGGAAAGTCTAGGTAGCACATGATTATTAAAGACATAATCTAGAGAAAACTAATCTACAATGGACATGTGATACCTAACCTACATGACACATATGCACAAGGAAGAACATTATACCATCAAATGACCCAGAATGGACATGTGGTCAATCTAGACAAGACATGTGACTATCAAAGAACATGATTAATATGTCTTTTTTAAGAGAGTGAGAGAGGGAGACAATCTAAAGCAAACAAAGAATGGAAAACTGGCCAATTTAAAGTGTATATATGTACAAGAAAAATTATTTTATTTTTTCCAAGTTATAGCATGGATCTCTCAATTGTATATAGGTTCACACAAGAAACAAGATCTTGATATCCGTCTAAAAAATGAGCACGCTACTTTCAAATCTAGAGATATGTGCACATGTTCTAAAGTCCTTCAGACTAATATGAACTAGAAGATTCCAATATAGTGTTGACAATAATATTAGCAAGTGTATTCATAGGAATGAAGGGTCATTGATCTCCATATATAGAAACTTGATTTTTTTTTAATTTTGACATGTTAAATCTTTTGCTTTTAGGATGGATTTTCAATCTAGAGAAAAGGTGCATCTATTTCTGCAAAATGAAATTGTCATAGATGGATCTATTTGTAGGATAGGTCCCAATGCAATATGTGGTGGTACAAAGATAGGTCTAGGAAATGTGTCAGTGTTAGTGGAGGAATGCTTAAAGGATGTTTTGTTGCCTTTTCCTACAATGCATAAAACCTCATTGTAGAACTCATGTTGCAGTAGTGTTCGATGGCCAAAGGGTTTACTTATACCTTTGTCAAGACAACAAAACTTGATATCATCTAAAGATGGTCATGAAGATGAGGAAGAAAATCAGGAAAATCCTATGATTGTGGATGCACTACCAATAACTTCTCCTGAATTTGAAAGGTCTATACGAGAATCTTGGGAGAACCAAAGAGTTCTTTTAAAGGATGAGACCATGATGCAGACTATCAATGAATAATTGATCTTATATATGTTTGCAGATGAGTGCATTAACTAGAATGTGGGTGTGGTAGTTGAAAGGGAAAATGCAAATGATGGAGTACTGCTGCATGCAAATAGTGTCACTTTGATTACATGGCCAATAAAACAGATAAAAATGCTAGATGGGAGTCCATTGCAGCAGGACACTCCCCTTGATGATTTGAATGCTCAATGTGCACATGTATGTGGTGAGGCTAATGATAAACCTACAACTCATGATGCTAGTGCTACTCTTTGTTCCACAAAGAGACGATACACTTTTATTAATAGGATACAGAAACAAATATTGAAGCCTATTGCAAGTATCTACTTATCACTTGAGTCAATCAAAAGTGTTTCATGCATTGTTTGCTGTCCAAAACAATGTTGTCAGCTTGTCGATCGCGTGAAGTATTGATGCATATTCGACAACAATTTTGGGGTCAATCTCAAAATTCACACACAAACTATATCTATGATGTTCTCTCAATATGTTATGATCATCAAAATCCAAACAAAAAAATGCGATACTAGTTTCGGTTGAATGGGAGTTACATCTATTGCAGAGCATGGTATGAAATGCATGGAATACCAAAGACATCATTTTATCGCTATAAGGAAAAATTTGAAGTGGGAACACGTCAATATGTGCATGGAAACACAGGTGTATTAAGGAGGGGACTTGATTATACTAGCAAGGCCAGATCAATACTTGATGAGTTTGTGGAAAAGAACTCTGCACGGATGCCTCACAAAAGTAGGACCTTATTGGATGGATCAAGGGAAACTTAGTTGGTGATACCATCCACTTATAAGCAGGTTGACATTCTAGACGAAGTTAACACTACTCTTGAACAACTTGGATGTCACCAAAGGCTATCTAAGTCCTCCTTTTCTAGGATTTGGAACAAGGAATATCCACATGTATCCCTAGCAAAGACAAGTGAGTTTTCTAAGTGCAACTTGTGTAGCTCAATCAAGGCAAGGCTAGAGGCAAAACCTAGTCTTCAAGAAAGATTAGTAATCTTGCAGGAAAGAGAAATTCATATGGCATAACAAAAAAGCTATAGAAGCTTATACTATGCATGGTGAACATTGTTTGAAACCCAACCTCAAAAATATTTATGTATCATCCATGATAAGTTGGACCAAAAGAAGACTGCCATACCAAGGCTACATGTTGTGCCTAAGGGTGTAGATTCGGGTATAACTTGCAGGTGGCATTGATTGGTATGACAACACATGGACATGCCGCTGGCTATTATGGACACTTTGTTTTACATGGTTTATGTCCATTTGACCCCAACCTCACAATTGGATCAATAGCATCATGTTTACATAACTTAGAGCGAGAGGATCAACACCCTCTTGGTGATTTGGCTACAAGTGGACTTCCAAGGAGTAATGTTTCACTTCTAAATGCTCTAAACTCAAGGGATGCCTTAGACTACCACAATATGGTTGATGGAAAATGTTCTAGTATGCAAACACGTGAAAGTAAACCAGCAACTAATACAAGTTCCTTTCATACATTGCTAGAGAACTTGTTATTGCATCTAGATAATTGTGGTGGAGAAAATAAAAATCGATATATTTTTGCATATCTATCCTTGCTAGTTGCAAGGGGCATTTTCAAGACTATCCAATTGGGATTTTTAATGGTAGGCCATACACACGAAGATATAGATGCCATGTTTAGTAGATTTTCAGAGAAGTTGCTGGTCTCACAGACTTACACTTTGCCACATTTGATGGATACATTAAGAACAAGCTCAACAAATTCTCCAGCTCCGTTTTTTCTTGGGGAGGTACCGGATTTCAAGAAGTATTGTAATGGTTATATTTGTGATGGTCAAGATGCACTTGTAGGACATTCAAAACCCCTTCAATTTAGGTTCTTAATGCAAGATGAGACACCAGTTATGCAATATAAATCTCATGTAGGTGTTCCTAATTGGAGTGGAAGCATTCTAATATGGAAGAAAGATGCTAGTGGAAAGACAATGCTACCACAAGGGAATCCACCTCTTGTACCAATGGAGAATTTCATAAAGGCACATGAGGAGGTCATATTGGGTCTAAAGAACTATGTTAAATTTTTGCAAAATCTAGGAAATGGTTCATTTGTGCCAAGATAATATTGTCCTATGATAGAGCATTGGAATAATGTGATTGAAGTGCTTCACAAGCCAAACTTGACCCAAAATATACTTTGAGAATTTTTGGCCACGATCTCAAGGATTTCATCAAGCTAATGATGTTGTCACAATTCAATGACAAGAGGCAAAAAGATTCATTGGAATTGAGGAATATAATGATCATTATTGGGGCCCCGATCTCAGCGAGAAAAACCAAGGCAGGAGTTCAATCCTATTCTAGATGTAAATAAAGGTAACTTCCTATTGCTACGGTCAAGGGACCCAGAGATATATCCCGTTTGGCTTGCTACAACTTTGTCTAACATTAATAAGGATCCCTCATCACCAAATTATCAAAAGCTATATATTCAATATTGGGCACCTTGTGTAAGAAAGAGTGGGTTGACAAATGCACATGCATATGCCAATTGTTGGAACGGATTTTGGATGCTCAATGATAAAGACCGACCAGCATGGGAAAATGTAGATGCAATTGTTTGTTCTTGGAGATCAAGCAAGAAAGGTCCATTTGTCAGAATTAAGATACCAAAAAGACATGCAATGAAAGCAAAAACTTGTTTGGGCCTACTTGAGGTGCAAGAACAAGGAAATGAATTGGATGGTGACTCCACTGGGGAGTAGCACATTGTAAATTCCAATGTATCTCCATGAAAAGTTTCATTTCTCCATAATGGTAAGTATAGTGATATTGCAGGTTGTATTTCTCTTGGCTTGAAAATATGATAATGGGTCAAACTTTTATCCATTTATGGTCATCATTGTCATAAGTGTAGAATGGTGTTTATCAACACCACAATGGTGTTCATTGATACCTCAATGACATTCATCAACTCATCATGTTGTTTATTTACACCATAGTGGTGTTCATTGGACCCCACATTGACATTCATCAACTCCATCACGGTGTTTATTGACACCATCAATCAACTTCATTAACAATTGTATGCTTGAACACTATTTTGAGGACTTTCAATGGTGTTTATCAACACCCAAATCTTAATGGTTATCGCTCATGTTCACATGCATTTTGTGATCTACTACTATAACATTCACTCTTCATACTCAACCAAAAAATGTCATCACATGGACCACTATCTCGCTTCCACAAGTAGAATTCCCAAATTATGTGAAACTAGTCCAAAAAAACTCCCATAATGAGAGACTTTTCCCACATTACCTAATATGGACTTAACAATTTTTTTGTCTTATGAGACTCATTCTCTTTCTTTTATTGTGTGCACAAAGTTTAAGAAGTATGCATGCTTAGGATCATGTTTGTGGTGACGACGTCTCCCAAACACCAAGTAGAACTTGTCACTCTACTTTGGAAGTATGATACAAACTAAAGAGCAGACTTTCTTGCGGGAGCTAAGTCTCCCAAGCACCAAATGGATTAGTCATCCATTTTGGAATGATGTTGTAGGGTAAAAAGGGATCCTCTACCCGCTAAGAAACATGGACTAATGACTAAGCTTTATCTTCTCTACCTCGTAGTCAAGGACGACTATGATTTCAAGAGAGAGGTCATGTCATAAAATATAATATCTACCTTTACCAAATGATTTTCTCATATTAAACTGATCATTTTATATGGGAAGATAAAAGGTGTCATAAAATCTAATATCTAACCAACCCAAATGATTTTCTCATATTAAATTGATCACTTAATGTGGGAGAATAAACGGGAACAAGTGCTAAGATATAGATATGTGCTTATAGATCTATCTCAACACGGGGCCAATAGTAAAGGGGCACAAATGGGATATGGTCTATCAAGAGCAAGGCTAACCAATGTAGCATAAGACCTTAGGGTTAGCTTCATTGAAGACCTCCAATAATGTGTGTAAAAGTCCTTTGACCTTAGGTAAGCTAGGGCTGAGCTTGAGGTGGGAACCCGGCCCAAGCTCGAGGTGCTTGTCCTGCTTGAGGTGCTTGTCGTGCTTGATTAAGATGCTTGAGGTGCTTGACTGGCTCCATGCTTGAGGTGCTTGACTTGGTGCATGATTAAGGTGCTTGAGGTGCCTTGAGAAGCTTGCCTGAGATGCTTGTGGGAACACCCCCTACTTCAAGTGCTTAGTCATGCTTGATGACTAAGGGGCTTGCTCATCCAAAGTCAAAAATATCCCTACAAGGAGAGGGGTGAGCCTACAAGGGTGGGGGATGAGAGAGAACACACACACACACACACACAAGGGAAGCCCCAGCTTGAAGAGGCAACAAGGACACTTGTCAAGTTCCTCCTCATGTTGCCCTCATGGTGTGCCTGAAGCCTATTGGTTGGCCACCCAAGGGGTCCAATGATAATTTAGGATATTTAATTAATTGATTTTGCATTTATCAAGTCCTCTCTCTCAAAGGGGAAAGGGGGACACTTGTCCCAAGGCTACCCCTGTTGCTTGTAATAGCTCCTGCTTGTGATTGGCTAGGCCTGGAAGGGTCCAATGAGCTTCAAGCATGAGCTACAAGGGGGTTTCGACCCAAGCAAGCTAGGGGGGTGCTTAGGGGGTATACTCACCCACACACACTCACAAACACTCTCATTGTGTACTATGCAAAGTGCAAGAGCTCCCTCTCCTTCTCCAAGCAAGTAGAGGTTGAGAGCCTACACCAACACTCTTGGCTATGGAGTGCAAATCCATCCAAGAGCCATGCTTCAATGCTTGAGCTTGCCATCTATTTCTTCCTCATTACTATGCTATTATGTATGCTAGCACAAGAGTTATGATAAGTGAGGAACTAGATCTTTCTCGTATGAAATGTTTCTTCTTCCTCTTCCCTACCCTCATTCCCTGCTAGCTCTCTCCACCTTCGAAGGTGTTTGAGGTCTTGGGACTGAGTCTTGGTATAGTTAAATCTTTCTTCAAGTTTAGGTTATGCTATGATGGTGATGCATGAAGCTTTCCATCTTCATTGCTTCACCTAGGTTACAAGGAACACAAAGAATGTATTGCGCAAGTCTCTCTTTATGGGAGAAATCATAATACAAATGCCTATTGGAGGGGGGACCGGCTCCACATAAATCCGGTCCTCAACTGCTGTCATGTTCTCTAAATTCTCTCTCTTGCAAAAGTATTGTCTATGCCAAGTTAACTAATTGCTATGATTATGTTGCTATCTTCAATTATGTCTACCCGCTATGCTCACAAAATCATTCCTTGAAAGTACTCTCATTAAATTCGCTACTCTCAAATTCAATAGGCAAATTCCATTACAAAAGGGGCACAAGAGTTAGTATATATATATGTGATTCTAAACCTATCTCAACATGGGACCAAAAGGAGAAATGGTTGCATCTCAATAGGGGTCCAAAAAGAGAGGGTCTATCGAAGAGAAACGTGCAATAAGTGCTTCTAGATTTGCCTCAGCAAGGGACCAAGAGGAGAGATGGTTACATCTCAATAGAGGTCCAAAAGGAGGTAGTCTATCAAAGAGAAACGTGCATCTAATGGAGTTTAAAAGACTTTAGGGTTAGCTTCATTAAAGACCTACAAAAGTTAGTGTTAAAAGGTCCTGAGACCTTACGCAAGCTAGGGCTAACCTCGAGGTGGGAATCCTACCCAAGCATGAGGTGCTAAGATTCTTAAAGTGGTTGTGGGAACCTTGCCCAAAGCTTGAGGTGATTTTTATGCATGAACATTTTCATGCTTGATTGACTAGGGTTTGAAGTATTTAATTCAAAACAAATGACTTAAGAAGCATAAAAGACACATGCTTGCTTGATTGACTAAGTCCTTGAAGTATTCAATTCAAGGGAGGATGACCATGGGATGGCTTTCGCCCGATCCTCTTCTTGGAAGATTTGACGAGGTTGTCTAGGCACAGTGTTGCAAAATTCTTGCAACCTCAGCAAACTCAAAAAATTTCACAGTTATGCAATGAGTAATTCTTTCACAATTGTGCAAGATGAACAAAGTTCCATTCCAAGCAAGGCTTTGTCGACACTGATGATCAATCACCATTTTAATTGACCACAAACACGCAAGGATGGTGTAGGTCCTCAGGACCGCATGCACGGACCATGCAAAGAACACTCAAGATTTGGCAAGGCGTCAAGCTCGAGAACAACATGTCGTATGCATATGTGAAGATCTCAAGGTTACAAGATGCAAAAAATGGCCCAAAGGCCGCTTCCTTATGAATTCAATAAGGAAAAATTCATGACGCATGGCCTAGCAACATGCCACAATCAAAGTTATACAACGGTATGACAAGACAACATCAATAATTCATAAGGTACGAAGTCAATTTTTCATTTTTCATTGAGATATTGCATGCAACAACAATGTGTGCACTCTACGTACTCAGAGCACATAGGCACGGCTTGCATAGAACCAAGGTTGGTTTGACGCGCACCAGACAAGCACAGCTTGAGTACGACTAAGTCTTGATCAAAAGCATGGCTTCTCATTAATACCTCGATAGTGCATGCTCTACCAACGTTACGTTTTGCGTCAAAGGCAATGCATCAATTCTTTAAACTCTCAAGGAGATTGACGTGGCCTGCTTCTCGACTTCATGACCGGTGCAAAGTTGCTTGGCAAGGCTGTTTCTTTGACACTATTCATAGAAGTCTGCGGGTGAATAATTACTACACGGCACTAATACCATGTCACAACACCTGAGGACGTTGGAGAAGGTCAATTATTTGTACATGCTCACCAAGATCGGCTATCTTTTGACATAACAACTATCTCGGCGCAAGAGTACCTATCGCTATGAGTAGTGGTAGCATCCACAATGGGTCGATTGAGATATATCATGCAAAGACAAGACTTCAAGTTTCGCATATGCTATGAGATGCTAATTGGGGACACTTGTGTTGACGTCTGCACATTTTTCCACCACACGAGGGTGTATATGATACATACGCTACCTCACTCAAGGCGTGCTTATGACTATGAGCCAGATGCAAGGGAACTACCCAAAACCTTGCCATAGGTGGGTGACATGGTTAGTACATTTCCATTATGTTTGTTTTTGTCTATGTTTTACTTTTCATTTTGGAAAGGATCTTTCTGCTGTGCAAAGAAAATTGTTTGGGCAGACTCCATAGGATGCCAATGTACAAAGCCAAGTGCTTTGCTTGTCTTCATGTGAAGCACGGTTTCTCTTATGTGCCAAGGTATTATTGATTGACTTTAGATCAATGATAATGGCACACATCTTTGGCATTATATGGATATGAGCTTATAGTTTACGCAACGGTGCACAGTGATGTAGCCATGCCAGTGTACTCGTGCACATCATGTATACCAATGATTCACATGGTTGAGACTGTCATTGAAGCCACATGCTTATTATTATTATTTTTTGATATGTATGCACGGTGTACTAGTCTGCTTGCCGTATGACAATCCATGATTGTATACACTTCCACTATAACTCTCAATACTCTATCAAGGACAAGGTAAGTAACTGATATCTTCAAACACTTTTTACGTTCTTCACGGGTAAAGGGCCATGTTTGAAGTTACCCTGGTATGATCATGCTCACATACAAGGTTAGTGGGTCAAGATGTGACACCAGTGAAAGTCTCTCTCTACAATGATGTGTAGTTGTACGCTTATAGGATACACTATGACACGGACATGGCCTGCATGGGATCATTTGCACGAGACATACAGCACATTCAAATAAGGGGTTTTCCTCAGTCCATCATTCTCTCTCTCTCTCTCTCTCTCTCTCTCTCTCTCTCTCTCTCTCTCTCTCTCTCTCTCTCTCTCTCTCTCTCTCTCTCTCTCTCTCTCTCTCTCTCTTCCAAACTTCTATGTGGTAAAGGTGAAAGTAGGCATGATTTGATTGCAATCTTCCTATGTCAATACTAAAAGGACAAGGGAACTAGAACATGCTCATCACCACCCAGCCATGCCCTATATA
The DNA here is from genome assembly GCF_014529385.1 of Adiantum capillus-veneris. Lineage (NCBI taxonomy): Eukaryota > Viridiplantae > Streptophyta > Polypodiopsida > Polypodiales > Pteridaceae > Adiantum > Adiantum capillus-veneris. Next base: position 22,108,453 of record NC_140941.1, on the reverse strand, counting down.
GGCCCTTGGACTTCTATATATACGGACCCCCTTGACTGCATGTTCGTCCTAGCCCTTGGCCCTAGCCCATGGCTGTGACTAGTCCTACCATTTTCCTCACATTACTCCCCCCTTGGAGAAGTGTTTTCATCCACGAAAACACAAGTGATGGTATCTTCATAAGAACACGAACGGTTCATTTGAGCGGAACCCGGTTCAATAGGAGGTTCAATGAAACCAAGAGTAACATCTTGATTTTCTACATTGTTGTCAATTTGTAACCATCTGATGGTAACAGTTCTTATCCAAACATAGTGTGTAGACTCCATTTAGAACGCTCATGAGCATGGTAAACGAGTTTATCACAACACAGGTGTACCAAAAAGAGTACCTCTTGTCACTTTCCGTGAAAATAACTTGCTACATAACTCATCAGCCAAGTTTAAGTCCTTGACTTGTTTCCAATTTTCATCATTAGTAAACAACCCCACCCTAACGAGTGTTCAAGGCTGAGAACCTGAGTTATACATGAAGAGACTACACCTAGTCGCAAACATGCTTTAACTTATAGTAAGCAAACTCTAAGTAGAGCAATAAATTCTTACTAATTGGATCTCTTGGTGCTAACGTACGCACTTTGCATATCCTTCAACACCAGATTACACTTTGTAATCTGCCTATCCCCTTGGATACCTGACAGTACTGAAGTGTGTTCCCTCACGGTTTCAGATAGTCGTCCCAAATGACTGGTAAATGGGAATCACAATATCGTGTAACATTGTTGAGAAATAACCATCGTGGTTAACTTGAGAAATCCACAAACACCCAAACCGAGCCATGACCTCTATTGGGGATTAGTAGACCCAAAAGTAATCTCATGGAGCTACTGCATATAGAGTGCAAAAATGCTTCATAAGCAACAACTTGAGGAATATGCATGCCGTTCTAAATCAGCCTTTGCTAAACACTAGAGCCCAACATAGTGTGCATGCATTTATCAAGAGACAGATCCGAACCTGTATATCCATGGTGATCCTTGCCAATACTTATGGCAAATGTGAAGCACCTAGCACACATTAAAAAGGAATGTAAATAGTTCTGAAAAGAAACTAAATTCTTTCAGAACTGAAATCTTTTGCAAGCCTTGCTGAAACGTCTGAATCACAATAGAAGGTGAAACATTGATCACTTCTAGGTATAGATAATGAAACTTTTTCATTAACAACTTATAGAATTTCTATATGTATAAACAACCATCTGTAATGTCGTTTAGCAGTACTTGTAGAAGGTGAAACATTGATCACTTTTAGGTATAGATAATGAAACATTTTCATTAAAAACTTATAGAATTTCTATATGTATAAACAACCATCTGTAATGTCATTTAGCTGAACAAGTCATTCTAAGTATCCGACAATTTTTTGCCACTAAAATTTCTCCTGATACGTCGTGCTGAAAATGGTCTAGAAAACAGATGTGACCAACACCTAGGGACTTTGTCGTGACACATATTTGAAATAGGGGGCACCAGTGTCGGTCCCACAGACTCATAGTCACCACATGTGGAATATGTCTCAACTAAGGATGTCTGGAAAAGAACATCCTTCAAGTACAAGATGTACTTGTGTGTGGAGGTAACTCTAAACACTGTGCGACAAGAGTGAGAGGGACCCTCATTCATTGCTCCACACTGGCTAAACCGAACTCCTTGAGTTCCTAGATCATGTTGTATCCCATGTGACAACATGTGCCAAATCGAATCCGACAAGTGGATTGATATCAGCATAATGTACATTGGACACTACGGCCCGGAATACTTGTTTTGACATGCCCTTGGCATGGCCTTGGGGATTTGGAACCGAAAGTTCAGTTACCCGTATTCAAATGCACAGGAATACGTCTCCCATGTGTGAAAAAACCAAGAAAAATTGTACTAGAAACCTTGGGTGTTGCCTTCGCAATCCAAACCCATTGGGTAGAATCTATGTAGTGAACCCCTTGGTAAGACCCTTTGTAGAATCTGCTTAACTAGCAGGTAACGGCGGTAACCAACATAGTTAATCGTGTACAAAATGATTGGAATCAACTTAAAATGTTGAATTTGTCCGCTACCCCATGGTAGATTACTGGCTTCTTTCCTTGAAAGTAGAATTGGGATAGATCAAACTATGATCCTCAATGCCTATGGGGAGATGTAGCAATCACCTGCCGGGTCCTACCCCAAAACAGTATTTCCATAGACAATCCATAGTGCTATAGAGGGAGCCGGAGATCCACACAAGTGAAATGCCTAGCTCTTATGGACAACCATGCTGTCTCAACCTATTGTTGCATCTATACTCCATGGTAGAGATCAACTGATGGGAGTTTAAGGTTATCAAAAACTCAACTCAAGCGTCGCACTGAAAACATGTATTGCAAAAAACTCACTAAACATCTGTAATGAGAAGACTCTTACTGTCAATTAACATCAATGTGTACTCCACTGGGTAGAGCTATTCGATCTTCAGAACAATCATCCAAGGAATACCAATAATTGGGTCTTACCCTAGATTAAACAATGGCTCTTAGACATTGTGTGTGGTTCATAGCCCTCATGGCAATTAGTGTTCAATAGTCAAACTGATGAAGACTAATGTAGATGGCATCTTGCCCAATTTCTAGCTGAGAGTGAGAGCACCTTGGCTCAAGAGGAATCGCTAGCAAAACATGTAGCAAAAGCTTCTTAGAAAGGGTGCATTATTCTTTGATAGAAATAAGAGAGAGAGAGAGAGAGAGAGAGAGAGAGAGAGAGAGATAGCATGCTAGGCTGAGGAACTTTCCTTAAGTTACTACCTTGTATATACTGCACCTATGCTTGTGTGCATCTTATGTGTAGCGTGCTACTTATCCTTTAAGCCTGCAACAATCTGACTAGATAACCCTCGCATTGAGAGAGGTAACACAAGTCACATCTTGCCTCACTATCGTGTAGGAGATTGTGACCATACAAAAATGACTGAACAATGGCTCGTTGCCTGTGAATGAAGTCTTAAGTCTTAGATTTGGATTCCTTGTAGTATTGTTGTGTGTTGACAACAACCAAAAAGCATGTTAAAACTTAGAAAGCATATTAAAAGAATCTAGAAGTTTCCCCGTCCTTGACAGAGTGTCTGGTGTTATAGCGGAAGCTTAATTTATGAGGTAGTGGAGTTGAGTCCACTTGACCAACATGCCGTGCGTGCAAAATTGTAAGCCCTTGGCTACTATGATGGCCTCAAGCACGACTCGTCGAAGCCGTAAGTGCCTTGCACAGTCTGCATTGGTAGTGATGCATCATAACGTGATGTCACCACACAGAAAAGGGAAACAAATTTCTAATCGTAATAGTTCCCCAAACTGGCGTGCCAATGCCCTTGATATCATATCAATAGGCAGTAGCGTGGCACGTGTGAGAAGCCTTGCTTCATGCAAAATTGTCAAAGCACTTTGCTTTACACAATTGACAATATTTTCTAACCTGGTCATCCTGTTCTAACTAGTTTCCTGGAGATGTCGTCCAAGGCTCATAGGCATACTATGTACAGATGCCCTCGTATATCTTATACACCTGTCTGGTACGTGATGCAATAACCTGCATTAGGAAATAACCTGCAAACATATTGGCTATGCCTTTCCAATTTTGTATGCTCATAGCATATGCCAAACATGGCCAGCTTCAATGCAAGATGTATAAATTGAAGCCTTGCTTCACATAAGTTCATCAAATGGATGAGACAAGAATGTAACCTGAGTGCTCATAGCTAACACATGCTCTTGGTGACACACATGTGTCCGAGCAGAAAAAGATTGACCTTGTCAAAATGTCATAAGAAAATGGCATTGCCACATTTTTCTACTGTATGAGAATCATAACATTGCCCGATAGTGAGAAAGCTATCATCTACAGCTGAGCTATCAAATGTCAGCGAATGACGACTATCAAATACTGCTTGTTCAAAGAAACCTTTTCTTGACAAGTTGGCATTGTGAAAATTCAAATGGTGGTCAACATTGCATTCAACTCCTAGCTGTGAATGTCAATGTTCTTTTTCCCACGATGCTTCATGTACCTGTATTCCCTGCTCCCTAGCAAGTTGCAATGGCTTGGAAACGAGTACGCATCCAATGCATGGAGCTATGCTCCTAGAAATCTTGCTTTCCTCCACCTCGAGATAGCACAACGAGGATAGATCCAAAATTAACAACTGACGTAAGGTACAAATTGGTTTATTGGAGTGTTTCTATAGGGAGACTTGCTCCTGATGGTAGATAGTTACTTGAAATTATACTTACCGATCGGCCTTGCCAAATACCATATTTGAATATGTCACAGGCCCTACCTGAGTTGCCTTTGTCTCAACATTCAACCTCCAACAAACTTTTGTTGTCGAAGGATTGTATACTCAAGGCGTTAATGTACTATCTCGGCAAATCCGAAATTTTCTACCATCAAAGAAGTGTGCCTGTTGTAGCAAAGCAAACATTTGAAGATCCCGTCATGGAATCCTGCAATATTAGTGGATGGCTGAAAGCATGTTAACCTGTCGCGCTTTTTGTGCTAGTTAGCAGTTTCAAGTTAGCACATCTTCAAAAAGTTGGGCGTCCGGTAAATTTTTTACAAATAATATCAAAATTTGTCGGAGGTTTTACATTTGTATTCCTTGTTTCAAGTGCTTTCTATTGATATATCATATGTCATAGATCTTGGAGATGTAGCTCAAGTTATTGTACTAGTTAGCATATGTCAAAATTATGCTAGTTAGCATTGTCCGGGACATGAAAAAGCATGACAGGTTAACATGCTTTCACCCGGATAGGTGGAATAAAAGACCCACATAAATTAAATGGCAAATCTTGAGAACCTGTTGATCTGCAAATATGGAGCAAGTGCTTTGCAAATCGCCATAATTGCCTTATTATCGAATCCTTTACATGATTTGTGGCTCATGCTTTGACCTTCAAGAGTTTGCCAATTACTTGCCTGACATACCCATGATTCATTGCCTTCAGCATACCTTGCAGGACTTTGATATGGTTGTCCCCTTGGAGAAGCATCATACAACCTTTGCATGCACAATATCCTCCCCCTTGTGGCATATCACCCTCCTTGAGAGTTCAACTACACATGTCCGTGTTTTTGAACACGAAGGCATGCCTCTGCCTTCAAATCAATTTCCCAGCCCTTGATGCCTGCGAAACACCGAGATGTGGCATGCCTTGCATGCTAGCGTAGTTTATTTTCAACAACTTTTGGCAGCGACTAGTAACGGGTGTGCATGCACCTTTAAAAAAAATTTGGGTGGACTTTAGGTGACCTTGGACACCTTGTTGGAAACCACCTCCAAAAGAAAACGATGGCAAAAACCTGCAGCACAGAAGGAGGATGAAACACTCTCCATGTCCGATGTCTTGCTCAGCTGGAGTCGAGGGTGAAACGGAATCTCCTCGTGAGGGCAGTGCGCATCCATCAAGCCCGCTTGCTGACAATTTCATGGCGATCGACAGTGAATGTGTGTTCCCTCGCAAGCAGTCGGTCCCATGGCGTGGTCGACCCTCCTCGAGTCTACAGGAGAAGTTTCTCAAGACCATCATCCATTCTTGACCCCGCCCTTTGCCTTGCTTTGCATGAATTCATGCAAGAGCTGAGGAAACATGCCCCTTTGCTGCCATGGACCTTGAGAAGCCAGCCCCAACAAGAACAAAGATCCGTGTGAAAAAAGAAGAGAGAGAGAGAGAGAGAGAGAGAGAGAGAGAGAGAGAGAGAGAAAGAGAGAGAGAGAGAACCATGCCTTGAGAAATCCATCTTCTCCCTGCCATGGCTCCACCCTCCTTCCTCCTCTCCACCTTGCTCAGATACCAGTGAAAGGACAAGGGAACTAGAACATGCTCATCACCACCCAGCCATGCCCTATATAGGCCCTTGGCCTTTTAAATATAGGGACCCACTTGACTGCATGTCCGTCTTGGCCTTTGGCCCTGATTGGTCCTACAGTTTTCCTAACAAATACGGTAACAAGAAGGGCTATGAGCCACAGCAAGGGCTAAGAGCCATCTCTTACCACCTATTTTGGTATTTCCTAAGAGCGTTGGCATGGCTAAGAGCCATCTTTTTGTAATCCATCGGTGATTGCTCAAGATCGAGCAACTCTATTCAGTTGCATCTCTTAGTGGACAGGCAAGGGTCCTGTCATTAGTGATTTTTAGGGCACATCATATTTTACGTGTGACATTCACAATGAGTTTTTTGAACATCTTAAAACTCGTCTTAAAACTTGTAAGGGATTATCTCTACCAAGGTGTATGGATGAAGCCAGCATTTTGGACCACACGACTGCTCACAAAAAACCCTAGTTTATAGATTTGTGGGTGTGAAAAAGATCTAGTTGTGCTTACGACTCCAATTTCAGTGAAGCTCCTATTAGCACTCAGAGTGCCTATATGAGTACACTTTGGGATAAGACCCAACACGTGATTCCTAAATCACTTAGTAAGGGTTGACGATCAATTCTTGGAACCTTCACACTTGCATTTTCAAGGCAAGAAGTCCACCAATCACCAAGGGATAGTGGACATATTTCAATTTCAAAAGTAACAAAATGCCACGGGCAAACCCAAGGGGGTCACGGACATAGGCCAAGGGCCGGCTGCTAGTTGAGCCGTTTTCTTGCAAATTTTAACCGTGGAGTTTGACAATATTGATTTTAACCAAGGGGTTTGGATTGCAAAGGCAACACCCAAGGTTACATGTGCAATACTACTTGCATTTCACTAATTTTCAATTATTATTCCTAGGCCTTTGCTGACGAGAAATTTGGGTAGGTGCCTATTCCTTACGAATTAGTGCACACTATGTTCCACCTTCAGGTACGCATCTGATTTGTTTTCCTTTCTTTTTGTTTTCCTTTTCCATATAGGATGCACAAACTCTATTATCCTCCATATTTTGCTCTTCAGAGAAATGACAAGTTCATGTAAGAGCCAAGAAATTTGGGCTGTAGTGTCCAAAATAAGTTTTTGCATTATGCAATTATAGACCTAGTTGTAGGGTTTATTTGGCACATGTTGCCACATGGGATACAACATGGTCTAGGAACTCAAGGAGTTCGGTTTAGCCAGTGTGTAGCACAGCTAATGAGGGTCCCTCTCACTCCCGTCGTAGAGTATTTGCAAATACGTCCACGCACAAGTACATCTTGTACTTGAAGGATGTTCCTTTTTCAGACACCCTTACATGAGACATATTCCACTTGTGGAGAATAGAGTCTCTGGGACTGACAAACTTTTCAACACGGATTGCAAATGATTGTAGTGGAAAGTGTTTAATTTCTTTTCTGAACTATTTACATTCCTTTTCAATATGTGCTAGGAGCATCACATTCGCCATCAGTATTGGCAAGCATGGTCATGAATATACATGTTCAGATTTGTTTTTGCTAAATGCATGCACACTAGGTGTTATGGGCCCTAGTATTTAGCAAAGGATGATTTGGAACGGCATGCATATTCATCACATTAATTGCTTATGAAGCAGTTTTGCACTCTATGTGCAATATCTCTATGAGCTTACTTTTGGGTCTACCAGTCACCAATAGAGGTCATGGCTTGGTTTGGGTGCTTGTGGTTTTTTCATGTTGACCAAGATGGTTATTTAGTACATTGTTGTTTGCTCAACAATGTTGTATGATATTGTTACCAGTCATTCGGGAAGACCGCCTGTAAACCGTGGAGAAAAAAACCTCAATATTGTCCATTATCCAAGGAGGATAGGCAGATTACATATCCCAGGAGGATTGGCGAATTACAAATTGTAATCTTGTGCTAAAGGATACACATTGTGCGTACGTTAGCACCAAGAAATCCAATTAGTAAGCATTTATTGCTCTACTTGAAGTTTACTTACCATAAGTTAAAGCATGTTTTGCGACTAAATATAGTCTCTTCATGTATAAGTCAGGTTCTCAACCTTGAACACTAGTTATGGTAGGGTTGTTTACTAATGAAATTTGAAAACAAGTCAAGGACTTAAAACTCGGCTGATGAGTTATGTCAGCAAGTTACTTTCATGGAAGGTGCAAAGAGGTACTCTTTTGGGTATGTCTTTGTGTGATAACTCGTTTAGCATACTCATGTATGTTCTAAATGGTGTCTACACACTATGATTGGATAGGAATCGGTAACACAAGATGGTTGCAAATGGACAACAATTAAGATGTTACTCTTGGTTTCATTGAACCTTTGGTTGAACCGTGTTCTGATCAAACAAAAAACTGGATCCATGAAGGATTCCACTATTGAAAACATTAGTGTATCATCACTCTTGTTTTGAGGACAAAAAAACTTCTCCAAGAGGGAAGTAATGTCATGCCAAGGGTAGGACCAGGCAAGGCCAAGGATCAGGACGATGGACATACAGTCAAGGGGGTCTCTATATTTAGCAAGCCAAGGGCCTATATAGAGCATGGCTGGGTGGAGATTAGCATGTCCCGGCTCCCTATGTCTTACAGGCCACGCCACTAGTAGCAGAAGGCCAAGGGTCAGGACGATGGACATGTAATCAAGGGGGTCTCTATATTTAGCAAGCCAAGGGCCTATATAAAGCATGGCTGGGTGGAGATTAGCATGTTCTAGTTCCCTATGTCTTACAGGCCACGCCACTAATAGCAGGGTGCCACAGACCAAAATGACCTTGGGAGAGAAAGATAGGAATTCAAAAAGTTTCTACCACCCAATTCGCATAGCTAGAAAGATGTTTCACCTTGAGAATGAACATTAGGAGAACTTTGGACTCACTTTCGGGACCTGTAAGGATTTCCACGTCATCTTAGAGAGAAAAAATAAAAATGTTAGATAATATATTTTAGATGATGCTTTTTTTGCACCAACAAACAGCCAAAATGACATTCATTGTTAGGTAGCCGCTGTCTTCTTTTCGTGTCCTTTGTTCTCTTGTCAAGAATCTAAATAACCGGATGACTAATGATTTGAAACACTAATTTACAGGCGTTCTCTCCAAAAACATAAGCTACATGAACTCTATCAAACTCTAAACATGGGACTACAGTGATTTCAAATGCGAGCTTCCAAGCCTTCGCTGCCAAATCTTGAGATATTTGTTAGTCATAGGAATGGTCAACATCTCTTTTTCTGATGAAAACATCAATTTGAAATTGCAATCCTCGGTCCCTTCATCTTCAACACCTACCTAAAGAAAGAACACAGATCATCTTCATGTTGATGTATTACAAGAGTACGCACCATTGCAAAAATGTAGGAAGGAGTCCTTCCTATCCCAATGGGAGAAAGAATTTAGAAGGACAAACAAGGAACATCATTTGGATTTGTGGACCGATAGATCCATTTACCCAAAGGATCCTACAACAAATTTGTCACATCCCTTTGGTAATATCACTAACCTTTTACATTTCATAGGCGATGGCAAGGATGGGCTACTGAGATACACTGAAAATTTGGAAATGCAAGGATTGAAAGTGCAACCAAAGTTGGTCGGTGATGGGAACTAGATTATGCTAGGGTATGTATGCTGACAAGTGCATGGCAAGATACTAAAGCAGGTATGAATGTCTTGGATAGACAAGTGATAGCTGAGATGTATGTCTGATGTGGTTTTCTAGGCCGAGAAGGCTCCAAAATGGGCCAATCACAGTAATGGCTCCAAGTGTCTGGTGCTCCACAAACTACCAAAAATAGACCAATGTTTTGTATAAATAGCCCAAAATAATCATTTTTGGGGCCTTTTGCCAGCGGATGCAACGCCTCTATGTAGGTTATTTTATAACCTCTTCTGAGTTTGGTGCTTTAACACTAGAATGGTAACCTAATAGGACATAAAAGTGTCCTTTCAGGGTTTTGGGAAAAAATTCCAAAACCATAGTAGATCCACTCATTTTGAAAAATCCTTTCATGAGCTTATAGTTCAATAACTACTACATATGGAAAAAATGATAAACTTGTAATTTTTCTCATCCCTTGGTCACTAAAAGCCCCCAAAGTTGATGGACCAGTGCATTTTACCCAAAACAACAATTTCTTACGGTTGATTGGATATAAATAAGAGTGGATATTTTTGTAGGACATGAGATAAAATGCCACGTTAACTTCAATGGGTTGGTGACCAAAACATATGGTTGCTTTTACCTCACTATTTTTTTTTTTGGCAAAAAAAATAGGTACAAAAAAGTTGCATCATCAAAGTTTCTATAGTCACGCTCAATACAGATACTATATACATGTTTTCTTAGTTCCATTTGGGCCTCTGCATTCAAAAGGAGCCATGGAGCATGTCAAAAGGATAATGGATCTCTTACAATTGGAACCTTTGGGGCAATGATAAAGTGCTAAATACAGCAAACATGAAAAAACTGGGTTTAGCATTATGACCTCTAGAAACCCATAGAAACTACTGAATATCTAGCCAAGTTTGTAGTCTATGATTAGATATGGTTACTACCTACAAAATACACACAATTGACCTAAGAAACTAGCAATATTGAGAAAGTTATACTTGATACTCTAAAATGTAACGTATATTTCAGCAATCAAAAAACTCAACCATCATCATATACTATGCTATATAGCATATTAGGTCCCACAAAACTCAAGGAAGATTAGCTTTATGTTATACATTACACTTACACAATCAAAATTGAATTTGGATATCAAGAAAGCCACCAAAAAAATCATAAAATTGCTAATTTTGGCCAAAAAACAGGATTATGCAATTCTTGTAAATTGGTCATAACTTTCAATTTTAACACTTAACTCTCCCTACAAGCATCAAAACATGTTGAGAACTATGAAGGTCTAACCTCTAGCCATCTAAACCTCACAAACATGAAGTTTAGAGTGGTATAGTTGCCAAAAATTGAAAAAAGCCAAAAACAGGACCCGTTTTTTCACACAGTTTAGGTTCAAAAATGTTGTGAAAGAGTAAGGTTAATGGTGAGATCGATACTCAAAAAAAAATGCTAAGTTTTTTTCAGCTCATAAGGCAACTTTGTGGATATATAGCACCTAAAAATTCATTTTCATACCCTTCAAATAATTCAAGCAAAATGGTCACTTAACAGGACACAAAAGTGTCCAAGGACACAAAAGTGTCCAAGGACATAAAAGTGTCCTGTTACCATTCTAGTGTTAATTGCTTGCATGTAGGTTGTGTTGGTTTATTTCAGGCAAGTGGCACCGCCTACAGATAAGCTTTACTTGGTGGCTTGACCTTGCTAGAGTATCACCTTAAAAAAGCTATTATATCTTTGAAACCTTTAACATGGTATTTACCTTTACCATTTATCTCGGCTTTTGGTAATGATATCTTATCATTTTTGTTTTAGAGAGATGCATACTGTGTTTTTAACTTGAAAGTTTTCCATATTTGGGCACTTATGTCTGCTGAGCAAAAAATCAGTTGTTAAAAACAACCCAATTGCCACTGAAAATGAGGATTTTGTTTATCTTCTACTCTACATAGTTTTTGCTATGCTTGTAGGTACACCTTGTGCATGCTTTTCCAAAATACCCAATGTCGGGCAGGGGTTGCATTTATGCAGTTCATATACAGTTCGTGTTCCAGACATTTATTATACTTTGAATTCGGTATCTTAACTGGAAATGTGCTCCTAACTTACTTAGTGTAAGCGTGGCCGCTCATTGTCTTGCGAAAAATAACACCTCACTTTTTTAGAATCATCTCCTTTCCACTAATTCAAAGCCAGATGAGATAATATCTCTAATATTGAGATTTTGCTTAAAAAAGGGGTTCGTACATAATTTCCATAGAGCCTTTCTCCATGCGAGAATTTATTATACAAAAAAAACATATGGCTTCTATTAGCAAACTTGATGTACTGCTTGGAGTCTCCATCCGCTTCCGGTCCCTTTTTGTCATTCGTCTTCCAATGAAGTAGTTACATGTTTGTCAAGTTAGCTGATTAATAAAATTGTGGTATCCTGTCCTCAACTTATGTGCCATTTTATTTATTATTTGTATATTTTACTGGTATATTATGTATGCATAAGCGTGTGTGTGTGTGTGTGTGTGTGTGTATGTGTTTTTGACAAAGATTGATATATGTACTCTATATTATGCCTGTGTGTGTGTGATTGACAAAGACTAATATATGTGCGCTACTTTGTGTGTGTGTGTGTGTGTGTGTGGCCCTCCCCCATCCCTGAGAAAAGATACACTTGGTGAAGGATAGGCCATCAAGTGGACCTATCCTCTACCAATTCTATGTTTTAAGGTATTGATGGTAAATCTAATGCCGGAAAAATTGTTTTCTTCAATGAATTTTTTAATACATATAACCATTCTCTACAAACATAGAAATAAGTTTATTTAATTCTATTACAGCATATGATTCTTGAGATGCATTGTACAGTTTGGGAAGAACTTGAGATATGCATACATTATACGCCATTATTTTTGGCCAATTACTAGCTGCATGAATAAATAAAACATTAGGACATGGTAATTTATCTTTTTTCGATGTGGTGTATGTAACATATTCTCCTTGTATTGGTTCACATATTTGGATAAATGTATTTAAGTATGTTACTTGGTTTTGCTTGTCTGTGGCTTTTATCCCAATAATGTCTAAAGGGTAAATTGTAAAGGGGTCCTCATGGGACAAGGGTTTTTTGTGGTCAAGACATTTCACAACAATAAAGGGGTTATTGGCAAATAATAGATCATCCATATATCTCCATGAATATAAGAAGGCTTTCGGTATGTCATACCGTGCAAGGCGCGATAACTTTTTTATGTATTCAATTTCAAACCATGCAAAATAAAAATTACACCATAATGGAGAGAAATTATACCCCATTGGTATACCTTTTTCTTAGTGATAAATATGTTTGCCTAATTTAGTAAAGCAATTGTCAAGGACAGATTCATTAATATTGTGTAAGTATTCAAATTTTCATATTACTTCATTTTTCTTTTTGGTACGTACAATCTGCTTTCGGCATTTCTTAAAGCCACGATATTTCAGAATTTTTATGAGCTTAATAATCTTGTCAATTACATCAAGTAATCCATGCGTGCCTTTATGAGGGATACCTTCATAACAGGTTGTTATGTCAAATGAATGAATTTTTGTGATACGTTTTGGTAGATTAATCAAAAAATCATATTGATTATTGATCATCCAATACCCATTGGTTTGTGTACCAGAAACAATGTGTAGATTTTTAGATATGATTTCGGTGTACTCAATAAATCCTTGCGTTACTCCTTTGAGTAATTTAGTGATTATAGTTGTAGCAGGAGTAAATACACAGTTATGTGCATTCATGATCCATCTAAAATCCATTTTGTGGATTTTAAAATTTCGCATCACATATGGGAGAGAGTATTCCAATGGTGTGTCCAACCCAATTTCTTGAGTATAGGACTCAATGGCTTGACAAATTTCTTCTTCATGGGAGGAAAGAAGATAGAATTTGGGTGTTTCTAATATTCTTCTTGCTGCTAGTTGAATAAGTGTTTTACATATGAATACTGAAGTTTGTGCGGATTTATCAAGTCCACTAAATATTGTAAAATATATTGAATTTCATTCATTAAGTCCGTGTTTCTGTACCACGGAGTTTGGTTTTGCCTATGATAAGGATTTTTTTGGGAACATGTCTCATTGACTAAACTATGGATATAATTGTGGTGAGCCTTGCTATCCTCACATCCTAATATGGTATATAAGGCCTTCCATACTTTGTTAAGTTCTCTGACTATTGAGGTAGGGTTTACAGGTACTAATGGAATTTGGTTTTTCCTGATAAATTCCTGGAAAGTTTTATGTCTAGCTATGCTAGGTCTATGGTGATTACATGTTTTCCGAAGGGTTCTAAGTCAATAAAAGATTTAGAGAACCGTTTATGAGCTAAGCACCCACAGGGTTGTGTTTCATCAAAATCATTGGAAAATATTGAAGTTGGTTTGTAAAGCGTACGGTTCAAGTTATTGGTATATTTCCAGCCAAAACAAATCCTCATTTTAGACAAATCCTTATCTATGTGAAAATCATTTATCATTGTTTGAAAAAAACCCTTAGGGTTGATAAAATCCATATACTTATTACAAAACAAAATGTGAATAAATCTCCCATGCATCTTACTATTGCGCTCAAGATGTAACAAACCATTATTTCTTATAGTAATTGAGCGTACCTGGTCTTCAGAATTTGAGTATTCAAGTGCCTTGGGGGTGTCTCCGTATTTCTAGGATCCTCTGAACTGCCTTGGTTTCTTACTTGTTGACACCATGCTGCTTGGTGTCTTTGTGATCTTCTTTAATTTCTCCTTACCTTTGGGAGGTTTGAGTCATGTTTCAATTGTGTTGGATACTAGTGTGGCTGCCCAAGCTATAAAGGCGTACACTTGAGCCGGTCCTAATGAAAATTGAAAGAAACTGGTAGATTTAGGAATATGTACCACAAAAATTGGTCAAACCAAATGATAGAAGAGGAACAGTTGGAATTTGCATCAACTTTGCATTGGCACTTGAGGAAAGGTCTATAGGAATTCCAACAGTTTCTCAGATTTTGATCCTTTTCTCGATTCATAAGAGAAAGTCCCTTGGTGTGAGCAATGATTGAGGAGCTTGGACATTTTTTACCATCCACATCAGATAATTTGACCTGCTTAATCTCGAAGAGAAAACATCTTGTGATAAAAGATGTTTGGAATGTAAAGAAAGGGTTTTACATTGCTCTACAATGTCCGTGGGTATGCTACAGAGCAATCCTAGAGAAGAAATTGTGAAAGGTGCTCGATGGTTCAAGATTTCATAATCCCAGAGCTTTTGTTAATAGATTTAGAGTGGGTGATAATAGCTTGTTTCTCAAAATCAAGCAATTTTTTGTGGAATTCCACTCCTTTGAAGCACAAAATCATACATTGGGTACCAATTGGTGGAACAGGAATGTATTCTTCTATACCATATCCCAGCCGAGTGAGAGATGGAATCCAAAAATCCTGAATCAATCACCATGTATGTATTAAACAAACCATTTGAATTGCTATAATACTAGTATTAAGTATTCTTAGTATATGATGGATACCCAAGGTATCCCGAGAAATTTCGTGTGTGTTTGAATTTAAAACCCCATCATTTAGAATCATATACTGAGAGACATGAATATTGTTTGCAAAAATCTTTTGTGTAGAGAACAAAACAAAGAATCATTTCTTGATGTAAATTTCAATACAAAATAGTTTGATACATGACAAAAGTAGGAGCTTAAGCCGGAAGTCCTATCAGATGAGAACAGGGACCTTTACCTGCCAGCCAACCACAAGTACAATTAATTAGAATTAATTTGCACTAAATGAGTGACAGGTATATCAAGCAATCCCCATTGCTTGTTATTGTTGTCATTCCCCGAACCCAACCATACTCCTAGACATATCTTATGTTTTCTTTTGCTTGTCTATGTAAGTAGGGTCGATTGCGGTCTGCAAAAGCTTTTATGAGTTTACACGCCTTGGAGATAGGGTCCCTAATTTCTATTGGCCTCGTTTTCTTTTTCCCATTATGTGCCGCCATGAGCTTGTCCCGAATGTGTTGTAGCTTAAATATGTCCCGAGTGGTACTCATCCTAGCCATCTGCCTCTGTCCCTGTTTGCCAGTAATATTTACACACATGTGGTTAATATTTTTATGTACTATTCCTTATTGTTGCCCCAATTATTAGTGTATGACTCCCACATTCTATGGTATATACTATAAAAATTTCGGCAGCATTTTGTTTGTTATACCACTCATTTTAAAAAAAAACCCTTGTTCACTTTTGACTTATGCCCTTGCAAGAGGTAGTCATAAAAACTCTTTCGTATCTTGACTCATATTAAAAAACCTTTTGGTACACTTAAAGGGAGTTTTTTTCAAAAAATACTCTAAAGGGACTTCATATCCAAACCCCCTTTTTTAACTACTTTGAAAAAAGGTAACTCGTAAGCAATTTCTTATGTACCAATTTACCTGGTTACTGTTTGCCATCGCCATTTATTTTACTCCTCTTCTATAGGCTTATTATCAATGGGAATGTACACCGCCCTTGCTACTCCCTTCAAGTGACACACTTTGTTAGCAGCCTTATGATGCTATTTTTTTATCAACCTTATGATGCTGCTTTTTATCGTGTACGTTGTATATATTTTCAATGATATATTGTTCATATTCCCTTTTTCATATCCGTATGTGAGACTTTCCAAGTGTGCTATCTATATATGTGTTTTTATATATGTGCTCTTATATATGTTTGATACCCACCTATGTGTGTGGACTCCAATAAAACTGCCTATGCGTACTTATGTCCATGACCAAACCTATTTTTATATTTCTAGTTATGTAAGCCTTGATGGTGGTTCATAGCCTTTTTCTGTTTTTCTTACTATGTGCTTATGTTTTTGAAACTATATCCTTGTACTTCCCAAACGTGTGTTTCATTATGAGAGATTTTGTTACCAATCTATATGCGCAGTAGATGGAAATAACCTATGCCTATTATGTGTGTGATTGCGTATAAAAATGTGTGTTCTAATCATTTGCGTATGTCTTTATATAAAAACCACAATTGACTATGCATGCATACAAAACAAAACCGTATTACCGTCTGTGTTTGTCCGTTTTCCAAGTACTCAAAGGTAGCCAAGGTTGGTGTTGCCACCGTTCACAGGGCTTGACTGCTTGTGCAATAGGTATCCAATCCTCAACATTGGTGTATGTCATAGATGCTTTACTGGCTCAAACATAGGAAAAACAACTCTAGAAGCAATAGACATGCCAAAACCTGCAACATCCTCAACATAGTGTGTATCCCTAGAAGGCGTACGTAAATCATTGCCATGCACAACATTGCAAATTCCCTTTGACACAAGAGATTTTGTCATCATATAAGCCCACCTTGGGTAGTTATTCCCATCGAGTTATAGCAACAAAGAACTTGAAAACATGTGTGTTGTTGTTAGCCATGATGAGTGAGAGTGATTGCACTTGATGTAAAGATTGCTCAGAAAGAGGAAAAATGAAGTTGGACTAACACATGTTATATAGCACAACCCAAAGAGGAATGTAAGGGACCCGTTTGACAAAAAAATGTAATGACAAAAATTTTGCACAAAAGGATGAGATTGCTTGCATAGTACTGCCTATAGTAGAAACGGAGGCCAAAATGAGTCCAAATCAAAGTTCTGAGCACATATGGCTCTTTGAGATTTCCTGAAGTATTAATCGGCCTACTGACACTCACGAAAGCTCACCCGAATTGGAGAAAGTGAGCAGGCGAGTGTCGGTGATGCTAGGGACTATACTCAAGAGGATGCACCCTACTTTGATACCAATTGCAGGGATACATACACAACTTGGAGAAGATAAAGAATCTCAAGGAACATAACAAAGAGTGTATTGCCTAGTGCACAATAGAAAGATAAGTTAGCCCTAGAATGATGGGTGTATATACAATGCACGAGAAAAAAACATCTTAGTGAGGGAAAAAATGCCCCGATGGTCCTAGGTGTATTTGGAATGATCTGGGCACTTTCAGATAGCTATTCTAGGTTGGTTGTTAAGATTTATTCTAGATCATTACGAGACCTCAAATCACATAACACTAAAAATGGAATACAAGATTGGAAATGAAAACGACAATGAACATTGGAAGTCGAAAAGAGAATGCATAATGGAACTGGGAACTGAAATTGTATATTTAGATGAGCAGAAAAGTACAATAGTGAGTCAAGTATGCTGTGAGTAGGATTAGGATGATAGGAGCATAACAGCTCCAAGATACAAGAAACTAGGATCCTCGAAATTAGTAGTCATCCCAAAAATGAAGTAATGAGCCCTATTTATAGCCTTCTAGCTGGCTCTCCGATTGTCTGTACATTGTACCGGTCTTATCACAGTAACTGGTTCTAATAATTATCAACCTAGGCGCCCTTGTCTAGCAACCATTTCCACAGTCTACATTTCCTTCCCCCTTTTCTTGAATTTTGGTGTATACCAAAATTTTCAAGAAAAGATTGATTAGTTAACAATTTTCAGTTTAGTGGACCCGCTTCTTCTTATCTAGAGCCTTCTTCTTTGGAGGTTGGTACAAGACTCTGTGTGACTCTGACACACTAGGACTAGCATTCTCTTATTGAATGAGCTGATACAATGCTTCTTGTTCCAATTGAGCTTTTTGAATTGTATCATTTCAAATTCATAATGGGTTAGTGCATTCTAGATCTTTGTACCAAGGTTGCAAAGGGTCCTTTTGCCTCTAGTCAATCAAGCTCTGGCCAATTTATGATAGTAGAAAGTTGTGTGTATCCATCCTTGAGGTAGATGATAATTGCACTTTTTGCCTCAAGGAGAATCTCAACCATCTCTCTGAATTTGGATTCAGAGAATGCCTTATTAGCTAACTCCTTTTCAGGTATTTTAGAGGCCTTACTAGATAACTCATTTTCAAGTATTTTAGAGGCCTTGTTAGCTTACTCCTTTTTATCTATTTTAGAGGCCTTATCAGCTGGGATGTCACCATTCAATGCTCTTTATGGGCATGAATGTATATCACCCCTAAATTTTTCTGACCCTACTACAAGAGTAGAAGCTTCAAAGCAAATGTTGGAGGACTTGGATGCCCAAACCAAAGCCATAAGGCAAGACATTCAGGCAGTCAAGGATCACCAAAAATAGTATGTTGATAAAAAACGGTCTTATCGGGTTTTCAAACAAGGAGATAAATTATTCCTAAGGGTTCGGCCAAAAAGAAGCACTCTATCCTTGGGAAAATACAAAAAACTAAGTCCCAGATATTGTGGACCGTATGAAGTGATTAAAGTAATCAGTGATCAAGCTTATAAACTAAAATTTCCTGAGCACCTCAAGGTCCATAATGTATTCCATATCAGTCTTCTAAAACCTTACATCCCAAATCCAAATCACACTCTAGATGATGAACAAATTGTGATGCAGAAGCAAGGAATTCTTGAACTCCAACCAGATTGTATTCTCGACACTAGGGAAAGGAGTATGACAAACAGGGTTATCAGAGAATATTTGGTCAAATGGAAGGACTACCCTACCGAGGACGCCACCTGGGAGGATGAAGTATCCCTTCACAAGGATTTTCCCAATTTCGGTTGAGATGAGGACATCTCAAATCCTTAAGTTGGGGTGATTGTAAGGTTTCCAGTTTCTGGAACCTTAAAAATTGTACAAAGTTTGCAAAACTTAATAAAAACCACTAAGCATGCGACACAGACTTCAGTTCTTGGTGGCTGCTGTATCATAACGGGGACAAATATTGGTGGAGACTTGGTTTCTTTTTTCTTAAGCTTGTTAGCAGCAAGCTAACACGGATACGATGGATACCATTTTTTGAAGCTCTTATTATAAAAACATTTTTTTTAATAAATCGAGAATATTGTAACTCCTATTTTTTGTATCAACCTTGTAGTTGATGAGCCAAGACTACAAGCTTCCAGATTGTATCAACCTGTCATTACCTATCTTTAGTTAGAGCTTCCAAATTATTAGTTTTGACCACCAAAAACCTTGGCTAAGGTATAAAAGCCAAGTTTTGGATAATAAAATACAGAGCGTGAGCTAACAGGCTCACTTCTCTCCTTCTCGCGCTTCCTATGCCCTCCCTGGTTGTCACATTGCAATGGTGTTTGTTGCATTGCAACCGCAGGTAAGAGCTCTATGCATTGACTTAAACACATCACATTGTTTCGTAGCTTTTGGCATTGCTGACCCGCGGCCTAATTTCATCATAAGTAGGAGATTACACTTCAAAATCAAAAACTAAGAATAGGCCACATATTGGGCCATCATTGCTAAGCATTTAGGTGCATTCTCAGTTGAAAACTACTAGGTCAAAAATCCATTGTTGTTAATAATCGCGATTTTGGCACTTGATCCAAAGTGGGGTTTGAGATGATAAGCATGTGTGCTTAGGTCTTATAAACTTGTTCTAGACGTTGGTGCAGCCAAAGTTGGTCCGTGCTATAAAGTGTGCTATGCAGTGCAAAGGGTGCTAATAGGTGCATGGTAGAGGGCTAAAGCTAGTGTGGGAGACCTCAGCAGGAGAGTGGCAGCAGAAATGTATGCTTAAAGTGGTTTTTTAGGCCAGGGGGCCTCCAAATTGGGATAATTGAGATGGCAAGTCAAGGTGTCCAAAGTGTGGGGATAGGCCCTAGAATGAAGTGCTCAAGATGCTCTCGGAGCCCATCGAGACGGCTCGTCAAACGGAGCCCGGACGTGCAAGATATGGCAAGTGGAAGTGGGATGCGTTTGCAGATCCTCGCCAGATTGGGCGGGCACAGGTGGTTGGTCAAGGCGGGTGTGAAATGATACAAGGAAGTCCTCGAGTTGTGGAGCACGCGGGTCTTTTCGAATTGAGAATCGGGCTTCTAGATGGAAAGTTATGGACAATTAAGTTTTGACAAGGGCAAATTTCGAGGCGGTTGAGAGCCGCATTAGGAAACGCACCATTTGGTGTTTTCTTGAGCTCGCCAGGTGTCTGGTGGGTAGTATGCAACATGTGATGCTAGTCGGAGTCGACGGCACCTAAATCGGAGTCCGGAGCATGGAGATATGCTTGACCGAGGTCGATAGTTCGTAGGGAATGTGGACGATCGGATGCTTTTTTCTAGGTTTGGGACACACCGTTTGAGGCTGTCGAGGCGTCATGATGCGGAGCCGGTCGGTGGATCTCCCATGTGGCATGACCGAAGAACTTATTTGGTGAACACGTAGCACCGACGGCATGTGGATCACATGTTGGAACTCTTTTTTTTTGTAAAGATAAAAGCAAAGGGTGGGTGGAGTCAAGGGGAGAGAAGAAAAAATGAAGTTGGAGGCTAAGTTAAAAAAGATAAGCTTGAGCAAGGAAAAAAACCCAAAGGCAGTGGCGGCTAAAAAAGAGGTTTTCTTCATTGCCTTAAAAAAAACAAAGAGGGAAGGAAAGAAAAAAAGAAGGTGACTTTTTTCGAGCAGGTGCTTTTCTCAAGGTTTTGGCTTCTTGTTTGGAGGAAGGAATTGGAAGGAGCAAAGGGAGAATCTTCGTTCGTTCGGCAATTGAAGCTGACATGCGTCGCCTGTGAAGCGGCCCGAAAGAGAAAAGGACTTACACAAGAGGTAGCCAAAGAAGGCTATCAAAATGAAAAGTTCCAGTCGAAGCGAAGTGAGAGTTACATTTTTTGTCGAGGCGTGTGCTGACGAAGTCGAACTTTGAGGGAGGTCTGTGCCCCTCTGTATGAAGCTGTGATGGCTATAGTGCGGCCATGAGTAGATGATATGGATCCTGTACAGGTGAAGGAAAAGCTATGATTGCCGATTTTGGTGTCGTCTTTCCCCCCTTTCTTCTTTGCTCGTCTCCAGGGTGTGCGGTGCCGATGTGTGAGCATGTGCGTCCCCCGGGCCCCCTGTGCGTGTGAGAGAGAAAGAGAAAGAGGTGTCGATTTGTCGAAGAGTTGGAAACGGGCAAGATCGGTGTGAGATGTCTAGCGACTGTGCAGGTTGTGTGTGCATTGGGCAAAGTGCAAGCGAGGCCTTGCTAGTGTGCGTTGCTTTTTTGAAGGTGTTTTCGAGAGGACAGAGGTGCTGTGAATACCCTGAGCTATATAGGGACCATTGTGTGTGTGTCGGGTGTGTTCCCCATTCCCCCTCTCCATCTTCTAGTGCCCCCATAGAGGAGCACACTGATTGCTCCCTGGTGATATGTTTATAAGCAAAAATGTGGCAGAGTGTTGGTCCGATCTTCAATGGTGATGAAGATGCGCATGAGTGGCTGGCAGATTTTGAGTTATTTATGCTCTCATTGCAAATGTGGAGTGATGAAGAAAAGATGGATACAGTGATGTTGGTGCTGCGAGTTAAAGCAAGGCCTGGTTCGATGGTTTAGAAGCTTCAAAGAAGCAGGATTGGGTTGTTTTTCGAGAGCAGTTTCTTTGCAAGTTTTGCAAGGTGGTGTCAGCTACTGAAGCAGATACAAATATTAAGAGCCTACGAAAAGATGTAGGTGATGATTTTTATGCTTTTGTCAGTAAGTTTGAGGCTTGTTGGAGTGATCTGGTTGCTGCCACCCAAGTGATCAATGCGGATGGTTTCAAGCTGGAGAAATTCCTAGCTTGCATGTGTCCTCAAGTTTGAGATAAGGTGGATGATGAAGAGCCAAAGACTTATGCCGAGGCAGTCAGAGTTGCCCGGGTGAAGAGCAAGAAAATGAAAAGAAAGTTGGAGTTAGGCTTGTTAAAGCCTATAAATTGGGTGCATGTTGAAGCATCAATTTTTTCTATGGGCTCATCGAGGATGGTGCCAGTGATGCGAAGTGTCGAGCCTGTTAGGGTAAGTCCTATGATTGACTATGTTCCTTGGGAATTACTTGTTGGTGAAGCGTCTATGCCGTTTGTGGAGGAGCTTGTCAGCGAAGATGAGCCTTTTGTTAAAGAGAGCCTGTGTGTAGAGGAGTTAGCAGATGCCAAGTGTCTAGTGCAACTTAAAGAGGTGGAGCCTGTTCTCGTGGAGTGCTTGTATGAAAGGGTAATAGATCCTCTCCAAATGGTAGGTGCCGAGAGCTTGGGTTTGGATGATGAAAGTAGGCACAACGATGGTCCAGCTTTTGTGGAGCAGCTAGAGTATAATGATACTGATGCCGAATTGGCCTATGGTGAAGATGATGAGGCTACAAGCTCAAGCTTTTGGGAAAAGAGTGAGGAGGATAGAGATATGAGCTGGGAGATAGAATCCGAAGGGTCTATGTTGGTAAACGTGAAGTTACCTTGTTATATGCATGAAGATGTGGTGGTTGCCACTATGAATGAAGAGCAAGGAAGAGTGTCGGAGCTTGAGAATGACGACATGCAAGTGAGGGTGCTGTGTAGCACTATGCTAATGACGATGCTCATAAAGGTAGTTGTGGAAGGTGCTTTGATTGTACGACAGATACAAGGGTTTCCCAAGAAGGAGAGCGTTGTTGTGGCTAAGAAAGAAGAACAGGTTGAAGAAGATGGCAAGAAAGAGGCGTCAGATACTTATCAAAGGGAAGAGCAGATGCAAGCCTATGGATTTCACGGGTGGTGCCTTAGATACCAGTTCTTTTGGCCAGGAGTGCATTGAAGATGAAACTTACTGGGGGTTCGATGACCCGGTGGGTGAAATGGATGAAGAGACACAGGTGATTGCTGAGAAAGCTTTAACTAGAATGCAGGTGATACGAGGGTGTGTCCCTCTACAGCTGGCGGTTTCTTTGGGAGAGAAAAATTCTGCTACTATGGTGGTGTTGACAGAGGTAGGTATGGAGGTGCGCACGGAAGCGATGGTGACTAAGGTGCCAATGTTGAAAAAGTTGCCCGCTAAGCAAAGTGGTCCTCTTGAACATGAAGAAAAGTCCAAGGGTGTGGACTTGTTCAAGCTATCAAAGGAAGTCTGTGTATGGTGGTTGAAGGGGATGCTGATAAACGCAGCTGTACAGTGGGCTGTCGAGTAGGTGCAAGATTTTCTTGAGGAGGATCTCACTTTATATGGTTGGAAGGGAGGGCATGGTATGTTCAATATGTCTGATGGAAGTAGTGATGCGTTCAGTGGTGTTTTATTGGAAATGGATAGTATGCCTACGAATGTTGGAAGCAATGGAAGTATGCCAAGGGCACATTATGTGGATGATTGGCTATGTGATGGGATGCAACACTATGGAGGGTTCTTGCAGGCGAGTGGACGGGATCAATGTCAGGTGTTTGACCCAGGTGGTAACCATGCTATAATGCAGGGGGTTGGGCAACCCGCATGAACAAAGGCAGCGGGTAGCAGATGCCAGTTTTGTAAATATGTTAGGTGGCTTTGTGGGGTGCAGAGAGTTTGTTTTGGTGTGGCAGTTTTTTAGTGCAATAAGCATGTTTGTGGTTGAACATGAATTTTCAACAAGGGGGTGGGCAATGATGGTGCAACCAAAGTTGGTATGCGCTATGAAGTGTGCTATGCAGTGCAAAGGGTGCTAACAGGTGCATGGTTGAGGGCTAAATTTAGTGTGCGAGACCTCAGTAGGAGAGTGGCAACAAAAATGTATGCTTAAAGTGGGTTTTTAGGCCAGGGGGGCCTCCAAATTGGGATAATTGAGATGGAAGTTCAAGGCGTCCAAAGTGTGGGGATAGGCCCTAGAATGAAGTGCTTAAGATGCTCTAGGAGCCCGTCCAGACGGCCTATCAAACGGAGCCCGAATGTGTAAGATATGGAAAGTCGAAGTGGGATGCGTTTGCAGATCCTCGCCGGATTGGACAGGCACAGGTGGTTGGTCAAGGCGGGTGTGAAATCACACACGGGAAGTCCTTGAGTTGTGGAGCACACCGGTCTTTTCGGATTGAGAATCGGGCTTCTGGATGGAAAGTTATGGACAATCAAGTTTTGACAGGGATCAATTTCAAGGTGGTTGAGAGCTGCATTAGGAAACACACCATTTGGTGTTTTCTCGATCTCGCCAGGTGTCTGGTGGGAAGTATACAACATGTGATCTTAGTCGGAGTCGACGGCACCTAAATCGGAGTCTGGAGCATGGAGATATGCTTGACCGAGATCGGCAGTTCGTAGGAAACGTGGATGATCGGATGCTTTTTCCTAGGTTTGGAACACGCTGTTTGAGGTTGTCGAGGCATTATGATGCGGAGCCGGTCGGAGGATCTCCCATGTGGCATGACCGAAGAACTTATTGGGCAAACACGTAGCACTGACGGCACGTGGATCACATGCTGGAACTCTTTTTGTTTTGTAAAGATAAAAGCAAAGGGTGGTTGGACTGAAGGGGGAGAGAAGAAAAAATGAAGTTGGAGGCTAAGTTAAAAAAGATAAGCTTGAGTAAGGAGAAAAACTCAAAGAGCCACTGCCTAAAAAAGAAGTTTTCTTCATTGCCTTAAAAAAAACAAAGACGGAAGGAAAGCAAAAAAGAAGGTGACGTTTTTCGAGCAGAGGGGTTTTCTCAAGGTTTTGGCTTCTTGTTTGGAGGAAGGAATTGAGAAGGAGCAAAGGGAGAATCTTCGTGCGTTCGGCAGTTGAAGCCGACATGCGTCGCTTGTGAAGTGGCTCGAAACAGCGAAAGACTTGCGCGAGAGGTAGCCAATGAAGGCTATCAAAACGAAAAGTTGTTGTCGAAGCGAAGTGAGAGTAAGATTTTCTGTCGAGGCGTGTGCTGACGAAGTCGAACTTTGAGGGAGGTATGTGCCCCTCTCTATGAAGCCGTGATGGCTATAGTGCGACCATGAGTAGACCATATGGATCCTGTACAGGTGTTTTTGTTTTGAAGGAGAAGCTATGATTGCCGATTTTGGCGTCGTCTTTCCCCCCTTCCCCCCTTTCTTCTTTGCTCGTCTCCAGGGTGTGTGGTGCCGGTGTGTGTGAGCGTGTGCATCCCCCGGGCCCCTTGTGTGTGTGAGAGAGAAAGAGAAAGAGGTGTCGATTTGTGGAAGATCTGGAAGCAGGCAAGATCTGTGTGATTGCTGTCTGGCGACTGTGTAGGTTGTGTGTGCATTGGGCGAAGTTTAAGCAAGGCCTTGCTAGTTTGAGTTGCTTTTTTGAAGGTGTTTTCGAGAGGATAGGGGTGTTGTGAATACTCTCAGCTATATAGGGGCCATTGTGTGTGTATCGGGTGTGTTCCTCATTCCCCCTCTCCAACGTTTCATTACGTTTGGATGTCATTTGATACTGTAACGGATGTGATTTGTTTACCGATGAGCGATTGTCTTTTGGTGATTTCAGTCACTTGAGTGTAGCTTGCGTTAGATTCGAGTTGTTTTTTTTTTTTGAGAGAGTAGCAACCTCTTTTAGCCTCTATGCACTAGTCGAGTCATCTTCGTCCCATGGATTGACAATTTAATCGTGGTTCTTGCTAAAACTGCAGTAAGATAGGATAGTGAGGTTAGACTACCATCCCACATTTGACGCCGCTGCCTGGGATCGAAGAGACCTAAACTAGAGAAAAACACGAGTGTCTTGTGAATTTGTTCTTTAACTTCCTCTAGGATCTCCTAGAGTCAAAAATTTTATTTTAGAAACCACATAGCTTAAGATTGTCATCTTTTGTTATGTAGAGGTAGCTTGAAGGTAAGTTGTACTTGCCGAGTGCCGTTAGGATTGTAGGATTGTAGAACTAGATTAGGATTTTGAGAATGATTGATAGACAAGACAAGTCTTAAGATGAAAGCTCAGAAAACCATAAAAAACAAGAAAACGAGTGTTTGTGAACACTTTCCACAACCCCATTGCATGAGAACCTAGAAGTGGGGTAAGTAGGATCTGAGGTGGATTTCAGAACATTGCTCTCTCCGAAAGAATCATTATGAGTTGTATTTGAAGTTGTAGAATTTCAGGTCTACGGCTGGAAATAGCACAAAAAGACTCCAAACCACTCAATCCGACTGGAGAGTAATCTTAAAAGTTGTATGAACCAGTGGGTAAGCTCAAGGACACTTTGAGGTAAAAATTTCAAGAGTTGTCCAAAACTCATATTATTTTCTTTTTCTTGACATTTTAGGCCAAATTAAGTTTTGACTTGATTCCTAGGCTTAAAATAACTCATAAAATGACTGTCCTTGAAAAAAGTGCAAAAAATGATTCATTTCAAGCCTGATGTAAATAATCACGATTATTTACTTTCAGCTGAGATTTAACCAAGGTTGATACCAGTGACTCATTACATGTGTACAAAAAAATTTTGTAAAGGCACATTGGATTTGGATCACCAAATTGATAAAAAACTGGGTAAAAACTAAAGTTTATACTGACTTTTGAACACTTGAGTGTAAATTGGGATAAAATTAGTCCAAACTTGATGAAGTTTGATTCATAAGCTTGTATTGATGTGATAAACATGTGTACATGCTTAGTTGACCAAAAAGATGCAAAATTTACCAGAAGTAAATAATTACCATTATTTACATCTGTCCCATTTTTTAACTTTTTTGACCAAGTTAGCATATCACTAGTTTTACCATGTTGTAAATAAGCCCACAAACCAAATTTGGTGAGATTTGGATCTTTGGATTGGAAATTGTGACCAAATTTGCAAAGTTAGTCTACAGACAGAAAACTGATGACCATTTGACCAAAGAATTCTCCAAACTTGATGAAACTTGGCTAGAGACCTTAAGTAGAGGTGCTTAGCAGACCTGTCTCAAGGTTGGGATAAAAACTTGCAAAAAACTAGCTAGAGTAAATAATCGCGATTATTTACATTTGCTCCAAAAATTGACAATTATGCATATTTGAGCATACCACAAGGTCAGTATATCAAGTAGACCCCACAAATCAATTTTGGTGAAATTTGGATCAAAAAAGTGAGACTTAAGCCAGATTCTTGAAATCAGAGTCTGCGAACACAAAACAGTTGTTGATAAACTTAACCAGATTTTGTCCAAACTTGTTGAAACTTATCCAAGGACCTTAGCAGGTTGTATACTTGGCAAACCAAGCCAAAAAGTGTAAAAAGTTGACAAAAGTAAATAATCGTGATTATTTAGTACTGCTACACAGAGCCACTGTTTTTTACTTTTAAACTTGTACAGTGTTAGACCAGCATAATACAAAGCCACCGGGTAATTTTGGGTTCAATCGGATCCAAATTGGTACATGTTCACTCAGTTTCCAGGTTGCAAATTAATCCTTTGATTTTTGCCAAAGTTGAGTTTGAAAATCTCAACTGCTAACTAAATTAGCTCGATTTGAATTGATACACAAAGATCAATCACAATAGTTAGCAAAAATAATATTGTCTTTGTGAAAAAATAGGTAGCTTAATCAAATTTGTACAATGAATCAGGTTGTAGATAAGGAATCGGTAGCTTGATAGAAAGTGCAATTCAGTCAAGTGGAGGAAATTGACAAGTCAACCTAAAGATAAGTACTCTATCCAGGGATTCACAGGTCTTTATGAACGTTAGATCTGGTCGTGTACTAGAAAATCAGCGAATATTTGGAGAAACCTCCAATAGAGTATCCACCGAAGAAAGCGTGAATCAGGCAATCCCTTGCACACTATCCTTGAAGAAGTCTTAGACACTTTTTCTTATTCGATATCCGAAATGTCTTCTTATTCGACTCACTCAGAAACCGGAATGGCAATGCGCTATAAGCATATACTCTCTTTTTATTATACGAATCGTCATGGAGCTCAGGTTTACTTGGATCCTAAGGAAGAGTACCCTATTCGCATTGATGACCATAGCATTGAGTTTGAAGAGGAAATTAGGGCAACTAAACAAGGAAAAATGTACATAGATCGAACAGAACTCAGTATTTACAAGTCAAAAACCCTGACGTGATAAACAAATGGGGATTAGAAGTAAATACCATAATTCCAGATATGGCCACAAAAGAAGGACCACCAACCTTAGAATTGGAGGGATATGATCACGTTGATTTGAAGCCTTTGAAACGGCTTAGTACTAATAATCCTAAGATCGGAGTCTATTGTTGGGAGGATAGAAACGTAAAAGATCTTCTATGGACTTCGCATGCCAATTCAAGACAACTAACGTCCATGAAGATCATCTATATCTTCAAGATCAAAGAAAAGGGACCTGCAGATCTATCAACCTATCTGTTCAGGGATTGTTATAACAATAGTTTTGTTATAATGACTCTTGAGGAGGTGGAACAAACCAAATATCAAGGATATTCCATAAGGGACTGGATCTTGGGTCAAGGACCAGAAAGTATTCCAAGAGATCAACATCATGAGCGATCTTCTGAGATTAATGTTAAGAAACCAGAAACCATCTCATCACGAGAAAATCGGGTGACACTAAGGCCAGTCTAGGGATACATGAGTCGCTATTTCCAACAGACTGGTTTGAAGGACTTGGAACAAGACAACTGTCAGGAGATTGGGAGTTGAACCAAATAGATGTGTCAGACCAGTTGATTTTTAAAAATGGGTCAGAAAATATAGTGGATCTGGGGATCCATATGACCACTTAGCAAGCTTCAAGCAAGTGCTAAGAGCAGAACGGATATTCATTTCATACTCAATTCGAAGGGTTTGGAATGATATTAGTAAGAAAAGCATTGACATGGTACCAAAACATTCCACCAAGGTCAATCATGGACTTGAACACATTAGCTCAAGGATTTGTAGCTTCTTGTTTCAAAACGGGGATCAAACACAATACTGTAGCTCAAACTATAGCTTTAAACAGAAACAAGGTGAGTCTATTAGGGATTTTGCAACTCAAATGATACAATACATTTCCAGATGCCTAGAGCTAGAGATACCTGCAGAAGAACGACTAGTATCATTGTTTCTAGAGGGATTACTAAACAAAGAACTTCATGCTATATTGCATAGCAAGAAGCATACAACCCTAGAAGCGTGTGTGTCAGATGCTATTGACTTAGGAGACAATTGTGATACTTTCAATGAAGAAGGTGTCCCTAAGGATAACCGAAGTGAGAAAACAACATCCACTAAACCAACACAAGTGGGAATGGTTGCTGCAACACCACTTTCATCCATAGAAGACATGCTTAAAAGGACGAATGACATGATGAATAATATGCAAAAAGCACCTATGAGGGGACCACAACAAGGGATATCTCAAGAGGGCCAACCAATTAGACCATAGAAATGATATGAAATCAAGGAAAAATGGACCAACCATGAGACCAATTAGTGCTACTACCAACAAAAGTATGATTGGACTGTTTAGTACGTGTCCATGAGGCCACAAGGACAGCCCATGTATAGATACCAGCCTAACATGGCACCAGTTCAAAGACCACCGATGGGTATGGAAAGATCTCAACCCATGTGGTGTCAACAATCTCCATATCGAAGGCATAATGAAGTGCCTATAAAGTACATGCATTCAGAAGGCGTCATAGACAAACAAGCACTAGTGCCTGTTACACCCTATGCTCAGCCTAGTCCATCTACAGTAAGGATAGAAGGAGATTGGTATAATTCACATCCACCACCAATGGAAGAACCTGTGACTTATGCTCCACTAGAGCTCGCACTAATGTATTATGTAGTAATCAAGGTATTAGAACTCCTATAGTGAGACCCCTGATTAAGCCAAGAACGGGAAACTGTCACAACTAAGGTGCAGATGATCATTGGAAAAATGAATGCCCAGAGCCTGACAAAAACCTCAAGCCAGTTGAAGCTTACTGCATACAATGTTGCAAAAAGGGATTAAACTTCCCAGAAGATTGTTCAAAAAAACCTTTAAACAAGGGTAAAACAATAATAAATGTAGTCCAAGTGATACCTAGTAGCTCATCTAAGAGTGAACTGATTGTTCCAATCAAGGTAATCACTAGAGCCCAGGCTAAGAAAAAGAAACATAACTCCTCTGATGATTTGGAGAACACAAAATTTGCCTCTCAAAAGACCAAAAGAAGCAGAAGCAAAAGGTTTGAGATGCAAAAACAAAAACATTGAGCTGAAATCCATGAGAAAGCAAAAAAGCTATTCCAAGAAAAGGTGAAAGAACCTGGAAGTGAAATCAAAGAAATAACCGTGAAATCTGGAGGATCAATTTTGGTCAACAAAATTTTTGAGCCTATTAATGCATCCTTGGAAGCCTACTAGACTGGACTTAAAGCAGGTCAAAACATGAAAAACAAATGGAAAACCATTCTTCTCTAGACATGGAAGCAGCTAAGCTTGAATCTTATCAAAATTTGGTAAGAATCACGCAAGAGAGGTTGGGAAAACAAAAACCCAAGCTCGAAAGTATGACAAAACCTGACGAGTTTGTGGTGAGAGACAATGGAGAAAAATCCAAAGTGGTGGTAGAACTCCACTTTGAACGAAAAGAGCCATAACTTATAGTGCCGGACAACGAAGATGCCTTAGACAGGATTCCATTTGTAGAGGAAGACTGGCCAGGACACTTATGGGAAAATTTTTGAGAGATCAATGATAGGAGCCTAACTCTAAAGTTAGCTCCTATAACAGAAGTTCGGTTAGACAACCTACCTCTTGATATGGACATGGATGTACAATCCTTGTATGGGGATTGCGGATTTGAAACTTTAGGAATGTCTAAACCATTGAACTTGAAAACATTACCCTCTTTCTTGGGAGATAACGAAGATGAATCCATAGTGTGTAAGACCACTCAAGTAAAAAGAGCGGAACAGACCCTGGAAGTAAGCAATATTCATTCAATCCTGTCTACACCCATCCAATGCACTCTTACTTTGGGAGAACTGTTAAAAATCATACCATATTTATGGAATGACCTATAGAAAACCCTAGAGAAGGTGGGAATAACAGGGATCATCATAAAAAAATTGAAAAGACTGAAACAAGAAATGGATAACAAGGAGATTTGATCTGTTCCAATGAACAAAGTTGGAGAATATTACGAAGGGGAAGAAGGAAACACCACCCTTCCAGTGAAATATAATGAAATTGAAACCATGGCAATACTGGATAGTGGGACAGGCATAGCCATAGCCACAAAAGTAGTATGAGAATCCTGGGGACAACCAACCACCATTAGACAAACTCAAAGAAATTTTCAATTGGCTGATGGACATATTGAAAGACCCTTAGGACTGCTAGAAAAAGTGATAACTCCTGTGGGATTGAATATCAACACACTTTTTCCATAGTAGACTTTGGGAAGAAACTCAATTACAAATTTCATATTGGGAAGACCTTTCATGCGACAAGTACAGCTTATCCAAGATTGGAGAAACAACTATCTGTACTTGAAGCAAGTGGGATCTATAACAAGGGTTAATCTAAAAGATCACACTTATAGAGATGTCATGAAAATGCCCATAACAGAGTTTGATTCAGCCTCTTCGGCTGAAACTAAGCTTCCCTCTTGGTTAAACAAAGACACGTTGTCAGGAATTTTTTGGATGAGTACAAAGGCCATAAATAATGCCAAAAAAACTTGCTGACCACCCCCATGTATATATATGTACATAGTGCTTCCAACTTTGAAAGTGTCCGTGTAAAAAACCCTGTACAAAGGCTTGGTTTTGGTCAAGATATTGGATGATGTTTTGGGTTGTTCAAGACTCCAAAATATGGTTTTTAATAAGGGTTTTCAGTTGTGCTTAACAACTTGTGAATTAGACTTGTACGTCATGAATTATGAGCATCCGAAGCGGGCGGTCTTAGCTTAGAAGGTGATTGCGGGTGCATGCGAGAAGGGAAACTAGGCCAACATGGGGGTCTAAGTTTAGAAATGCTGAAGTTTTATATTTTTGGAGATAGCCGAGGTGATGGGCTTCGAGTCGTGTGTTATGGTGCGTCATTCGGTGATCGGTGCAGTAAGGTATGCCTCGGGGAAAATTGTCCGAGAAGTCCCCTCATGCTTTGGGAGAAGCTAGAAATTTTTTAGAGGCTGGGAAGGTGGGAGGATGGTGCCAAGTGGCAATGGAGTAATCCCACACGGGGGGGAGAAAGTGGAAATTGGAGGGTATAAGGGGGGGAGTGGATACCCCCTAAGGGTGTATCAAAGGAGCTAATGGAGCTTCTTGGCCTTGCTTGTGAGGGCTTGTGGCCTTTGGGGGAGAGAGAGGGCGCCATTATCAATCCACACACAGCTGCCCAGGTGCTTGGACACTCTTTTGGTCCAGTGGACATTCCCTTTCCCCACTTGCCTTGGTCAAAAAGTGGACGACATCTCATTTTTGACCCAAAAAGGCCAAAAATGGACCAATAAAAAGGTGCCTAAAGAGGGAAATGAAGTCGGCTAAGAAGAGAGAGAAAATGCCTTGGGATAAGTACCAAAAAAACCCCCTTTTAATAGCTGCAATTCCCTGCACACCTTTTTTCCTAACAGAGACTAGCTTTTTTTGAGCTTAGGAGAGAGACCCCATCTTCGAAAGCTTGTAACTCTCTCGTATGGTGTCGGAATTAAGCATATGGATACTCTACGGAGGTATACACGACACGAGATTCATCTTTATGGTCTTGGTTTTCATCAATTTTAATCATGGTTTGGATTAGGGCTGTTTTCCACCCGACTCTACAGGTGTTCGACATAGGTGTTTTCCGCAGCTTTGCCATGTTTCTTTCCGATGGTGTGGTGTGTGCAAGGCTATAGGGGTTCTCATTTTCCTTCTTGTTTGCACACTGACATAGTTTTGGTGCCCCCACGGAGGAGAAATACTCATGTGCTCTAATTTTTACGAATTTTGTATACCATGCAGACAGAAAATGTAAATGGGATGTGGGTCCTTATGGACAACCGCCTATGTATGTGCTATTTGTGGACAACAAGTGAGGTGGTTATTTGATTGGATTGCAGCCTTTGTGAGGGTCGTGAGGTTATTTGAAGCCAAGCACTGGCGGTTGGGTTACCCAGTGTGAGGTGGATTAGGTACCGGAGCGATCCATGGACATCCCTTGCAGGTTCGACGTCACATGTAATCAAACATGGCAGACGAGTTTCCTAAGTTTCATGGATTGCCTAGTGAAAATGTGCACTCTTTTATTGAGAAATTGAAAGTTACTTTCTTGCTTCGGGGCATACAGGATCCGGCTATACTGTTACGGCTGCTGCGATACAGTTTACAGGATGAAGCAAAAGCTTGGCTACAAAATTATGAAGAGGCGGCACAGGCACAGACGCCAGGGATTGTGTTGGACTATAATCATGTGAAGCTCGCATTTTTGGCACAATACAGGAATGTCGAAGCACTTGATGAAGTTTGGCATGAGATTTTGGGCTACACTCAGAGGGCTAATCAGAGTGTGGATGATTTTGTCATCCATTTTACCCGCCTTTGGGATAAATGGGCCCGAGCATTGGGAAATGAAACCCCTCCCGCCATGTTAAAAAAGGACCGTTTTGTGGCAGCCTTGAAGGAGAGTTTGAAGTTTAAAGTTGAGTTGAAGCGGCCTACCACTTTTGAAGAAGCAGTTGTTATTGCCAGGGGGAAAGAATGGAAAGCTCAAAGACTTAACGAGTATGGGAGAGTGGTCCATGGACAGGTTAATGGTGGCCAAAATGAGGAGAGTTAGGTAGAGGCTGCAATTCAACCTATGCGAAGGGCTGTAGACACTAAGAAATTGCAATGTAATATGCAAGACATGATGACCATGATGCAGGAGTTATGGATCAATGTCCTTGGTGGTGGTCATGGTCGTGGCGGTGGTAGAGGGGTGGCCCAGCCATATGAAGCTCAACCTAATGCCAATGTGAGTCATGGACAAGGTGCTCCTCAACTAGCAAGAAGGTTTATCCCTACTTATTATAATTGTGGTGAACTGGGACATATCAGCACTCACTGTACAAAGCCAAAGAGGATGGGAGGTGATATGTACCCACTTCCCCAGCAGGTTTGTGACAGGTCTAATGATTATGCCTTGGATATACGAGAGGATCCTGGTGCTGAGCAAGAGAATCAAGTTTCAACATCAGGTGGTTACATGGGTATTGTGAAAGTTGAGAATAAAGAGGCAGATATGATTCCATTGAGGAAGCGAGAAAGGGCACCAAATGGTGCTAGCCCTAGCAAGAAGAAAGGGAAGGAGAAAGAGGGTGAAGATGAAAAGACCAACAAGAAAAGGAGACCTCGTAGGAAGTTTGAAGTAGCGGATTTTCCATTGAGAGAAGGTCAGACAGCTTATAGTCTCAAGGAGGATTTGATTAGGAGGAAAGTAAATTGTACTCTTGGACAGTTGATGAACATGGTACCCAAATTTAAGAGGTAGTGGAAGTCGTTAGTGAATCCTATTGAAAAAGAGCCAAAGCGTGGTCATGTCACAGTGTTGTCTCTGGAAGAGTTACCCGACATCTGTCCTGTGGTGAACGCTTGGCACAAAGGTGTGGGCATGGGAGAGGCCTACATTGATGGAGGTGCGCAAGTTTGTGTGATCACACAGTCATGTGTCGAGAGACTTGGCTTGGTCATGTCTGGAAGCTCTGGGTTCAGGATTTGACTAGCAAACCATGCCAAAGTTAAGTGTTTGGGACTAGTCAAATGTTTGGAGATTGAGGTTTTTAATGTGAAAGTCATGGTGAACTTTCACGTTATGCTGGAAAGTTTGGGAGCTTTTCGTCTCATATTGGGACGACCTTGGTTAAGAGTTGTTGGTACTGTACAAGATTGGGGCAAGGGCACAATCGCTGTGTATAGAAAAAAGGGAGAGAAGAGGATGTTTGATATGATTACCAAACAGCCTCTGGCATTAGAAGAGGTGTCTGAAGATGATGAATCTGAAATCACCAGGGAGGGAAGTTCAGAGGATTCAGATAGTAGTGCTACTTCAAGTTCCAGTGACGAGGGTGAAGTGTCCTTTTTGTTACTAAATGAAGAGGAGAAAGAAGATGGTGAAGTGCTGTAGATTTCAGAGGATATAAATGCGTCAGTGGATTGGAGCAGCTTGAAGAGTTAATGCATCCCAAGCAAGAGCTATCATTGAAGAAAGGACTTGTTCAAAATATGCTAAGTACAGATTTGTCACAAAAAGAAAGGGCAGGATACCTGAAGATGCTGGACAAGTTTCCGAATATTTTCATTACATCATATCAAGAAATAAGGGGTTTTGTTGGGGACCCGGTGAAGATTGAGTTGATAGAAGGAACAAAGCCAGTGAGACAAAAACTAAGAAGAATGGGTAAGGAGCAAATGAATTCTTTAAAAGAAGAAGTCGATAAGCTTTTGAATGCAGGGTTTATTGTTCCAGTAGATAATGCTGAGTGGATCAACCCTGTAGTGGTCACTCCCAAGAAGGATGGACGTTGGAGAGTTTGTGTTGATTATAAGCCGTTAAATGCAGTGACCAAAAAGGATCCTTACCCATTGCCTTTCATTGATCAACTCTTGGATACAATGGCTGGTTTTGAAAGGTATAGCGTCTGTGATGGTTATTCAAGATACTTTCAGCTTATCCTTGCTCTTGAAGATAAGAAGAAGACTACTTTTATCACTCCATGGGGTTGTTTTTACTTTCTTTTCCTTCCCTTTGGGTTGACAAATGGGCCTGGGGCTTTTTAGAGAAAGGTAGATTGGGTTCTTACCCCATTCCTTGGGAAGTTTGTCAAAGGGTTCATAGATTATTTTTGTGTGTACAGCTCACGCAAGGAGCTGGTTCAAAAGCTTGAAATGACTTTTGCAAGGTGTGATGAATACGGGGGTCAGTTAAACCCTAAAAAATGTCATTTGGCACAACCAAGGGTGAAGATTCTTTGGCATATGATCTCTGAAAATGGAATTGAAGCAGATCCAGGGAAAGTAGAAGCTTTGCTATTGTTGTCATCCCCAAAGGATACAAGACAATTGGCTACTTTCATTCAGAAGGTCAAATATTTGTCTCATTTCATACCTTTGGCATCACAGCTGTTGTATCCTTTGCAGCAAGTGGTAAAAAATGATCCTTTGGAGTGGACACGTGACTCTGAGGATGTTTTTGACAAAGTTAAAGAAGTGTTGAGAACCTTACCTGTTATGCAGGCCCCTGATTGGGAGAAGGAGTTTTATGTTAACCCGTTAGTTGGAGAAGATGCTATTGGGGCTATGTTGTTGCAAAGAGGGAAAGAGTCTCAGTATATGAAGCCTATTTATTATGCTAGCAGGGTGAAAACTCCTCATGAAAGAGAGTACTCAGAGGTTGAATTGGTGATGATTAGCATGGTCTATGCGTGAAGACGGTTTAGACATTACTTGTTGCAGAAACCGTTCACCTTTCTCACCAGTTTTTCATTGCTTCCTCAATTGTTCAATAACTCAAATATATCAAAGACAGTGATAAAGTGGGTTATTGAGCTGCAAGAGTTTCAATTCACTTTCCCAGTGGAAGAGAGTACTTGGGCTACTCTGGCAGACTTACCCACTTATAAAGAGACTCCTACTTTGGTTAAAGAGGAGGTGGTCCAAAGGAAAAAAGTAGAAACCCCTGCTATATCAAATGCTTCACTACTACATTTTGATGGCTCTTATCAAAGAAGTCATGACGCTGCTTTTGGTGGGGTTGTTATTTATGATGCGCAAGGAAATCTTGTGAGGAAGCAAGGGTGAAAACTCAATGCAAAGAGTAATAATGAAGCAGAGTATATGGCTCTTGAAGGCGGGTTACACATTTGTCTACAATTGGGAATCAAACGTTTGCAAATCAAAGGTGATGCGTTGTTAGTGGTAAAGCAGGTGTTGGGAGTATGGAAGAATAAGAATCCTAGACTAAAGAATCTATGCTTCAAAGTGAAATTGCTACTCAAAAAGTTCGAGGCATGGAGCTTGCAGCATGTCAAAAGGACTCAAAATGAAGAAGCGCACGAGACCGCGCAAGCAATGATTACTTGTGTGTTTGTGTTGAAAGCGGATGCCCCTTTATATCATGGAAGAGAGGTGTTGTCAAAAGAGGTGGATTTATGATTGACCAGTCTCTTGCCTGAAGATTTGCCTTCATCTAAATAGTATGCTTTTATGAGAAGAGCAAGGAAGTACAAAATGATTGGTGATATGCTTTACATGAAAGGAAGTGATCTGGTGTTGCGTCATGTGCCTTGGAAGGAGGAGATTTACAAAATTTTAAAAGAAAACCATGAAGGGTCTTTTGTGGAGGTCATTTGGCTATGAAGATTATGCTTCACAAGATCTTGCAAGAAGGCTATGTTTGGCCTAGTATTCAACGGGATGTCAATCACTGGTGTAAATCTTGCTTGGCTTGTCAAAAGATGGGAAAAAGGGTTCTTAAACCCGAGCTGTGGAAGACAATCCCGGCTAATGAGGTGTTTGAAAAATGGGGCCTCGATGCTATTGGGACATTACCCACTACAAGTAAGAGGAATGTGTATATTTTGATAGTGGTGGATTATTTATCATGTTCGGCAGAGACCAAGGCTGTCAAACAAATTACCAACAAGGAGAGGGGAAGAATCGTGTACGAGCACATATGCTGCAAGTTCGGGGTGCCATTGGAGTTACTGTCTGAATGATCAAGCAGGCTAGGGAGGGTTGACAAGTTATGTTTGGAATTTTCTGGATGAGTACAAAGGCCATAAATAATGCCAAAAAAACTTGCTGACCACCCCCATGTATATACATGTACATAGTGCTTCCAACTTTGAAAGTGTCCGTGTAAAAAACCCTGTACAAAGGCTTGGTTTTGGTCAACCTATTGGATGATGTTTTGGGTTTTTCAAGACTCCAAAATATGATTTTTAATAAGTGTTTTTAGTCGTGCTTAACAGCTTGTGACTCGGACTTGTACCTCATGAATTATGAGCATCCGAAGCGGGCGGTCTCAACTTAGAAGGTGATTGCGCGATGCGAGAAGGGAAACTAGACCAACTTGGGGGGTCTAAGTTTAGAAATTCTGAAGTTTTATATTTTTGCACATAGCCGAGGTGATGGGCTTCGAGCCGTGTGTTACGGTGCGTCATTCGATGATCGGAGCAGTAAGGTATGCCTCGGGGAAAATTGTCCGAGAAGTCCCCTCATGCTTTGGGAGAAGCTGGAAATTTTTGAGAAGTTGGGAAGGTGGGAGGATGGTGCCAAGTGGCAATGGAGTAATCCCACATGGGGGGGAGAACGTGGAAATTGGAGGGTATAAGGGGGGGAGTGGGTACCCCCTAAGGGTGTATCAAAGGAGCTAATGAAGCTTCTTGGCCTTGCTTGTGAGGGCTCGTGGACTTTGGGGGAGAGAGGGGGCATTCAGTCCACACCAGCTGCCCAGGCGCCTGGACACTTTTTTGGTCGACTGGACATTCCCTTTCCCCACTTGCCTTGGTCAAAAAGTGGCCGACAGCTCATTTTTGACCCAAAAAAGGCAATAAATGGACCAATAAAAAGGTTCCTAAAGAGGGAAATGAAGTCGTCTAAGAAGAGAGAGAAAATCCCTTGGGATAAGAACCAAAAAAATCCCCTTTTAATAGCTGCAATTCCCTGCACACCTTTTTTCCTAACACAGACTAGCTTTTTTGGAGCTTTGGAGAGAGACCCCATCTTTGAAAGCTTGTAACTCTCTCATCTGGTGTCGGAATTAATCATATGGATACTCTACGGAGGTCTACACAACACGAGATCCATCTTTATGGTCTTGGTTTTCATCAATTTGAATCATTGTTTGGGTTAGGGCTGTTTTCCACTTGACTCTACAGGTGTTCGACATAGGTGTTTTCCGCAGCTTTGTGGTGTTTCTTTCCGACGGTGTGGTGTGTGCAAGGCTATAGGGGTTCTCATTTTCCTTCTTGTTTGCACGCTGGCAACGTCTATTTGGATGTGCGGAGCTTCAAAAAATGAAAGCTTAAAAAGAGAAGAATGTATCTTAGAATGGGATTTCATAGACGAATCCTATGTCCCTAAACCCTTTCCAGAACATTTATTTGAGCCATTTGAGTGGACTCAAATTTTAGGGACAATGGATGTATGTGTGAATACGTCTATGCCTACTCAATTTTGCAATGAGGATGGATACGACATAATTCCCATCCAAATGATTTCGACCCTCCACATTGAAGATGAAATTGAGGAATCGAAGGACTTGATGAAAGCTCAACAAGTCTTTTTAGACCTTTATTACTATACAACAAATGAGTTAGAATAACACTCAGCTACTTCAGAAGATTCGGGGTATGAAAAAGAACATGTGAGAGCTAAGCTACTCTTGGAAGGAGGGGAGGAAAAGTTTTTTGACTTTTTTAACCAGAACTCAAGAAGACTAAAATGGTATAGACAAAAAAGAGACACCAGAAACATGAAATCTAGACCTATGCCATCAGTCTCCAGTAGAACACAATTCTTGATGCAGATAGATGCACATGATTGTGTCAAGGACAAAATCAATGGCAGATATCCTTCAAACAAGAATCTAGAAATATCAAAAACATTGAGAAAAACAAGGAAGGATACTCAAGCAAAGCCAAACAAACACGACAAGGAGCCAACCATGACACGAGTTGAGAGGAAAAAAAAAAATCAAGAGTTGAAAAAAGCTCTAAAGGAGATATATACAACCGAAATGGAAACCATAGAAAAGGATGGTAAAGATATAATGAGTGTTCCATCCCATTACAAAAAATATACTCTCCAAGACCGAGAAATGATAGTAGAAAAACCTGTTAGAGAACTACAAAAACAAGGCGAGTCCTATGAAGGGCCTGAGAACGCCTAAAAAATAGATTTGGCTGAACCACGAGAAGCTAGGCCTGCCTACATTTCAAATGACCTAACAAAAGAGGAAGAAGAGATTTTATTAAGATTACTAAAAGAATACCGATATATCTTCGCTTGGTCTTACAAGGATCTAAAGGTTGTTGATCCAGAAATGTGTCAACATACCATACCCATGAGAGATGATGCGAAACCAAGTAGACAGAGGCCATACACATACAATGAAACATTTTCCAGGAAGATCAAAGAAGAGATTGAGAAAATAAAAGAAGCCAAATTCATTTATGAAATTGAGCACGTAGATTGGGTGTCTCCAATTGTGGTAGTACCCAAGAAGAATGGAAAATTAAGAGTGTGTGTCAACCTCAAGAAAGTGAATACAACTACCATTAGAGACAAATTTCCTCTACCAATCACTGAGTATGTGTTAGAATGAGTTGCAAGGAAAGAAGCTTACAGCTTCTTAGATGGTTTTTCGGGATACAATCAACTTT
Organism: Adiantum capillus-veneris; assembly: GCF_014529385.1. Lineage (NCBI taxonomy): Eukaryota > Viridiplantae > Streptophyta > Polypodiopsida > Polypodiales > Pteridaceae > Adiantum > Adiantum capillus-veneris. The sequence continues at coordinate 22,067,875 of NC_140941.1, read as the reverse complement.
TGGTTGACCTAAAAGATCAACATAAAACTGTGTTTGCAACGGAATGGGGTATTTTTGCCTATCGGGTTATTCCCTTTGGGTTAACTAATGCTCCTGCCACATTTCAAAGACTGATGAGTCATGCTTTTAAAGAATATCTAAGGAAATTCTTGGAAGTATATATGGATGATCTATGCGTACATTCATCAATCCAGGTTGATCATTTTGAACACCTCAAAAAGGTATTTGAAAAATATAGACTGTATAGGATTTGCTTAAATCCTGAGAAGTGCACATTCATGGGTAGACAAGGAAAAATTCTTGGACATATAGTGTCTGAAAATGGCATAGCTACTGATATGGATAAAATTAATGTTATTGTTGATTTTCCTAGACCAAGAACAATCAAGGGGGTTCAAGCCTTCATGGGACATTGTGGATATTACAGACGGTTCATTTACATGTATGCTATAATTGAAAAACTCATGTATAGCTTGATTACACACTTTGAATGGATTGATGAGTGTGAAGAATCCTTCATGAAGCTTAAGAAAGCTCTCACCGCAGCTCCAATGTTGAAAGAACCAGATTGGAATAAGATATTCTACATACATGTAGATGCTTCTAATTTTTCCATAGGGTGTATACTAGCTCAACCAGGAGACGAGAAAATTGATTTTCCCATTTCTTATGCTAGCCGAAATTTGAACATGGTAGAAAAGAATTATACCACCAATGAAAGGGAAGGATTAGGAATGATCTATTCCGTAAAAAAGTATAGACATTACATATTAGCAAAAAAAATTGTGTTCTTTGTGGACCATCAAGCCTTATTGTACTTGGTCAACAAGCCATGCAGCATGTGAAGAATAGTGAGATGGTTCATCATTCTTTTGGAATTTGATTTCATTGTAGTTGTAAAAAAGGGTACTACTCATCAAAGAGCTGATCATTTGTCTAGGATTCTTTCAGGAGAACCTCCTAAAGGAGTAGATGATGATCTACTAGATGTATATTTGTTCTCCGTGGAAATGATACCTTGATGGTAAAAAAATATGGTACCATTGATGACCATAGCTCAAGTGGATTCAAAACTACCACTTCCTATTACAATCTGATTAATTGAGCAATTGGCTATGTATCAATTACTAGCTGGTAGGCTATACAAAAGAAATCGAGATGGAATATTGCTCTTATGCATTAATCTTGAAGATAAAAACCAATACCTAAGTCAAGCACATGTTACTATAGTGGGACTTTACTTTGAGGAAGACCAAATTATGCAAAGGATCTTAAGACTTAAAGTATTTTGGCCAACTATGAGGAGTGATGTTCGCTATTTTGTAAAGAATTGTCTTCAATGTCAAAAAAAAACACCCATACCTCATGTAGCATTGTTTCAAATATCACCTGCTCCTAAGTGGAGTAACTATCTAGTTACTTACTTATCGAGCAAACATTTCCTAAGGATATGAGTAAATGCCGTCAAAGATCAATTGAAACTCAAGCAAGAGACTATGCTCTTATTAGAAACCAATTGTATTGGGGAGGTAAGGATCAAATTTTGCATCTTTGTGCAAAATGAAGACCAATATATTCCCATTATAGAACAAGCACATGCCGGATTAACTAGAGGTCACTTTTCTAGTGAGACCATCGCAAGAACAATCTTGATGGCAGGCATATGGTGGCCAACACTTTTTGCAGATGCCAAAGAATATGTACAAATATGTGATGCTTGTCAACGAGCAAACATGCCAACACGTGTAGATAGCATGCCCTTAAGACCAATGATGGGAGCTAGAGCTTTTTCAAAATGGGATATAGACTTTGTTGGGCCAATACAGCCACCTATTTATAGAACCCAAGCTCAATATATTATTACAAATTATTTGACTAAGATATGGACTGTCAATAGAAATTGTCAATGATAGGGGAACTCATTTCCTCAATGAGGTAATCAAGTATTTGCTGAATGAATTTATGGTAATCCATAACAAGTCAGCTCCCTATCACCCACAAGCAAACGGACAAGTTGAGCATACAAATAAGATTCTTATCTTGGTATTGACTAAAGTGGTTAGTTTAGAAAGGACAAACTGGAAAATGAATCTCTCTACTGCTCTATGGGCTTATCCAGTTTCATTCAGAATAGCTTTAAATGCTACACCTATTAACCTTGTTAATGGTCTTGATGACATACTGCCAATAGAATTTCTGTTGCCGACATTGAGGGTAGCAAAGGATCTTGAGTGGACTAGACATGAATTGTCATAAATACTTGAAGATTTAGAGAAGCTAGATGAGCAAAGGCTAACTGCTGTAGCTCACACCTATGCACAAAAGCGGAAACAAAAATAGTTTTTTGATTCCCATCTAATTACAAAAAAATTCAAGAAAGGGGACTTAGTTTTAGTCTATTCTCTTAAGAAACACATTCCCAAGTTTAAGAAAAAGGGAAACGGATCCTTTATCATCGAAGATGTATCTCCAAGCGGAGCAATTAAGTTGTCCACCCTAGATGGTGAACCAATGGCTAATTGGATTAGCGGATTTTGTTCAAAGAAATACAATTTTCCATTAACCAATGAATTGCTAGAAAGAATACATGCAGCCAAGTAAAGGAGGATAAAAGGACAACAAGTTATTGATGTAGCCCAAGAAGAAGCTCGGTTTCGGATACTCAAAAGAAAAGCTGCTCTCAAGAATCAACAAATACCTATTCCCATCAACACATTGGAAATAGATGACCGAGAATGGGAATTGCAGAAAGATGCAATGTCAATAGATGATGAATGGTTAGATGGAATGGACCTTTGCATCAAAGTACAGCTCAGCAAACATAGCACAAATTCTTTGATCGATACAAGAGCTAGAGTAAATGCAATAATTTATTCCACGTACAAGAAAGCAACAACTCAGTTAGTGACGACAGGAATAGTAACTATCAAAGGATGCAACAAGAACACAACACCAACATTGGGAGTAGTCAACTTGAACGTGATAGTACATGGATGTTCATGTCCTCATCAATTTGTATGCTTACTAGATGAACACATGAATGAGACGACGATCCTTGGAATTCCCTGTATGCGGACATACAAAGCAGTACCAGATTGGGATACAAATCAGCTCAAGCTATCACCTAAAGGCAGGCAACTCATTGTTCCAATTGCACCAAGCAAGGAGGAATGGAAAGGCAATTTCCAATGAAGCAAACCACAAAGTAATCAATCTTCTCCATCCTCTCGACAAGAAAATGCTACAAGTACATGCAAGGAGTGATGAAAATTTGGGTACAAGCATCTTAAGGATAAACCAATTCAAATCTAGGTGCCCAAAACATCATCGACAAAACCAAAGACAGTTCCGAGAGTCAAAACATAGAGAATCACTTCTCCGAGGAAGGAACCAAACGCAAAATGGATTTGGAAGAAAAAGGAGCACTTATCTTCTCCGCAAACTGCAAAACCAATCAAGCAGTGGAGAGTTGGGCCTCAAAAATCTCAACCACACCATTATGACCGAGACAAACCAAGATATCAATGGTGAGTAAAAGCTTGATACTAGTCATTATTGGTACCAGAAGCTCAGTAAATCAGCGTGCTAAATCATCCTGATGTACAATAAAGAAAAGAGCACACAAGCTACAAGATTTGTTCTTTGCAATACAACAACAGCAAGCTTCGACATCAAAAACCCTTGAGTTAATTACTCAAGGCCCAACTATTGTACATCATAAGGGTTTGAGCTGCTTTGATCTTCAAAGCATGGTAGAGCCAACCACAGCTATGCATAGACACGATTGTTCAACCCATGCACACAGTCATCCCGGAGTATGCCACCTAGGAGTGGTGGAAGAGTACTAAGAAATTAAGGGCAATGTTTGAAGAGGGAGTGATTTTTTGCAAAATTTCCTAACAGTGCCCTTATAAATCATCAACAAGGGAAATTTAACTGATAATATCTCCTCGATGAGGGTAAATAGTGTATATACTATCAGAAAATCATCAAAAAAATAGTCCCTTTTAGTTATTTTTTTTCATTTTTCTTGATATTGAGACTTAAAAATGTAGAAATCCAGCAGAACAAAATAAAGCTGTATTTTTCAATGGGTTTTCTTAATTATTGGATTTTTGCTTTGCTTTTCTATAGCATTTTATTTTCCTTGATTTTTTTAATAAACAGGTCAAAAATTAATAAGAAATAGCAACGAAGCTCAGATGGAAAAATTAAAGACATGGTGGTGATTAGAAAGACAAGGCGGACAAGAAAAAAAATTTCAATCAAATTGGCAGATGGAAACGGGATGCCTAAATTAGGTGGCCATACCTACTTTTGTTGAATTCTTGCAGAATGAGCCACAGGAATCCGATTGGGGAAATTTTTGAGTCTAACATAGATTTCATGACCCAGTAGGACTAATAGGGGAATCTAAGAAAAAGTGGTTCGGGAAGTCCGAGTATAGATACCCAAGGTAGGCTAAAATCACCTCATTTTCACTTGTTACCTTTGGAGAGAGAGCATTTCGACTTCTTCGTGCGTATTTTTCGGAGTCTACACTTGTCCATTTTCAGTGCCGTCTCACACAAGACATGATGGGTGAGTTCTTTAATCATCAATGATCCATTTTGTATGGCAGGTAGCTAGTCTAAACCCCTAGAAAAAACCCTAGAGTCCGAGCAGTGCACGAAGACCTACAACCAAAAATCGACCATAGCGGCCTGTCAGCTCAACCAAATCGGATGAGATTTGAATTGTAGCATGCCCCAACATTTTAGAACACTTCTATATCAACAGTTGATTACGGCAAAGGTCGAGGGGGTCCCATGTAGAAAAGCTAGGTTTTTGACAGATGCAAGAATTGGGTTCTGACTCCACAGACAGCTTACATACGAGGTCTATATACAATGTATATGATTGGTTTTGTAAAATCAATCAAGCAAAGCCCTCGAAAAGCAAAAAATGGCTCAAAGGCTACAAAACGCCAAATTCGACATACAATTGGATGAGTTGCTTCACAACTATGTTGCGGACAAGTCCATAGCCTTAAAAATGACTAACCAACTCAACATGTAGTGTAGTCACAAAAATCAAAGTTTTCAGAGTCGACAAAGCACAAAGTGATGGTGGCAAGACCAAACCTTACCAAATTTAATTTAGGACTTGTTTTAGGTGTATAGAATGTTTTTAGGTCAAAAATTTTAGAGTTTTGCAAGAAAAATGTGACTGCTGTAAATAATCGCGATTAATTACTTTTACACTATTTTGGCTTGAAAGTTGCATCATCACCTCACCTATCACTTGTACACACCTATTACATGCCAAAATTCAAGTATGAGCCAAAATGATCACATGTCACTTGGAAAGTTGTCCAAAAACGCAAAGAAGTCCTTGCAAGCCAAATTCTGAGTTATGAGCCATATTTTTTGATCCAAATCACCTCATATCACATACACAGGGTCTATACAATACCTAGAACCAAGTTGTACCCAAAAAAGTTTAATTTGGTCAAAAAGTTAATAATCACGATTATTTACTTTTTGGCCAAAATGGGAGAAATTTGCAATTTTGCCATCATACATCCAAAGTACATGATGTCCTAAGCCCACTAGCCAAGTTTGAACAAATTTGGAGCTCAAAATCTCAAATCTCTCTACATCTATTGTTTCAAAGACCTAATGCCTAAATCTGGCATCATTTTCATCCTATGCATCCAAATGAACCCATATTTCACTCAGAGTATCTATTTGGTATATACTTCAAAACCATAATGCCAAATTTGCCAAAAGTTGAAAAAAATACTCAGCTTGTAGATAATCACGATTATTTATTTTTGTTGCAATTTTTTGTTTGGACTTTATAATTTTGTTCCTTACATGTTTCTATGCATCTATGCATGTTAAAAAATTGATTTGGAGAAAATTGGACGAAATTTGTCAGCATTTCAGACTGAAGGACATTTTAGAGAGAATCTACCAAATTTGCTAACTTTGACACTCTATTCACTGAACAAGAGCCATGCAAGTAGCAGAGAAGGCCAACAAGAAGCTCAATCAAAAAGAAAAATTGCAAGAGCTACCAGCATACCAACTGGACCCCGATTCAATCAAAACCACCAAAGCAACCTATCTATCAAGAGAATAGCTTGAAGAGCATAACACCACAGTGTTCACCAAAAGATTCAAGAGAGAAGATGGACGTCAGGTAGAGCTGCAACTTCTACCAAAAGAAGTATATGTGCCACCGCAAAGCCCCAGACCAAAGAAGCCAACAGGAGGCTTGGTCTCAAAGAATTTAATGAACAAGAGACGTGCGGAGTGGACTTCCAAAAGGCTTATGAGCTTTTGTCCACGATCAAAGAAGATGGAACCGCTCAAACCTCTGACCCACAAAGACATAAACTTGAAGTGGTGATTACCAAAGAGATAGTGGTAGAGGCACTCAAACTGCCCATAGAGGGAATGACAATGATGGAAAGAGATACAAAGATAGCAAGTACTTTCACCAAGGAAACCGTCGCTGTGATATTTTCAGACCTCATCCATAAACAGGTGGAAGAGCCCGCAAGGTTGTAGCACTAGCACTTCCATTTCCTTGCCAAAAGACCGCCAAGGTATACAACACCAAATCATGCATTTGCCACAACCTTTACACAAGTTCTCAAATCAACAACCAGGAAACCAATTGACCATGCACAGTATGTTTTGTCCATTGAAAGGGACAAAGAAATAAGGGAAAATCACATATCTGGGTGCACCAGAGGTTTTGACCAAGATTGCTTACCATGCCATCGGCATGGCCGACAACTTGCCTCCTACCTCAGAACACTTGGATAGTGTTAGCACAACCTTCTCCTCGGGCTACAAGATCCGCCAAGAGATCATACAAGTTTGATGAAGAGTCTGCTGAGAGCTCGCCAGAACGGCACGGCAGTGAAAGCTAGGATCATGAGGAAAGGAGAGCTCAAATTGAAGAAATGAAGAGAAAAGCCGTGGCAGCACTCCAGGAGGAACCTATACAAAAACATGCCCGATTTGAAAGAGAGAAGCAATCTTACGAACACAACCGCCAAGCACAAGGCAAGAACCTAGCAAAGTGGGTACCCATTGAGCTTAAAGGACCAAGAACTAAGTATCATACTAGGAAATAGGTTGAAGATCCCACAGAATCACTAGAAAAGATGTATCAAGAAGCAGAAGCCTTGAAGCTGAGAGAAGCCCAAGAAGCGGCAAGGAAAGTGAAAGAGGCGGCAGAACATCAAAAGCAAGCAGAGGAAGCAACTGAACAAGGAGCATCACAACATGATCAGGGTGATGTGTCTCCTTGCCCTTCTTCACCTATTTTTGAACAACATGTTGAACCCATGCCGAACCCACCACCTTCACGAGCAGATAAAGCCAAAGAACCTGAGCCACTAGGGAGACAGAGCTTGAACAAAGAGAAGCAGTTGAATCTGCACAAGAGGCAGCTGAATCTATAGAAGAGAAGTAAGAAGAGCATGAAAAAGATCTAGAAAGGGTAGCAAGTACTGCAACAACAGAGAAAAACATAAAATTTGAGCAACCAAGAGAGCAAGAGGCCGAGGAAACACCTTCCACCTCAACACAGCAAGAAACGGTAGAAGCATGAATGAAGCCTTAGGATGACAAAGCGGAAGAGGATCATCCACAGCCACAAGAGCAACAACAACTAGCCACCATGACGTAGCGAAAGGATACACAAGAGACTATAGAAACATCAATTCAGCTAGCACAAAATAAATATTGGCAATCAAACGACGAAGTAATCCTGCAAGTTAATGAGTATGCCAAGCAAATGTAGGACATGACTGAACGACTTCGCTCAGTAGCGCTTAGCCGTAGCATAAGGGCCAAAGAATTGAAAATGGTGATTGACAGACTCCAAGGGGAGTTAGACGACCGAGTAAATGTCATCACTGATCTACAAAGGCAAGTGGAAGAGTTGAAAGCAGAAGCTGAACAACATCAGTTGGCAAGAGATAAACAGTAGAGAGAGATGGAGGAGCTTGGTAAATTGCTTACGAAATTGTCAGATGCATACAAAGCAAAAGATGAATAGGTGAGAGAAGTTATAAACAAACTTCTAACTACAACCCTATCATTTCAAAAGATTGAGGTTCAGTTAGATGTAGCAAATACCTCCCTACAGTACTCAGAGCAAAGAATAAATGATCTGGCAATGTTCTTGCGGCAAATTAGAGAAAATCCCACAGTGGCCTCAATTAAAGGAATAGACGAGGTCTACAAAGCATTAGAGAAAAAGAATAAAGACCTTGATCTGGAGCTTAAGCTGGAGCGGTCTCAGCGCAAAGACCTGACTTTAATGCGGGTGCAAAGAGAAGACAAGCTGCTGAAAGAAATAGCTAAACTTAAAAGAGTCAACCAGCTATTCAGAGAGGGATGGCTAGAAACACAAGAAGAGGCAAGCACTTCAGAGAAGCCACATGCAGAGATCCCCTTAGTTCCATTTTCTAAGATGGAGACACAACAAAAAGCAGAAGAGCTAAGTGGCGAGGAAGAATTCAAATACACATAACCAAAATGGACACAGTGCCAATGGTCCAGCTCTCAAAGGCTGAGGAAGATGCACTGAAGGAAAAAATAACACAAGAGGTAGATGAGCAGTGGAAGGCAGCAATGTATTGGGAGCTGAGAGTTCTTCACTCTGTCAATGTTACACAACTCACTCCCAATCAAATCAATGTGCAATGGCACCAACAATCCGTGCCCTATCCTCTTTTTAAAATGGAGTTTCTACAAGTTAAAGAAAGGTTTTACAGAGACATGCAAGTCGAGGGCTCATATCAAAACCACTTTAAGTGGAGGCTGAGTTGGTTGAACAAGAATCCAAGGTATTTGATTCTGTTCACAAGAGCACATGCGGCCCTACAAAAGGATCCTACTTTCTGTCTTGTACCAAGAGTAAGGACTTGGCAAGCACATAAGGCACGAATAAAGAAGCGTCCTGCTTGGCTGAATTACCCCAGATTGCCTGCTCCAGAAAAGGGACCGCCGATGGAAGAGTACATGGTGAAAACCCTAATGGGGCACCAGGTCCTTCTTCAAAAGTCTACCAGATCTATCATGTGCAATGTTATACAAAATAATCTGAATGTTGCTCACCTGCATCAAAGTATTCCATGAGCTAGATCAAGCATGCACCCCGTGGATGTCATTCCTAGAGGGTAACAAAGGGTTGTGCTATGATCTCAGTGGCCAACCTTCCGAAGAAGTCCTCTATGGCTTATACGCCAGATGTATGTTTTTACCTTCTCACAATATTCTGGCCTTTGAGAAAGCGTTCTACACAAGGTTCTTCACTTGGCGAACGAAAATATTTGGGCCAGTGATCAGCAACCTGACATCACGATTTGTAGGCTACTTAATAGTGGAGCTAAAAAACAAAGTCACTATGCAGTCCTTGCAAGTGCTAGATAAAGAGAGGAAGATCATATACCAAAAGGCACTAAATGCACTTAAAGACCGCCTCGCCAACTGTGAACCCGAAGACTACTTCAGCCCATAAAGCTGTGGCGAGGAGGCAGGGAATGCTAGCAGCAAGCTAACACACATACCATGGATACCATGTTTTGGAGCTCTTTGTAAAAACACTTATTATTTTTATAACGGAAATATTATAACTCCTATTTTTCGGATAAACCTTGTAATTGATGAGCTGGGGCTACAAGCTTCTAGATTGTATCAACCTATCATTACCTATTTTTAGTTAGAGCTCCCAAATTATTAGTTTTGACCACCAAAAACCTTGGCTAAGGTATAAAAGCCAATTTTTGTAAGTTATTTTTAAGTTTTGGATAATGAAATACATAGCATGAGCCAACGACGCTCACTTCTCTCCTTCCCGCGCTTCCTACTCCCTCCCCAATTGTCACACTGCAGTCGTGTTTGTTGCATTTCAACCGCAGGTAAGAGCTCTATGCATTGACGTAAACACATCAGAGTATTTTGTAGCTTTTGGTGTCGCCGACCCGCGGCCTAATTTAATCAAAAGTAGGAACTTTACACTTCAAAATAAAAAACTAAGCATAGACGGGGTATTGAGGCATCATTGCTAAGCATTTAGGTGCATTTTGGGTCGAAAATGACTAGGTCAAAAATCCACTGCTATTAATAATCGCAATTTTGGCACTTGACCTAAAGTGGGGTTTGAGACTATAAGCATGTGTTCTTAGGTCTTATAAACTTGTCCTAGAAATTTCATTACGTTTGGATGTCATTTGATGCTGTAACGAATGTGATTTGTTTGCCGATGAGCAATTGGCTTTTGGTGATTTCAGTCACTTGAGTGTAGCTTGAGTTATATTCGAGTTGTTTTTTGTTTCTAGAGAGATTGACAACCTCTTGTATCCTCTATGCACTAGTTGAGTCAGATTCATCCCATGGATTGACAATTTAATCGTGGTTCTCGCTAAAACTGCAATAAGATAGGATAGTGAGGTGAGACTACCGTCCCACAAAGCTTGCCATCTGCAGTGTTTATAGCATTGAGTTAGTAGACCCTCTCAACAGTACGGGTTGTTTTAGAGATCTCTTTGAAGTAGCTCGTGTCGACACGGTCACAAATGTGGATAGGAAAAATAATAATTAAAAAGCTCTATGAAATAGCCCACGTCGGCATGGTCTTGTTTCTAAGTACACATTTGTGAAATGGCTTGAGTAAGCATGGCCTCTTATCTAAGTAAACAGTAAGTAGAAAAATAAAATAATTTGAAAAGCTCTTTGAAACAGCCCGTGTCACCACAGTCAATTTCACAGAGAATCTTCGTGGAATTTTTTTGCCCAAGTGATTCAATATATTGGAGAACAAGTTGCAATTTGTGCTGACACCGACAATTTAAGATGATAATTAACTGTTTTTTTTTGTCATGACCATATTTGCATCACTTGTGACAAACCGTGCCGACACGAGCATTTTAAGATGATAAATAAATGATTTCTGATTTAAAAAGCTCTCTGAAACAATCCTTCTCGACACAGTCTCTCATAGTAAATCAGTAAATATATGCAAATGTGTAAATTGAATAGAGTATTTTAAAAAGCTCTATGAAATAGCCCATGTCAGCACGGCTTCGTCTCTCAGTAAACATTTGTGAATGTGGATAGTAAATAGAAAACAAAACAATTGAAAAAGCTCTCTGAAACAGCCCCATGTTGACATGGTTAATTCCAAAGAGCATCTTCTTGGAATGTTTTTTCCCGATGTGATTTGACATATTGGAGAACAATTTGAAAGTTGTGTTGACACGGACACTTCAAGAAGACAATTAAGTGAATTTTTTTTTCATGACTATATTTGCATTGCATGTGACAACCGTGCCAACACAGGCACATTAAGACAATAAATTAGTGATTTCCAATTCAAAAAGCTCTCTAAAACAGCCCGTGTTAACACGGTCTCTCATAGTAAAGATACGCAAATGTGGATAGTAAATAGAATAATTCATGAAGCTCTATGAAATAGCCTGTGTCAGCACGGCCTCATCTCTCTATAAACATTTGTGAATGTGGATAGTAAATAGAAAAATAAAATAATCTAAAAAGCTCTCTGAAAGAGCCCGTGTCAACATGGTTAATTTCACAGAGCATCTTCGTGGAATTTTTTTTGCCGGAGTGATTTGACAAATTAGAGAACAATTTGCAAACTATGTTGACATGGACACTTTAAGACAATAATTAAGTGAATTTTTTTTCATGACCATATTTGCATCGCATGTGACAAACCATGCCGACATGGGCACTTTAAGATGATGAATCAACACTTTTTTTTCAATGTTGTTGTGTGAGTTGATCGAAAAAGCATGGTTGTAGATGTTAGCCAAAGGAATACTATTGAATTTGGAGTGATACTTGTTACCACATTGGATTCTTCTAAGCTTTGCTCTATTAAGTCTATCATGATTATTTAACAAATTGATTCTGTCAAGACAAGGGTAGGACCAGTCCGGTCCAAGGGCTAGGACGGACATGCAGTCAAGGGGGTCCCTATATTTAGAAGGCCAAGGGCCTATATAGGGCATGGTTGGGTGGAGATTAGCATGTCAGTTCCCCTGGCCCTATATTGGTATAAGAGATCAAGGAGGGAGTAGCCATGGAGGAGGGGATGAAGCATGGCCTTCTCTTCCGTTCTCTCTCTCGATCTCTCTCACTTGCTCGCCTTGAAGTTGAGGCATGGCCTCTCAAGTGCACGCTATCTTGCTCTCTGTTTGTAGACAAGCCGACGGGGCAGGCCGTGGAGACCATCTCCTATGAAGGGGACAAAGTGGAGGAGACGTGTGCAGAGCCTCTTGAGGCGAGGGAAGCTGAGGTGCCGACCAAAGTGAAACTCCATGGGGGTGAGCTTGATGGATGCACGAGGCCCTGAGCAGCAAAACTCGTCATAGGCGTGCACTCCGGGGAGCAACTTGTTGATCAAGGTGTTAGTTTCTTGCACTCGACTGTCTGCTACGCCATCGCCATGCCTGGAGTTCATTTTTTTTTTCACACTTAAGCGTCCAAACGTTTTGGGCCTTAGGGAAATAATTTTAAAAGCCAAGGGAGGGTGCCCATGGGCTAACCCCCCCGTTCACCTCTTCGTTCTCCATGCACGTCACCGTGCCAAGCCACCATATGGTCCGTATGGAGGTGAGCAAACGACGGACCAGTATGGATTTTCCACATGCAAAATTTCTTGTAAAACTCAGAAATTCACAATGCTTATCAAAGGCAAGAAACATGCAAGTCATGAGAAGTACATCGATCGTGAAAGCGACCACCTTGTCATAGGATTGGAAGATTCGTCCAAATGCCACTGCATAAATTTGACACAAGGAAGATACACATCTCAATAAGGTTAACAATTTTTGTATTTGACTAAAGTTTTCAGGCAAAACGTATACAAATGGTTAACGATCACGAGGTTGCTACCAATTGGGACTGTCTTCCAATTGCATTCACGAAAGTACAGATCATGCCTACACTTGGTACGGTACAGATGTTGGCATGGCCGACTATTATTTTTAATTTTTTATTTCCTTCCTCGTTTACGCTTTGTTTGATGTTCTTGGGGGAAGCAAGGATCCCTATCTACATATATGTCAACGACAATATTGACATAGATATCAAGGACAAAGTAATCAAGACAAGCAGGTACACAGTACATAATTTGCAAGCTTTTTCTGCTTTTCAATACATGGGGCCGATTCAACAAGGTTGATTATCAGTAAATTGGCACGAACATCTGTTTGCTATGAGCATAGACGTATTTATGTGAAGCACGGCCTTCAAAATTGCTCAATTTCGTATTGAGACTTCGCATGTTTGGCCAAATCCTTTTAATGGTTTCTATAGTCTGGCGGAGGAGGCTTACCACACAGTACTGACAGAGGAACCTTGATTCCAACTCGTTCAATTCTTACGACGGCCACTTGATCGGTAGGTGTACTTCATAAGGTACACAGTTGGTACTTTTATTGCACATGGCATGATAACTATGGTATGCAATGGGCGTCTAAGATGGATCGTGAATATCATTCATCAACTCAAGTATGTACGAGATCAAGGTCGAGTCTCTTTAGTATTTATACATCTTGCATTGAGGCTGGCCACGTTTGGCATATGCTACGAGCATACAGACTTGGGAAGGCTTTAGCAAACTGTTTACAGATTATTTCATTTCGTATACAATGGATGTATATGATACAAGAGGGCGTATACCCATATGCGACAAGTTTCTCTCGCTAGGCAGATTTGGCAATGCGCCATGTTCACGTGAGCTTTCCCTTTGGAATCTCATGACAACTGGTTGCAACAACAACTACCAGGTTGGCCAAGTTAAGTTCTTCTTATTTTTTCCATGTTTACACTTTGCTTGGCAATGACTGTCATTGTGCAAAGCAAAGTGCTTTGGCAATTATCCATGAAGCAAGGCTTCTCCCTTGTGCCAAGGTACTGCCCAATGACTTGGGGTCAAGGGCATTGGCACATAAGTTTGGGAAACTAGCAAATTAGGGAATATTCGCTCACACAATCCCTACCAGTTTAAACTGTGCAAGGCCCTTATGGTTATGGATCTCACATTTGAGGCCATCACTTTTTCCAAGAGCTTAAAATTATGTATGCACGGCATGCTAGCTAGGTGGATTCCATTCTACTGCCGCCGGAAAAATGCTTCTGCTCTCACACCAGACACTTTGTCAAGGATAAGATACATTCTGGATTGTTTTTGGGGTTGCTGTCAACATCCAACAACACTTATTTCACAAGAAACGTGCCAATGCTAAGTCATTTTCATACAATCACGACCCCTACAAGGAAGGTAGATCAAGATGTGATACCTCTCTCAATGAGCGAGTCATACTGGACACTTGTGGAAGGCTTATACAATAAGCTGCAAGTCAGGCATATGATGTGTAAGAGCACACAGCTTGGGTGCACACTCTAAACCTTAAGGAAAGTTCCTCAGCCCAGCATGCTCTTCTTCTCTCTCTCTCGCTCTTTAAGGGAAAAATGAAAATCTTCTAAGAAGCTTTTGATACATGTTTTTCTCGTGAGTCAGCCTGAGCCAAGGTGCTCTAACTCTTAGCTAACACACGTGGATAAGATGCTACTCAAATTCATCTTCATTGGTTCATCCATTGACCACTACTTTGCATAAGGGCTACGAGCCACACAGGCTAAGAGCCATTGTCCGGCCAAGGGTAAGACCCAACTATTGGCATTCTTTGGGTGATTGTTTTCAAGATTGAACAGATCTATCCAGGGAAGTATACATCGACGTTAACGGACAAGCAAGAGTCTTGTCATTACGGATGTTTACAGTGCGTTTTTGATAATCTTACACTCAGACCAGCTGCTCTCTATCAAGGAGTGTAGACGCATCGATCAGTTGTGACAGCATGGCTATCCATAAGCGCTCGTCAGTTCACTTGTGTGGATCTCCTGCTCTCTCTATAGCACTACAGAGTGTCTATGGACATACTGTTTTGGGGTAAGACCCGGCGGGTGATTGCTACATCACCCCATAGGCATTAAGGATCACAGTTTGATCTGCATTGAGGATCACCGTTGATCTCTCCCAGTTATACTTTCAAGGAAAGAATTCTGCAATCTACCACGTGGTACCAGACACACTTTTTAAGTTGATTCCAATTAATCTGTACACGGTTGACTATGTTGGCTACCGTTTTCTGCTAGTTGAGCATTTTCTACAAAGAGTCTTATCAAGGGGTTTGACTACGTAGATTCTAATCCAAGAGCTTGGATTGCAAAGGCAACACCCAGGCTTCCCAGTGCAATGTTGTTTGTTCTTTCAGGTAGGGGACGTGCTCCTCTCCATTTGAATACGGGTAAGTGAACATTACGTTCAAATCTCCAGGTATGCATCTATTGATTTGATGTTCTTCCATTTTTAGTATGCTTTTCTTGGTTTTTCAAGACGTATAAGTACGCTTGAATGTTACAGAGTCATGCCAAGGGCATGTCGGCACAAAGTATTTTGGGCCAAGTATCCAATCTATCTTTCTACCTTATGTTGTTACGAACCTACTTGTAGGGTTCAATTTGGCACATGTTGTCACATGGGATACAACATGGTCTAGGAACTCAAGGAGTTCAGTTTAGCCAGTGTGGAGCAATGAATGAGGGTCCCTCTCACTCTTGTCGCAGAGTGTTTAGAGTTACCTCCACACACAAGTACATCTTGTACTTGTAGGATGTTCTTTTTTAGACATCCTTAGTTGAGACATATTCCACATGTGGCGAATATGACTCTCTGGGACTAACACTGGCGTCCCCTTTTTCAAATATGTTTCACGACAAAGTCCTTAAGTGCTGGTCACATATGTTTTCCATACCATTTTTAGCACGACGTATCAGGAGCAATTATTGTGGCCAGAAATTGTCGGATACTTAGAATGACTTGTTAAGGTACAAGTATTGCTAAACAACATTACAGATGGTTGTTTATACATATAGCAAATGAAAAAGTTTCATTGTTTGTATCTAGAAGTGATCACTGTTTCACCTTCTATTATGGTTCAGACATTTAAGCAAAGCTTGCAAATGAAAGTATTTAGTTTCTTTTCAGAACTATTTACATTCCTTTTAATG
The DNA here is from genome assembly GCF_014529385.1 of Adiantum capillus-veneris. Taxonomy (NCBI): domain Eukaryota; kingdom Viridiplantae; phylum Streptophyta; class Polypodiopsida; order Polypodiales; family Pteridaceae; genus Adiantum; species Adiantum capillus-veneris. The sequence continues at coordinate 22,051,766 of NC_140941.1, read as the reverse complement.
TGTGCTAGGCGCATCACATTTTCCATAAGTATTGGCAAGAATTACCATGGAAATATAGGTTCAGATCTGTTTTTTGCTAAATGCATGCACACTAGGTGTTATGGACCCTAGTGTTTAGCAAAGGCTGATTTGGAACGGCATGCATATTCCTCAAGTTGTTGCTTATGAAGCATTTTGCACTTTATGTGCACTATCTCTATGCGATTACCTTTGAGTCTACTAATCACCAATAGAGGTCATGGCTCGGTTTGTGTGTTTGTGGAATTTTTTAAGTTAACCACGATGGTTATTCTGCACATTGTTGATTCCTCATACGCTATTGTGATTTCCCGTTTACCAGTCATCTGGGAAGACTGTCTGTAAACCGTGGGGGAAACACACCTCAGTACTGTCAGTATCAAAGGAGATTGACAGATTACAAAGTGTAATCTTGGGCTAAAGGATATGCAAAGTGCCTACATTAGCTTCATAAGCATTTATTTCTCTTTTTGGAGTTTAATTACTATCAGTTAACGCATGTTGCGACTAGGTAGTCTCTTCATGTATAACTCAGGTCCTCAACCTTGCACACTCGTTAGGGTGGGGTTGTTTACTGATGATGAAGAAGAGGGCCAAGTCAAGGACTTAAAATTGGTTGATGAGTTATGTCAACAAGTTACTTTCATGGAAAGTGACAAGGGGTACTCTTTTTGGTACACCTATGTTGTGCTAAACTCGTTTACCATGTTCATGAGAGTTCTAAATGGAGTCTACACACTATGTTTGGATAGGAACCGGTACCATCAGATGGTTACAAATGGACAACAACGTAGAAAATCAAGATGTTACTCTTGGTTTCATTGAACCTCCTACTGAACCGGGTTCCGCTCAAATGAACCGTTGGATCCATGTGGGATGTTACGGTAGAAAACATTAGTGTTCTTATGAAGATACCATGAGTTGTGTTTTCGCGGACGAAAACGCTTCTCCAAGGGGGAAGTAATGTCAGGACAAGGGTAGGACCAGTCCGGGCCAAGGGCCAGGACGGACATGCAGTCAAGGGGGTCCCTATATTTAGAAGGCCAAGGGCCTATATAGGGCATGGTTGGGTGGAGATTAGCATGTCAGTTCCCCTGGCCTTATAGATTCATCAATTTTCTTATCGAAAGCGCCTGTGTCGACACATACATTTTTGAGATTTGATAGAGGAGCCATTGTTCACAAATTTCTACACACATTTCACACATTTTATGAAGCAGTTTGACTTTCTCATGCTCCATGCTACGCTTTGATAGTAATCCTAATAGAGATCTATTAGTGCATTGAGCTACAACATATTTGGCAAGATTGAAAGGCTATGACCTCTCCAATTCTCTCCAAAACTACCTATGTTGACACAATCAATTCCAAGCATAGAAAAAGTAGAGAAAGTTTTAGATTTTTTAGTTTTATGAAGCAGGTTACCTTTCCCATGATCCATGCTATGCTTTGATGTTAATCCAAGTAGAGGTCTATTAGTTTTATGAAGCAGGTTACCTTTCCCATGCTCCATGGTACACTTTGATGTTAATCCTAGTAGAGTTCTATTAGTGTGTCAGTATACAGCATATCTTTCTCACTAACTGCCCATGTCGACACGGGAAGTTTCAAGCAATTTATTTTAGTCAATTTGTGGACTTTAATTTTTTCAATTTATCTTAAATGCTTGCTAATACTTGAAATTTTAGACTTTCTCTTTATTTTCTTATAGCCCAAATAGAGGAAAGTCGACTGGAAATAGGGGAAGAGCAAAGTCAGACGCCCATGTCAAGGTCAAGTTTAGTGATATTATTAGCTTTGTCTCTGCATCCAATATTGCCTTTGTAGAGCAGGAAATTACTCTTTGGAGAGGATGAGATGGAGAGCCAAGAAGATGTAGCACTTGAGCCCTGGCATGATGTAGACTTAGTCCTCCCTAGTGAAAATAATATTATATGGCAATGGTTTCATATTGCAAGACTCGAGGTCACGCACATAATCAATGTGGGTACAAAAAACACAATTTTTATTATGTAGACAGGACACTGAGATATTCTTCAAAATGCTAGTATGCATAGCTGATTCACCTATTAATACATTTGCGAGATGAGTTGGTGAATTGTTTTAATATTTATAAAGCTGACCACAAAGCATACCTAAAAAGACTGTCAGAAAAAAACCAAGAAGTCATTACAGTGGTTAGGGAAAAATCATCCAAAGGGACTAAGACATAGTGACCATTGACTTGATGATGTTAAGGAAAGGTGCTTTATGATGTAAGTTTCTTACTTATGTGTGATCTAGCTAAAGTATCATGAGTTCTGCTTCTGTATAGCAATGCATTCATGACCCTACTAGCAAAGTAGATGGGCCGCATCCTGGTACTATGGGCATCTTGTTGTAGCAAAACCGCACCAATTGTTTCTTTTCCAACACTAGAGCTAACAAAGAATGTATACTCCCAACAAGGAGGCATAAGTATTGGTAGCTCTGATAGGATGAATTTAATGTTACAAAAGTACTCTTCAAGCTCATCAGACCATGCAAATTCTACTTGTTGTGACAAATTTTGCAAAGGGTGAAGTAACTCTGAGGCTAAGTGAATGAAGCGTGACATATACTTCCCCTTTTGAATAAATGAGATGACCTCCATAAGACTCTTGGGTGATGGTAACTCAATAAGAGCCTTTGCCAAAGGCAAAGGATCCACCTTGATGCCTTTGTAAGAAACTTTGTGACCAAGCAAGATCACTTCATCCTCACCTATGTGACACTTGTTGGGGTTGAGTTGACCTCCCATGTCTTAGAGCTTCTTTAAGCCTTCTTCTACCCTTTGTAGATGCAATGATTCTGAGCTATAAATGCAGAAATCATCAATGAGCACCCTAATTGACTTTCCAAAGAATGCTTGAAACACAATGTTCATGAAACGTTGGAGTGTTGCACAAGCATTTGCCAGACCAAATGGCATGACTCTAAAAGCATGACAACCCCAAGGAGTGATGAAGGTTGTTTTCAATTGATCCTCCAATGCAATCCCTATTTGAAAGTATCCTGAGTAGCCATCACACATAGTGTACTTCTCATGACCAGCTACCTCATTTAGTATCTCATCCTGAAATGGGAGGGAAAACTGATTTCTTTTTGTTGCCTCATTGAGTGGACGGTAATCCACACACACCCTCCACTTGCCGTTTTTCTTGGGAGTGACAACAACGGGAGAGACCCACTCTGAATTCTCCACTGGATAAATGAAACCTTCTGCTAGAAGCTTTCTTACCTCCTTGAGTAAAGCCTGCTCCTTGATGACTCCTAGCCTTCATAGATTTTGAGCCTTAGGTGTGGCCTCTGGCTTCAACTCAATCTTGTTTGAACAACATCTACTACACGCACATCAGTGTAGTCTTTAGCAAAAAGCCTAGGAAATTTCCTTAACACACCTTTGAACTCCTCTCTTTCATCCTTTGTAAGTGTTGTAGACAGCATACCTTCTAACATTCCTTCATCTTGCACATTTTGGTTCTCTTGATTACCTACCTCTTCCAAACCTTGACAAGAGGTCTCTTGGGTTGTTTGGCTTAAACCTTACCCCCATGACTTTGATGGAAGACTCCTCTTCAGTAATGTTGCCGCTACTTTCTTCTTCTGAAGTGCTATCCGTATAGCCTTCCTCCGTCTCACTTTATGATTATGCTTCATGGAGCTCCGCTTGACGTTGCTCCTTCATGTCAAAGACAACATTCTTATGATTGTCATTCCTGCAAATTAGCTTTGCACTCTTCCAATCCTGCAAATCTCACATTTTCATTAGCCATGGTCTTCCTATGATAAATAGATAGCCACTTCCCTTGGTTGACATAACATAAAAGTCCATTGCCTTCTTAATGCCAAAGGCCTCCACAAAAACAGTTTTACAAATGCCTACACACCTAGCCTTGCTATTGTTTGCCATCTTGACTTTGATTTCAGGTGTCTCATGGATGTGCATGCCTAGTTTTGTGCATAAGTCCTTCTATCATGATGCAAATTTGTGCAACCCCATCCATTAGACCTTTCCTAACCAACCTTCCTTTGATGTAACAATCTAGCACAGGTGTAATATCCTCATTCATTTTCACTTGTGCAATTTTTACAACAAGCACACTCTTTTACCTTTCTCCTAGTGCTAACTACCTTTGTTAAATCCCTCCTAACTTCTGCGCATAATGCAAGAAACTGAGTCCATGAGATATCAGGACCCTTACCTCTCATGTCTTCCAGCAGGTTGTATGGAGCCATACCATGTCCAAGAGGGAAATCTTGGAGGTTAATACGACATCAAGTCCTCTTAGCTTCCTTGGTATCCTTTGCCTTCTTTTCTTGTCCATGGTCACTTTGTGATGTGACTTCTTCTTTCTCCTTACCTTTCCCACAACCACACTTAATGCCATTTGCTTCCATGTTAACCTCATTTGAATTTTTCACCTCTACCACGTGCACATTTGGATATGGCAAAGGTGGAACTCCTTCTACTCCTTGTGGAGGTGGTTTTGCTCCATTTGGCCTTTGTAGAACCTTGGTTGTTGACAAGTTTCTTCACCTGCATTCATCACTAGCTAATTCAAGTTAGGTCTCCCTAGCTCCCCACGGGGCCAAGTACAATTATACATCCCATGTCCAAACTCTCTGCAATTCCAGCATTGCAAGACTCTCCTAGGTCCTGGCTTTCGTTCCTCGGATTTTTTTGTTTGTCCCTTTGGACCTACAGCTTGTGCAAGGTGAATTGATAGGCTGATTAAAGATTCATTTAACTTCTTGATCACTTCAATCATTACCTCAAGAAGCTCCCTAGATGTCGATGCTTGTGACTTTCCTTTGGGTCTAAGACCTTCTATTGGAATGTCTCCCCTTAGACACTTGAGTTTCCTATACTTCTTGGAAGCTCTAAATTTAGTTGCATCATAGGTGGAAGGTGCATCTTCCTCCACCTTTACCTTAAGATCGGGAAAGAGTTCGGCTATGAACCTCTCCTTCTTTAGAAATTATGCACCATCACCAGGGTTAGCAACATTTCGTATCCATAGAGCCCAAAGAAGTTGGAGAGGGGGAATGGTGAAACACGCTTAGCACAAACAAAAGGGCCTCTATATAGCTCAGGGTATTCACAGCACCCCTATCCTCTCAGAAAACACCTTCAAAGAAACACTTTACACTAGCAGACCACCGTCTGCTCAATTGCCACTACTCACACACTCTACAAACCACCACACAAGATACACCTACTACCACTGCCTGTCTCCACCCTTACACATGCACACAGACACTCAATCTCACTTTCTCATTCAAAATACCGCCGGTGCCGGGGGGCACACACTTCCACACAACCGGCACCAAGGAGAACCATGAAAGCAGGAGAAAGAGAAGGGGGGAAGGGGAAACAACAGCACGGGAGGCAACTCTGGCTTGATTGCACTTCAGAAAACATATACACAAGCTTACAATGCCATCACCATGGCCATTTTCAAGCAAAAGTTACAAAGGGGCTAACTTGCTAGAGAAATCCACTTTGCGGGCTTCAAACGGCACTCCAAAAGGCCAAGAAAAAGACCTTTTTTTAATCCAATTTTGACTTTTATAGGGGGGGGGGGGATTTAATTTGGGAATTTACAATTTAACTGGTCCACCTGGCACCTTGAATTTGCATTTTTTGGGAAAGGGGGCACCACTTTGCTCTATCTCTCTCTTGTTCACTCTTTGCACTTGGGGGGGGGGGCATTAGCGATGTCGCTATTGCCCCCTAGCCTTTTCATTTTTTATTTTTTGACTTTCTCTTCTTCTCTATCCGACTCCTCCTTGGCTCCTTTTTGGCCTTGGCCTTCATTTTTTCCCTTAGCTTTGGTTTGTCCGGCCTCTACTGCCCCTTGCTTTTCCCATTTGGTGTTGCTCTTTGCTTTGCCTGGACGGCCTTCGAATTGGTTTCTTTGCTGCCCTCGAGCTCTTCTTCTCTTTCTCTCTCACCTTTGTGGGATCGGCCTCTGTCATGCAAGGGAGGGGCAATAGCGAGGTCGCTATTGCCCTCCTCTTGTTGCTTTAAAAGGATGGAGAGCCCAAGTGGGCGGCCGGAACTGCCCCTTATCGGGTTTGCCACGTCATCATTAACCAATGCCCTCTCACACGCGGGCACGTGATACCGCGCCGCCCCGCCTGGCCAAAACCTCCACTGGCGCGCCCATTGGCCGCCTCGCGCCCTGCCGACGCCACCACAGCAGCGCTTGACAGGGCCCGCCGTAGCGACGGAGCTCCTACTCCTCTTCGATACGCTATATGGGCGCCCACTCATGGCATTTATACCTCGCGGCTTCGGCCTCTCTCAACGCATGTGGGACCACCGCAATGCCATGTGGCAGCCCCTCAAAGCTTCGGCCTTTTAAGGCCTTTGAATAGGCAAAAAAAATCCTTCAAATAAACACTTGCTTACCCTAACCTGCAGTGCCTACCATATTTTACTACAAAAACCGGAAAAAATCATCTACCAACCTTTCACTGTCCAAGGCTTCCAACTTCATCTTCCTGTATCTGGCCGAGCAAGCATCCGATTGACGCGCCGTCAATTCGTGCTAACTTAACATGGTACATACTATCGCTGAGAACTTTGGCAAGGCTCAAAAGATGCTAGATGGCACATCTTTCAGTGCGGTCAAATGGGCTCAGACCCGGCCCCCGAAAAATCTTCAACTGACCTTAACTTGCTATCTAGAGCTCTGATTTGCGATCCGAGAAGACATGCATGCTCCACAACTCAAGCACTACACATGTATGTACTGACATCAACCCGGGCCACCTATTCTCAATTGCCTTGTCCGTCGGGGATCTGCTACACACTCTTCCTTTAAACTGCAATATCTTGAGCACCGGGGCTCCGTTTGACGAGCCGTCTGGACCGGCTTCTAGAGCACACTGAGCACTACATTCTAGGATTTTCCATCCCATTTGAACCATCCCGCAGCACCTTTGGCCTAAAAAGACGCTTTAAGCATACATTCCCGCTATCCTTTGGCTGCTAAGGGCCTTGGCTCCTGCCCTAGGCTTCTGCCCTAGGCTTCTGCACTGCACTCGATTGCACCCTTTGCCTGGCATAGACCATCTCCCTGCTTCGACCAACTTTGGTTGTACCATCATTGGCCAGCCCCCTTGTAAAAAAATTATGTTCGACTAAAAGCATATGTACACAACCTTAAAACTGGCATACCAAACTGATGATACAAAGAGCTTGCAAAACCATAACTGTATGTTCACGCTATGTACAAACACTTCATCTCCTTCCTTTCACACACTGCATGCTTGCCCACCCCCCTTGACTATAATTTGCTGCACTTCAGGCACTAGATTCCTCTCGAAATATAGTTTGAGCCGCACACCATTCACCTTGTTCCTAAGAAGCATTCCATTTGCTCTTACCAGCTGATAGGTCCCATTTAGAAAGGCCTTTCGTACTTTATACGGATTTTGGAGCCTGTTTTGGCCGTAAACTGCTCATCCGAAGTCGGATTTGAGCACTTTGACATTGGAGACTGGGGTTTTGGGCCGTTCCGGACGCAATGGCGCTGTCCATTTTTCCAAATTCCTCATTGTTTTTCTGCTATTTTGGCTGTGTAAGTTTCTCCTATGAATGAAGCTTCTTCTCCAATTTGTGATTGTATCTGACATATTTTACCCATATTGTGTGAGTTGTTTGCCCCATTGGTGTTGGCCCAAGCTCATTTGTATCTAATTATCAGAATTTATCATCTTTTGAGCTGAGTTTTTTTTGGGGGGGGGTGTGTGTGTGTCTGTGTGGAGTGGGCAAGTGGATAAACTCTCTCCTCTCACTCCAGAGGTGTGTTACCTGTCTCGGCCAGGTGTGTTGTGTAAGCCGAGTGGTGCCCCATAGTGTGTGTGTATATCCTTCCAAGAGTGTGTGTTGGGTCGTTAGAGAGGCGTTCTGTGTGTTTCCATCCCGCCCACATTCTTTTGGTGCCCCCACGGAGGATCTTCTTCGAGTACCTTCTGCTTCGAGCTTCAAGCTTCGAGATTCGGGATTACAGGTTGTAGATTACAGGTTACAGGTTACAGAGATAGGTACAGGTACAGGTAATTCACACAGGTACAGGTAGCTGGAGTACAATGATATACTAACATTGGTGTCACTTGCAGTTGTTTTGGGTATGCATCACTAGGCGCCTGTTTGAGCGCATTGTCTGTTGGATTGTACGTTACTTGTGGAAACTGCCATGGTACGCATTTGTGGAGCCATACTTGGTTGTATTTGGTAGTCCCAGCCATTTATGGGACTTGGTTTGGAAGATAGTCATTTCTGAGACTTGACTATACGCGATTTGCATTAGCCTTCGTGTGAGGGTCGATAGCGTGAGGTTTTTATTGAGCTTGGGGATTCTCAAATGTGGAGATCCTTTCGGTGATACAGGTAGCTGGAGCACCCTTTTTGTGACCTCACCATAGGCTATGTACTAGTGAGTCCAACTTGATGCTCGGGTTCTATTGTGGACAGTTTATGCATACATATACAGTCTATATTTTGGGTTCCTACTGCTCTATTTTTGGGGAAACTCTGCCAAAATTTTTCGAAGTTATGATGGCTGGTTTTTTGGTCTTTTGAGCCATTTATGCTGTTATGCTGCTGAAATTTTGGCAAAATCAGAGGTTAAGTCAAGTGTGCCTTCTTGGGAGCTTCATGGTTGGCTTTAATGGATGATCAAAATGGCCCTCAATTCACTCCATTTCATTTAACTCAAAGAATCCAGATAAATGTTCATGTGTCCAGGAAGATTTTTTTCGAGCAGCGCATAGTCTTTATGTTCGGGCCAAGAAGATTACGAGAGATCTTGGAATGTCCTTTGCCTGTTGTAATTCCGATGATCAACTATGAAAACTCATTTGATGTGCATGTGTTTGTCCTTATCTAAAGTTGAGCTCCATTGAAGTTTTTGGGGATTGGGTAGTCAAAAGTTTTGGGTTCTTGCACGTGTGTTCAAAGGGGTTCTCAAAGCATTGTAACTTCGGTAGCCATAGCTTTCTCTTATCCGGAGTTTCATGGAAGAAGTGATGAAGATGTGGAAGATTTTTTGGAAAAAATGGAGGTTGCCTGCATTAGCAACCAGATTCATGACCCTGCGCAGATGTTACGTCTTCTCCAAATTTGTTTGAAGAGTGATGCACGAGTCTGGTCCAAAGCATTTGAAGAGGAGTTGCGTGCAGCGGATCCACCTGTAAGATTGAGTTGGGAAAATCGAAGGCATGAATTGGAAGTGGAGTTTGTGAAGATAGAAGATCCTGACAAAGTGTGGCAAGAAGTACAAGGTTTGGTGCAAAAGGAAGGTGAGCCAGTAGATGCGTACATACATAAGTTCTCATTGGCATGGGAGCGGATGTGCAAGGCCTTAGCACCACAGGTACCCTCGCCTGACATGATGAAGAAGGACAGGTTCTTGGCTGGTCTTTGGGAGAATATACGTTGGAGAGTGGAGCTAAAGAAGCCTAGGACATATGAAGATGCACTAGAGGTAGCAAGGAACAAAGAGTGGAAGTTGAGGAAAATGAGCCAGTTAGGGGTGGAGTCTTTGCCCACGAGGTTTGAATTTCAGCCTATGGACTCTTTACAAGTTCGCATGTCAGGGGTTCATCATGAACCAGTGGTTCCTGTTAGTACTCACGTTATGCCAGCAGTGGTCACTACATCGGTGCAAGATGATGGGCTAAGGCAAGACATGAGGCAAGTGGTAGATTTGATGAAGAATATCAGCCTAAACATGCTAGGTCAAGTGGGAAATAATCCAGGTTGAGGGAGGTTTGCAAATCAGCCAGGAAGTGAAGAAAGGCCTAGGAATGGGGTTGGACAAAGCAATGGTAGGTTTTGGAGGCAGACGCCCACATGTTACAATTGTGGAGAGTTGGGTCACATCAGCCCACAATGTGATAAGCCACCAAGGATGGGGGGAGACATGTATCCATTGCCAAGACAAGTGATAACTAGGTCAAATGATTATGGCATCGAAATTAAGGGAGACGAAGGAACCAGTGGACTGACCTAGGAGGAAAAGGGAAAGACAAAAGTGCTAAGTGTAGTCACCTTGGAGAAGGCATCAAAGCTAGAGGATACATTAGTGATGCCTATTGGGAAGAGGACCACAGAGGATAAGGAAGGAAGAAGTACCCTAGGTCCTAGTAAGAAGAAAGGAAAGAGCCATGAAGGCGAGGATGTCAAGGCCAAAAGGAAAAGGAGAGCTCATCGAAAGTTTAATGTTTCAGATTTTCCACTAGGGGATGGGAAATCAAGCTATGACTTGAAGGAGGATCTGACGAGCAGGAAGGCAGATGTTACTTTTGGGCAGCTTATAGAGATGGTTCCTAAGCTAAAGTGACAGTGGAAGAGGATGGTTAACCCAATGGAGAAAGAGCCAGAGAGAGGTTCAATAAAGGTGTTGGCAATGGATGAGCTACCAGACATTTGTCCAATAGTAGATGTGTGGCATAAAAGGAAAAATTTGGGACAAGGTTATGTGGATGGCGGAGCCCAAATATGCGTCATAACACACTCATGCGTTGAGAAGATGGGTCTCACAGTGGCTGGGGTGTCAGTTTCCGGATTAGATTGGCAAACCATCAAAAAGTAAAATGCTTGGGTGTTGTAAAGAGCTTAGAAGTGGAGGCATATGATGCAAAGGCAGTGGTTGATTTTCATGTGATGCCAGCAGGGTTGGGAGCATATCCTATTATACTGGGCAGACCATGGTTACGTGCAGTCGGAGCTGTTCAAGATTGGCGACATGGTACGATTAGCCTCTATGGAAAGACAGGTACCAAGAAGATTTATAATATGGACACAAGGAAACAATTAGAGGAGCTTTATGAAGATGAGGATGAATCTAGTGATGAAGACTCTTCCACGGTGACAGATGAGGATAGTGATAGCACTACCAGCAGTGATGAGGATGCTGATGTTGCATTTCTTTTGATGGACAAAGAAATCCAGGAGTTTGGTTTAGTTGCATTTGTGAATGAGGTTGAAGATGAAAGTGAAGGGCCTTATGAAGTGATTGAAGGGCTGATGCAAACCAAGGTTGAGTTGTCAAAGAAGCAGGAATTGATGACACAAATGATCAGTGGAGACCTCTCAGCTATGGAGAAGGAGATATATTCTCACATGCTGGGTAGTTTTCCTGATTTGTTCATTACTTCATATGAAGAGATCAGAGGGTTCAAAGGTGAAGAGATGCATATAGAGCTGAAAGAAGGTGCTAAGCCAGTACGGCAAAGGCTAAGAAGGATGGGTCAAGAGCAAATGTAAGCCTTGTGGGTAGAGGTGGACAAGTTATTGAAGGCAGGGTCCATAGTTCCAGTAGAGACCACAGAATGGGTGAGTGCAGTAGTAGTCAGTCCAAAGAAGGATGGGAAGTGGAGGATTTGTGTAGATTTTAATCCCTTAAATGCAGCCACTAAGAAGAACCCATATCCTCTTCCATTCATGGATTAGATCTTAGATTCAGTGGCAGGTTATGAGAGGTACAATGTGTGTGATGGTTTTGCAGGCTATTTTCAATTGAAGATTTCTCTTAAAGACCGCACAAAGACAACTTTTATTACGCCATGGGGCTGCTATTGCTATACAGTATTGCCGTTTGGGTTGTCAAATGGACCATCTTTCTATCAAGAGAGAGCAAATTGGGTGTTGAAACCATTCATTGGTAGTTGTGTTAAAGCTTTTATGGATGACTTCTGTGTTTATAGCAGTAGGGTTGAACACCATGAGAAGTTGTAGATGGTATTGGCTCGATATGATGAATGTGGAGGACAACTAAATCCAAAGAAATGTCATCAAGCACAGACAAGGGTGAAGTTATTGGGCCACATGGTGTCAGAAAATGGCATTGAGGCTGATCCAGACAAGGTTAAGTCTATTATTCGTCTTCCATCACCTACGAGTACAAAGCAATTGGCAACCTTTATACACAAAGTGAAGTACATGGCAAGGTTTATTCCATTGTCTTCTCAGATTCTTTATCCATTACAACAAGTGGCAAATCATGATCCATTGCAATGGGATGACAAGTGTGAAGAAGTGTTTCAAGAGGTGTTAGGGGGGTTGTCAGCCATGCAGGCTCCTGATTGGGAGAAAGTGTTTTATGTAAATCCATCAGTAGGGGATGATGCCATTGGATCCATGCTATTGCAAAAGGGAAAGGGTAGCCATTATATGAGGCCAGTGTATTGTGCAAGCCGAGTGAAGTTGGTAGCGGAGAGAAAGTTCTCGGAAGTAGAGCTAGTGATGGCCAGTGTAATATTTGCTTGTCGACGATTTCGTCATTACTTGCTACCACGGCCTTTTGTTTTCTTGACGAGTTATGCCTTTTCGCCACAGTTAATTAATGGTACTAACATGTCAAATGTGGTGAAGAAATGGGTAATTGAGCTGCAAGAGTTTGAGTTCTCTTTTCTAGTGGAAGATAGTAGAAGGGCTACCCTAGCTGATTTGTTGAACTACAAGGAGAATCCCCTTATTGTTAAGGAAGAGGTGGTGAGAAAGGTAGTTGAAGAAGTGCCACAGATCAGCAATGCACATGTGTTGTTCTTTGATGGTTCATACAGAAAGAGCCATGATGCGGCTTCAGGGGGTATAGCACTTTATGATCCAGAGGGGAAGATAGTATGCAAGAGAGGGTTCAAATTGGATGCTCATAGTAACAATGAGGCTGAATATGCTACTCTGGAAGCCGGATTACACATTTGTTTGAAGCAATTCGAAGGTTGAGCATAAAAGGTGATGCCTTGTTAGTGGTGAAGCAAGTGCTGGGTGTGTGGAAGAGCAAGAACACCTCATTGAAGGAAATGTGCTTCAGAATTAAAGGCCTGTTAAAAAAGTTCGAAGCATGGATCATCAGACACATTGAACGTGCTCTAAATGGAGAGGCACATGAAGCAGCTCAAGGAATGATTGGGGAGCTATTTGTGTTGAGGACCACTTTACCTCTTTATCATGGCCGGGAAAGTTTGGCTCAAGAAGAGGAGCTTTTGCTAACATGAATCATTCCAAAGGAGATTGAGAAGTCTAAGAAGTATGGCTTTGTGTGTAGAGCATACAGGTACAAATTGATTGGTGATGTCTTATACATGAAAGGAGCTGATCTCGTGTTGAGACGTGTACCTTGGCGGGAGGAGCTTTACAGAGTGTTGGAAGAGAATCATGAAGGCGCATGTGGTGGCCATTTTGCTCTAAAGATCACCTTGCATAAGATTTTGCAACAGGGGTATGTATGGCCTAGTTTGCACAAGGATGTTCACCATTGGTGTAGGTCTTGCAATAGGTGTCAAGCATTTGGGAAGAGAGTGTTGAAGCCAGAGCTACGAAAAATCATTATGGCGTTTGATGTGTTTGAAAAGTGGGGGATTGATGCAATAGGCCCGTTACCTATCACAAGCAGGGGCAAAAGCTATATTTTGATTGCGGTGGACTATCTCTCTAGATGGGCAGAGGCTATAGCAGTAAAACAGATCACTGCAAAGGATGTGGCAAAATTTTTGTATGATGAAATATGTTGCAATTTTGGGGTGCCATTAGAGCTACTTTCAGATAAGGGGCCAGGATTAAGAGCTAAACTGCTAGACTTTTTATGTGCAAAGATGAAGATTAGGCATCAGCATACCACTCCTTATTACCCGCAGTGTAATGGCTTAAATGAAAGATTCAATGGTGAGTTGGTACAAATTCTTTCTAAAGTGACAGAGCACCAAGGAAAGAATTGGGATTTGGAATTGCCTAGTGCATTATGGGCTTATTGTACTTCGGTGAGGACAGGTACATGGTTTACTCCATGTCATTTGGTGTATGGAAAGGAAGCACTATTGCCTGTGGAGGTAGAGTTGCCTGCGGTCAAGATGTTAGAGAAGGTGCTTGGGCCGCCTAGTGATGCATTCAAAGAGAGGCTCTTGCAGTTACAAGAGGTCCAGTTGAATAGGATGAGCGCATTGGAGCATTATGGGCAGATGCAAGATAAGGCTTTGGCAAAGATAAATGAAAAGGTCAAAAGTAAGGGTATCAAGAAACATGACTTGGTTTTGCGCTACAACAGTAAGCTCGACAACACCTTCCAAAAGAAGTTTCAAATTAAGTGGGAAGGCCCTTTCAAGGTAGTGGAGTGTTTTCCAAATGGCACATATCAGCTGGCTAACCTGGATGGTGTTCTACATAAGTCAAGGGTAAATGGATTGCGTCTTAAATTGTATCATGCTAGATTGATGATGGTGGAGCAAGATGAGCTGTCTGTGGATCAAGCAGTGTTGGTGAGAGATGAGGAGACTTATGATGCGGTGAGTCTCATATCTCTCTTTGCTGCTGCTAATCATGAATGATCTAGCAGGCTAGGGGATGGGCAAATTATGTTAGGAGTTTTTTGGAGCAAGGGATTACGCATATGTTCATACCCATGCATGGTGCATCGAATAAAGGATTGCCCATTTGCCAGAGCCAGGTGGTTACGTGGGGCCCACGTGTGTACAGGTAGGACAAGGTGTACATAGTGCAACGATTTTCACTATTATCAATACCAGTGTGTTTTTTATATAATAATGAGGAGTTGGTAGCGCGTTAAACTTCTGGAGGAAGCTATCCACGGGCCGAAGACATGAGGTAAGCAGGTGCGTTAGATGGCATCGAGTGGCATCAGGAGGTCGAACGGGGTCAATACTTGCACGCGGAGAAGTACGAACACGACGTGGGTGTTTTCTTGTGATACTAATGCAAAAAGGTCATCATGAGGACCACTTTTTGGGGCCACTTCACGTGGTGACGGGATGCATTATTGAAAAGAAATGAGTGCCAGGTGTGCGGATGATTCAAAAAGGTGACAACTATGCACTACGAGTTCAGTTTTTGGCATGTTTGGGGTCTGTTTGAGGTCATCTAAAAGGCCAAGGGTGCCCAAGTGATAAAGCTAAGTGTGGGAACTAAAAAAAGAGAGAGAAGACCAGAAAAAAACGTGCAGAGAAGAGGAGGAACAACCGCAACTGTGTTTTTGCTCATTTTGGAGCATGTTTTGGTCGTAAACTGCTCATCCGAAGTCGGATTTGAGCACTTTGACATTGTAGACTGAGGTTTTGGGCCGTTCTGGACGCGATGGCGCTGTCCATTTTGCCAAATTCCTCATTTTTTTTGTGTTTTTTTGGCTGTGTAAGTTTCTCCTATAAATGAAGCTTCTTCTCCAATTTGTGATTGTATCTGGCATATTTTACCCATATTGTGTGAGCTGTTTGCCCCATTGGTGTTGGCCCAAGCTCATTTGTATCTAATTATCAGAAGTTATCATCTTTTAAGCTGAGTTTTTTGGGTGTGTGTATGTGTGTGTGTGTCTGTGTGGAGTGGGCAAGTGGATAGTCTCTCTCCTCTCACTCCAGAGGTGTGTTCCCTGTCTCGGCCAGGTGTGTTGTGTAAGCCGAGTGGTGCCCCATAGTGTGTGTGTATATCCTTCCAAGAGTGTGTGTCGGGTCGTTATAGAGGCATTCTGTGTGTTTCCATCCCGCCCACAATGTGATAAATACTTCATCTTATGAACAAATGAAGCCAAACCTTGAGCATCTGATGGCGGCTCCATCAACACCAATGCCTTTTCCTTCTCGGGATCAGCCTCTATTCTTGTTTTGCGACACCACATGACCCAACAGTTGTGCTTGGGGCTGTGCTAGCTTGAACTTTTTGGTGTTAAGCTGACCTCCTTCTTCATCAAGCCTTTGAAAACATAACTGGAGCTTCGATAGGTGCTCCGACCTTGAACTGTAGCAGCCGATATCATCCATGAAGACCCTAATAAAACGGCCCAAGTATGGACCAAATAACCTATTCATCAAACCTTGGAAGGTGGCATATGCATTCACCAATCCAAACGGCATCCTTCGGCGGTAAGCGAAACAACCCCATAGAGATATGAATGTGGTTTTCAACTGGTCTTCAAGTGCAATCCCTATTTGAAAATACCCCGAAAAGCCATCCATAATCGAGTACCTCTCATGTCCAGCCACCTGGTTTAGGATTTCATCTTGAAACGGCAAGGGGTAGCGATTCCTCATGGTTGCGGCATTCAATGGCTTGTAGTCGACACACACTCTCCATTTCCCATTCTTCTTAGGGGTTATGACCACTAGAGAGACCCACTCTGCATCTTTCACAGGATATATGATGCTTGCATCCAGTAGCTTATTGATCTCTTGCCAAAGGGCTTCCTTTTAGATTTCCCCTAATCTTCTCAGCTTCTGTGCTTTAGGCTTATGTCCCTCCTTAAGAACAATCTTGTGCTCCACCCCCTTTGTACCTCGCAAATGCTTGTACTCCGTCGCAAACAGATTTGGATAGGATTCACACAGTTAAACATAGACCTCCTTTTCACCCTTGGTTAAGTATTCACTCAGCATGTTTGAAACCTCCTCTATGTGTAAACCATGAGCTCAAGCTCGAGGCTGCCTACCTTCTTCTTTAGGTGGGGAGTCATCTATGGTGACCCCGAATAAGTATGCATCTATCTTCAACATGTCATCCTCGCTCTCCTCTTCCTCTGGGCTAGTATAGCCTTCATCATAGCGTGTCTCTGTCTCGTACTCATAGCTCATCATGTGGCCCTCATCTTTAACTGCCATAGGATGAGAACTGTTCTCTTTGGTCTTCAAATCAAGCACAATTTGTCTGCCTTTCTCTTTGTCAGGCAAAGTGAACACTTTGCTCTCCCAATCTTGCTTTGCTCCTATTGCCAAAATCCATGGCCTACCCAAAATGATTGGATAAGCATTATACCCTGCTTTCATCACAAAAAAGTCTATCAGGCACTCTAGGCCCGTCACCTTGACCTTTGCATCATGCACCACACCCAGACACCTGGCTTTGGTATGGTTGGCCATCTTCATGCGTACATTTGGATTAACTACTGCCTTGAGTACCGTCTCTCTATAATCGCATCCACCAACGAAAGAACGTCTGTGGGCCTACCTACCCTCAAGGCCATGTTTTGCACTACTTTCACATTTCCCTTAGCTCTCGGCAGCCTAGTGCTAACAATTGTGGACCACTCCCTCCTTAACTTTGGATTTAAAGCTAGCAACAACTGACCAAAAGTAATATTTTCCTTTTGATTTTGAATGTCACTTACCATATTGTACTCGAGATAGCCACGTCCTAACTGGAAATCTGTTTGTTTGATCTTGCGACACCTCCTTCTTTTGCTAGGCTCAGGCTTCTCTCTGCCTTCGTACACCTTCTCTTTGCCCTTGAGAGCTCTAGTTTCCCGCTCTGTCTCTGTCTCCCTCTCAGCTCTTGCCCTCTTATTGGCCAAAACTTCCACATCCTGCTTATCCACCCCTATGATGTTTACTCTTGGGATCTCACCTCCGTTTTGCGGAGCTGGCTGCACAGGATTTTCCACCGCTTGCTCTCTTTGACCACTGTATTGTCCTTGACCTCGACCTCTACCAAAAAGCGGGTACTTACCTCCTCTTTCTCTCTGCGATTGAGGACAATCGGGTGCATAATTCTCTTCTTCTCCACAATTATAACACCTACCTGGCAGCGGTCGTGCCCTGCCCCTTGATCCTCTTGGCTATCCTCTATCCATGACACTGAACCGCAACTCCTGCATCTGCTCGGATAAATCTTGCACCATGCGCACCCAATTTTGCAGCACAATAGCTACACCTCGCTTTCCATGATTTTCTTCGTGTACAACTTCCCTCGAACTCTGCGGTTGAACATGGGCCATTGTCTCATAGCCTGACACGCCCTGCTCTATTTTCTTCTTTATCTTCCTGCTCTTTAATCGTGCAATGGCTACCGCACCATTGTAATTCTCTGGGCTCTTGAAATCAAATTTCTCTCACACCTTGGGATGGAGACACGCCATGAATTTGTCCAGATTGAAGTAATCTCCATTAGCCAATTGCATGGCTGCCGCTAGTTCTTCCTAACACTCTTCAAAATGACCCAGAAACAAATTGAATTCTTCACTTACATCTTTCTTAAGCGCCTTCAGCTTTGCATCCATCTAGACTAGGGAAGTCTCCTTGCGGAATTCGTGAAGAAACCTCTCCCGTAGAGCTGGTCATGCTTGCTTCGGCTCACCTTCCAATGCGTCGTACCATGCTTTAGCTCTACCACACTTCACTAGAAGAAAAGTCTGCATTTTTCTATCCTCGTTTGGCATACGCAACGATACCATGTACAACTCAAAATTTGACATCCACTCGTCAGGGCTCTCTTCTCCTATGAAAATCGATCCATAGCTTCTAGCTGACATGACTTCCAACGCGAAAAACCGCTTCTTTTCGATTAACTGGGAGCAATCAGCGTGCTCCTCCGTGGGGGCACCAAAAGATGGAGAGGGGAAATGGGGGAACACGCCCAGCACAAACAAAAGGGCCTCTCTATAGCTCAGGGTATTCATAGCACCCCTATCCTCTCAGAAAACACCTTCAAAGAAACACTTTACACTAGCAGACCACCGCCTGCTCAATTTCCACTGCTCACACACTCTACAAACCACCACACAAGATACACCTACTACCACTGCCTGTCTCCACCCTTACACATGCACACAGACACTCAATCTCACTCTCTCATTCAAAATACCGTCGGTCCGGGGGGGCACACACTTTCACACAACCGGCACCGAGGAGAACCATGAAAGCAGGAGAAAGAGAAGGGGGGAAGGGGAAACAACAGCACGGGAGGAAACTGTGGCTTGATTGCACTTCAGAAAACATATACACAGGCTTGCAATGCCATCACCATGGCCATTTTCAAGAAAAAGTTATGAAGGGGCTAACTTGCTGGCGAAATCCACTTTGCAAGCTTCAAACGGCACTCCAAAATGCCAAGAAAAAACCCTTTTTTTAATCCAATGTTGACTTTTATAGGGGGGGGGGGCTTTAATTTGGAAATTTACAATTTAATTGGTCCACTTGGCACCTTGAATTGGCTTTTTTTTTTTGGGAAAGGGGGCCCGATTTGCTCTATCTCTCTCTTCTTCACTCTTTGCACTTGGGGGGGGGGGGGGGCATTAGTGATGTCGCTATTGCACCCTACCCTTTTCATTTTTTATTTTTTATCCTTCAATTTTTACCCTCTATAGACTTAACCTTATACTGCTCAATTAGCTTGACTTTGACTTACTCTTTTTCTCTATCCGACTCCTCCTTGGCTCCTTTTTGGCCTTGGCCTTCATTTTCTCCCTTAGCTTTGGTTTGTCCGGCCTCTATTGCCCCTTGCTTTGCCCATTTGGTGTTGTAATTTGCTTTGCCCGGACGGCGTTGGAATTGGTTTCTTTGCTACCCTCAAACTCTTTTTCTCTTTCTCTCTCACCTTTGTGGGATCGGCCTCTATCATGCAAGGGAGGGGCAATAGCGAGGTCGCTATTGCCCTCCTCTTGTTGCTTTAAAAGGATGGAGAGCCCAACTGAGTGGCGGGAACTGCCCCTTATCCGGTTTTCCACGTCATCATTAACCAATGCCCTCTCACACGCGGGCGCACGATACCTCCCCACCCCACCTGGCCACGGAGCTCCTACTCCTCTTCGATACGCTCTATGGGTGCCCACTCGTGGCCTTTATATGCCACGGCTCTGGCCTGTCTCAGTGCATGTGGGACCACCACAAAGCCACATGGCAGCCCCTCAAAGCTTCGACCTTTAAAGGCCTGTGAATAGGCAAAAAAAATCCTTCAAACAAACACTTGCTTATCCTAACTTGCAGTGCCTACCATATTCTACTAAGAAGCCCAGTGACCGAAGCAAAAACGCCACCCGATCGCGTAGGTCGTTGGCTTCAAATTCCTCTGTGCTTGTCGATTTTCAACTTCCCTGGGTCGCCTATCCAAGGTCACAAAAACCGGACAAAATCATCTGCCAACCTTTCACTTGTCTAAGGCTTGCAACTTCATCTTCCTGTATCTGGCCGACCAAGCATTCGATTGACGCACTGTCAACTCGTGCTAACTTCACATGGTACATACTATCGCCGAGAACTTTGGCGAGGCTCAAAAGATGCCAAATGCCACATCTTTCAGTGCGATCAAATGATCTCAGACCTGGCCCCAGGAAAATCTTCAACTGACCTTAACTTGCTATCCAGAGCTCTGATTTGCGATCCAAGAAGACAAGCATGCTCCCAAACTCAAGCACTACATATGTATGTACTGCAGGCCACCTGTTCTCAACTGCTCTGTCCGTTGGGGCTCTGCTAGATACTCTTCCTTTAAACTGCAATATCTTGAGCACTGGGGCTCCGTTTGTCTAGCCGTCTGGACCGGCTTCTAGAGCACACTGAGCACTACATTCTACGATACTGACTTGGCATTTTGAACACCTCAATTTTCCATCCCATTTGAACCATCCCGCAGCACCTTTGGCCTAAAAAGCCGCTTTAAGCATACATTCCCGCTATCCTTTAAGCATACATTCCCGCTATCCTTTGGCTGCTAAGGGCCTTGGCACCTGCCCTAGCCTTTTGCACTACAATCGACTACACCCTTTGCCTGGCATAGACCATCTCCCTGCTTCGACCAACTTTGGTTGTACCAACGTAGAAACTCTTGCTTGTACAAGTAGTAGTCATCTAAGTCTTTCTCCTTATGAGAAACAATGCCTTGCCATAGTTTTTGAGTGTTTTGGGGATCAAAGAAGTATCTCTTGAAACAATTCAAAACTTCTGTGTAATTCCCCTTAACTTCCTCAAGCAAAGAGTCAAACCAAGTGCTGCATCTATTCTAAGGACCACCTCAAACATTTATACACATTCTTGATCAGTTACTATCCTCTTGATACGGCAAGACATCATGAAATTTTCTAAAAAACATTCTGCAGACTCTCTAGGCTCTCCAAAGAAAAGAGGATATGCAGACATTTGGCGTTGGCTTTCCATTGAATTGATTTCAAAGTGACGCATGTTTTTTTTTCTTAAAAATATTTACACAATAATGTTTCCAAAATTGCAATCTGCTCTACAATAAAATAAAAATATGCACATCAAATGATCTATGATAATCAACAAGAGGCACGATGACAGGGTTTGGTGATGCAAGAATTTCTCCTACTATTTGGGCACCAAACATGAACACCATAAGTTGTTGAAAATGGATCTTTCTACTAATTGCAATGTTTATTCTAACATGTGGAGTGAAATGGAAAGGGAAAACCTCTATTCCTGGGCCATTATCCATGGTCTATGCATGGCCTAACCCTTAAAACAAAACAAAAATATATACGTCCAAACTAAGGTCATACTTAATGAGAGGCAAAATAAAAGGATTTACTGAAGCGTTTATCTCGGCCAACCTAAGAGGGCCCAAAATTCTACGAGTTCCTTGTTCAAATTGCAACTTAGTACTAACAATTATGTGCACCTTTTGCCTTGCAATGGGAATGAAAGGATCATACAAATTCTTTTGATTCATGCAAACTACTTGACTATTCTAAAGGTTGATTCTACACAAAAAATACACAAGCCCTCCTCAATGGGGACACCAAAATTGAGGTGGTCCGAGGCGGGCAACAAGAGAGGCAACCTCTAAATACCCCTCAAGGATCCTGTGCTGCTCAATTGAGGCTGGGGCAACCACAATCACGGAACAACAACAACAAACCCATAGCCAAACAAGTGAAGGGGAACCACCTAGTTATAGAGCGAACTAGGACGCAAAAGAGGAGAGTCCTTAAGCAATACAAACAAAAAGGAAGGTACACTATCACGAATATCAATGCTACAAATACACACACATTAGGCAAAATCTAGACTCACAAAGGGGCTCTTTAAGGAGTTTGACTTTACCTCTCTCTACCAAAACGGGCGCATGGATAAATTCTTGCAAACAAACTCCAAATTTGGTGGAGGTTTGACAATTAGAATGTCCACTTCAAGCTCTATCTACTGATATATAGCACGCCATGAGATTCCTCATATTTTAGAAGATTCTTATTTTTATTCACCTATGATGTGACAACTCTGTCAAAATCTAAGTGAATCAAAAAAAGAATCTTCTAAAATATGAGAAATCTCATGGCGTGCTATATATCAGTGGATAGAGCTTGAAGAGGACATTCTAACTGTCAAACCTCTGCCAACTTTGGAGTTTGTTTGCAAAAATTTATCCATGCGCCCGTTTTGGAAGAGAGAGGTAAAGTCAAACTCCTTAAAGGGCCCCTTTGTGAGTCCAAATTTTGCCTAATGCCAAACACTGAGAGAGAGAGAGAGAGAGAGTTAGAGAGTTTTGTGCAAGAATTAAGCTTCAATTTAAATGATTGAGGCGGGTGTATAAACAGCTTGGAGGAGAGTCAAGAGACACAATTAAGTTTGATGATGTTGCAATCTACACATTATCTTAGGGTTATGGGAGCCCTCTCACCGTACAACCCTCTTATAATGTTTTCCCAAGCAACACAACAAACACAAAAGCTCTTGAGTCACATACAAGAAAAATACTACAAAGAATCTCAAAATGAAAACACGTCACCTTAAACCAAACGAGATGCAGTTGCCAAATATTAATTAGAGAGACTCAAGAGAGTTTTGAACCGTAGTTGCACCCAACTTATTGATTCAATTCATGCACAAGATTAGGTACAACTTTGATTGAAAGTTATGAATCACTCCTCCCTTGCAATGCTACAACTAGCTCAAAGAAGCTTTCCTATACACCACAAGTAATGGTGAATAGAGAGCTACTCTCTCTCCCTAAAACTAAGATGGGGAATGGTATGCTCAAAGTAGTGAGAATAGTGTAGAGATTATGCATTTTACAAAGGGAAAAGGGCTCAATATATAGGTGAGGAGAGCCCTTATTAGGATTATCTCCGGATCAACATTTACATAGAAAGCCATGTTTATGAAATTTTTTATATGTTCAAATGAGAGTGGGGATCTCTTGTCTCTTGAGTCACATGGATGTGGGCTCAAGAGGAGAGAATTACTGAGGTGAAATAGACAAGATTTTAGAGAGGTGAGTGATTTTTTGTATGAGGTTGCCTACTCCAAGGTATAGTAGAGTGAATGTAATTTACAAGAAGGGTTAGTCATTAGTGTTAGTAGTTTGTAGTTAGTAGGATGGGGTAAATTTACATGGCATATGCACTCAAGGTACATTACATGATTTATCCAATGATAAAAAGTAAGAGAAGGAGGAGAATATACACAATTTGATGGAAACCACAAGATGGAAAGGGAATTTTCCACCTATCTCCTCCAGTGAATAAAGCGATTGTAGAGCTTTGTCGGTGTAATTTTTGTGACTATGGAAAAGTTGTGTTTCCATGATCAAACTCCTCCTTTTGCAGAGCTTGTTGAGCTTGGCTATTTGCTGATTTTTTCTCTTTTTATGAAAGCATGAAGAGGTTATGGTAATATGAATTTGATTCTAGAGAGAGAAATTGAGCTACATGTGTGTACAGATGATAATATTGAGCTATGGAGTAAGGAGAGATGGAAATGGTGAAGAAGATGAAAGAAGCCATGAAAGTTGTAGGTTTGAGTGAGGGATGGAGAGGAATGAGTGTGTGTGTGTGTGTGTGTGTGGAAGTGGGAAAGGAGGTGAGAGAAGACTACGGGTTACTTTGTGAGAAAAGTGGACAGATTGGGGTCCACTCAAAAAATCCTATCTCACCGGTGGTAGCTCAAAAATCATAAAAAAGGTTACGGTGATTATTCAGCATATAGGCTACATTTTCTATGTTGACTACTTCTTCAAATTTCAAGTGGAGATAGGTGCCAAAAATCTCACCAAAAAGACTGTTTTTTATGCCTGCAAAAGTCTTTTAGTGGCCCCCTCCTTTGTTGAATTTTCACAATGCATCCAAGCGTGAGCCCCTCCTTTGTCATATCATGATACAAAGCATCCAAGTTACCTTTACACATGCATGGAGGAGGATTATTGATGAAAAAAGAAATATATACATGGTGGGACTAGTGTATGGACTATTCATGGATTTTAGCTCAATGAGCACATGGTGTTAAAATAATGAGTATATAATTTAAAAAATGAAAGAATTATGGATATGGAAAAAGACATTGGAATCATATGATATGGTTCCTCTTTTGTATTATTTTTGATAAAAGAGAAGACGCCACTCCAATAGCGTTTTGACACACCCCTATTGCTCCCGCTTGCCAACAACAACATCGTCTCTCAGCCTTGTAAAGACTTGCATAGACAATATTTTAAAACGTTGTTGCGGGCTCTCCTTTCATTGCCAACCATGCCCCCTTTTTTCCTCTCTTGTTGTTACACGTACAAAGACACATTGCCAGTGCTTTTTAACACTATTAAAGGTGAACCATTAAGAAGAGCATTGAAGGAAACTTGTTCTAATTAGATTGGCTTTGGGAGGCGGGGTAGAGGTTTGCAAAGGGCATTAATCTCGGGATTGGCTTTGGGAAAGTGGCTAAGAGAAGAGGCACAGCTGTATTGTGAAGTGTCTTGGGGATTCTGTGGCCACCCTTTTGGAGTGTGAGAAGGAAAAAAATTCCAATCTTTTGCCTTCAAAAAGGCTCTCCTTTTCTGGAGCGCCAGCAACATCAATGACAAAGACCAACAAAAAGTTATTGATGGTAGATCAATAAGTTCCCATTGGCGGCCTATGTACGTACAAAGTTCTCAAGGAAACCATTGAAATGTTTGGCTTGAGATTGTAAAGCCAAAAGAAAATGGACAAGTTCACTAAAGGATAGAGACAAAGGCAAGCTTGACAAGGACGACAGTACTAGCACTTAGTTAGGTGCCTTGATACCCACAAGGTCCAAAAACCAATGTTATACATGTGACACGATACTTTGTTTGGCTCATGAGTTTGAAGACAAAGAAAAAGAAAGGACCTCACAAAGAGTCAAAGGAGAAGGAAAACTGAACATAGATAACGGTGATAAATATTTGACAGAGGAGATTGGTGTGGCACACGTGGTGGCAGTGGCAACAACACCATATTTTACCACCACTAGCTTCAGCTAGAGAGAGGCTTGTGAGTGGTAGGCAGGGGCAAGAATTGATTTGTATAATTAATTTGGACCCTTGTGTTGGAGTTCAAGTTATCGGTGTTTGGACCTGTGGCTCAGAGTTCATGGCACATGCATCTAGCAAAGAACCAATCAAACATATCTAAAACACTATGGATGAGTGCACCAATCCATTGTTGTTGTTAGATTATGGCTTGATTATGGACAGGATGTGTTGCACAATTCATTATCTTGGAGTATTTTGGACGTGATGTGTTTGTAGTTCATGAATGGGAATTCTTGGACGTGATGTGGTCCATATTTCAATTTTCTACAAGGAAATTGATGCTCAAGATGGCATTCTTCTAAGATACAAAAGTTAAGGGTAGTATAACCAAGGTGTATCCACTAGAAAGGATCTTCTAATGGGTTTTCCATGGTAGCTTCTTCATCGACTTGGTCTCACTATTTATGTCCAGTATGAGATGCAAAGAGGGTGTTAGAGTTTTGGCATCTCAAATGAACTACCCAAAGTGATTCCATTATTTATTTTGGCATCTAGGTATTTATTTTACTTATTTATCAAAGTGTGGGTAGGCCAATTTACTGATGTGGGTATATATGTGACCCCTTGTCCCCATTGTACATTGTATCAATTATTCTTTTGCCAAGGTTATTGGTTCAGGAGACTCTCTCTCTCTCTCTCTCTCTCTCTCTCTCTCTCTCTCTCTCTCTCTCTCTCTCTCTCTCTCTCTCTCTCTCTCTCTCTCTCTCTCTCTCTCTCTCTCTCTCGTGCTTTCTCCCCTTGGTCTCTACGCTTCTGCATCGTTGACTTTGACAATTTAATTTATACCCATCATTCTAGGGCTAACTTATCTTTCGATTGTGCACTAAGAAATACACTCTCTATTGTGTGCCTTGAGCTTCTTCATCTTCTCCAAGGTGTGTGTGCATCCCTATAAGTCAAATTCCAACACAACATCTGTTACCTTCTGGTGTTGGTACCATTGTCGTGTAGCTCCGCTGCCATGAAGAGGAAAAGAGCAGAGAAATGCAAGCTAAGCTTCTTTGAAGCCCACACATTTACTGAGTAGTGATCAGGGCTTGTTAACAGGCCAAGTTTAATGATTAATGTATGCCAGATGCGGCTTTAAAGGACCAATAGATGCCTTAATGATGCTAAAAATGAGTATTCTTGAAGTGAGCAGAGATGAGAGATTATAATCTATAAGTGCAGTGCTTGAAGTGCTCTACTGGCCTGTCTTTACAGCTCATCTATTGGAGCTAGGATGAAGAAGTTATGGCAGTTTGAAGTTTAAGTTGATGCGGATCTGTACCGGATTGGGCAACTGCAGCTGATGAGATAGAGATGAAATGAAAGCATGGACCTGGCGTGCGCAATTCGTGGAGCACGCCGGTCCTTTCAGATCAACGATCCGAGTTCCGGTTGCCAAGTTATTGGCCGTTAAAGATTCACTGGGGTCCAGTTCCGTACCAGTCTCGTGCGGAGTGCCATCTGGGAAATTTTGAGCTTCAGTCAAGTTTTGGGAGCTAGAATCTTGTTCGGAATTTCATCTCTTGCAGTGCATTGTTAACTGGTGCTTCAATTGAATTGTATTTCATGACCATCTAATGAAGATACAACTGATGTGCTTAGCAGTGCCTTGGATGATAAATATGCTAAGTGGATTAAGCTCGAGAAGCATTAAAATGTTGTGCTTAGCAATGCCTTGCTAGATTATGCATGCTAAAAGTGATGCCATTACGAAAGCACTTGATGAGCTCATAGTCCTAAATGACATCTTATGGAACGTATTGATTCTGGGATATGCTAATGTTAGACAGTGGTTGCTCGAGAAAGATGTTTTCCTTGGCAATGCTTTGCCAATATGTACGCCAAATGTGGTGCCATTACGAAGTGGCTAGGCCGCTGAACTAAGTTAATACCTGGCGGCCAAATCTCAGTGGGCTAGGGCCCCCCCACCAAGCCAATGTCTGCCCAATTGAATTGAGGGCCACCCACTAAAGGGCTTTAGTGGAAAAACAAAAGGAGAAAAAAAAAGAAATGGCGTCCAACAGCGAGAACGGGCTGCGCATGGAGAGAAAAGCTCGCAATGGCGGCTATGGTGCTCGGACAAGCTTGAGCATGAATCAAAAAATGTGAAGCTTCACCAGGCGCTTCTCTTCGGTGCTGCTTTTGTTGCATTCCGTGAACTTCCACCCCTGGCCCTGCCACGTCATTGATGGGGCTCCCACGCCACGTCCGTCACGGCGCCGTGACTGCGTGGTGGGGAAAAATTTTTGAGGGGCTATTTTTAGGGGTGGCTTCAACGAGCGAATAAGGGGAAAAAATTGGAAGGCATCAACGAGTGCAAAAAGAAGGAAGGGTTGTAGATTTGAAGGGCAGCGAGGAGAGTAGGAAGAAGGGAGAATGGGGAGGATGAAGCAAGGGGTCTCTCTCTTTCTCTCGTGCTTGAGAGCAAGTCGAGGAGGAGGAGGAGGGGAAGATTTTCTCACTCGTTCTCGAAGCAAGAAGGAATCTCTCTCTCCCCCTCTCGGCTCATCATCGGCTACTACAAAGCAAGGCAAAGGATATACTCTCTCGCTCTCGCTCTCTCTTTCGAGCTTGGACAAGGCCAAGAGCGTTCTCTCTCTCTGCTCTTGTGAAGCTTGAGAGGGCATGAACAAGCAAGAAGGAGCGTGAACTTTGGTAGAAGCTTGAGAAGGAGCTCAATCGAAGTAGGAGAAGCACTCTTGGCCTTGAACCAAAGCAAGAGAAGAAAGCAGGAGAAGGCATGCACAGTAAACAAAGAAAGGATCCATGGGGCAATCGAAGCAGATGAAGTGACATGAGGGAATTTCTATCACTGTCATTTGTTAGAGATTGAATTAGCATTTTGTTAAGTCCGGTGTCGTTAATGGCCCGATTAATCCTGTAATAAACGGGAGCTTAAACTCCTAGTTAGCAGATGATCTAAGTGACGGCGTTGTTAACATCCCGCCTTGGCTAAAGATTAAGTTGTACTCAAATGTATTAATCGATTAATTGATGATTACGATGATCGTCAGAGTCAGTTGCATCAATGTCTCTTGTTCTCTCTCTTTCACACCTCCCACAGCCAGAGGCGCGGCGCCTGCCGACTCATGTAGCAAACACATATCACCCGACACTGTTTGGTCTTAAATATACTCATATAGTAACAAATGGGACCATATATCTATTGATGGTTGTTATAAATGAAGAATATGTTTGGTAACTTTTGCTATCATTTGATTGATGTACCTTATAGTCCTCGATGGCCTTACTTTGCATATAGAACTTGGCAGTTTGTCCGTTGAGATTTATGAGTGAAGGGGTATACTATGTTTTTGTTGGCACTGTTGTTGCAAGTAATCATGTAATCAATACATTTTTCTCTTTTTATTACTAACATTTTGGCTAACATAAAAAATAAATCCATCCTGAGAGGTGCTTCGTCTTTAGGACTTGCTACAACACTCGTCCTTCTAGAGTTGAATCCGGGTCTTACATTGAGGATCTTATCTTTGAAGAACTATAAGAGAGTGATAGATGAGGAATGACCTTCCATCCTGAGAGGTGCTTTGTCTTTAGGAGTTGCTACGACGCTCATCCTTCTAGAGATGAATCCAGGTCTTGCATTGAGGATCTTATCTTTAATGGACTATAGGAGAGTGATAGATAAGGAATGACCTTCCTTAGATTTTTAAACCCGAGAAGTCATCTTGACTCTAAAATAGATTTGTGTTGTGCGATTCTTTTAGAGTTGGTCTTTATTGAATACTTAATGCCAATGATGATTTTTGCAATTCAAAAATGAGAAATACATGTAGATACATGTATTCAAGGCTAATAAAAATTTTTAGATACATGGTAGGGTTTGTAGATACATGTAGCATGCATTCAAGGCTAATAAAAAATTTTGTTTGGTTGTATGGATGCAATTGAGGACCCTTCTTCCTTGTCTCCTATATTTTATTACCTTACAGTCGAAGGGAGTTATATACTTGATTAATTGGAACTAGATGTAGAAAATGTTTAAGAGTGTAAGATTTTTTTGCACTCTGCTTTCTTTTGCGAAGCTTGCCAGCTCAGGGCGCTCGGGCGTAAGCAAAACTCGGATGATTGGTCTAGGATTACCTATGCCTTGTTGTCAGCGGAATGCTTAGGAAAGGGGAAAATCTTGGCCATTGGAAAACAAAAGATTTGTGAAGAATGTGATAACTAACCTTGTGTTTCAAGGGCAAGAGGGCAGCTCGTTAGGGGTGGCTCCCCAGTTAGCCAATGTAATTATGGGCTTTGGATGATGTCATGGCTAGGCACAATCATGGAAAGTTCTTATAATTTTTTGGGATGATCAATTCACTCATAATTGTGAGTTTTGCTATAATAAAAAATGAGTGTAAGATTTTGTGCATCATATTCCTTGTTTTTGGTCAAGTGTCTCTTAAAACTACAATTTGGGTTTCATATTATAAACTCCAATATACACATGTAATCACAAGGTTAGGTGCATGTTACTTTCTTTTGTCAGAAACCTTCACCTTTCGACCAATTTTTTCCAAAGGTTAGCACTTTCACAACCCACTATCTTGCATCCCACTATACTTAGGTCGAATGGTGTTTAAGGAAGGCTTGACAATAATTTTTGGAATCATCATAATTTTTTCATACATAATATCTCTAGGAAGGATTGATTGGTTGTAGGAGCTACTAATTTTATTTCTCTAAGTATTTTCTCTCTAAGGAAGTGACTCATTGCAAAACTACAGCTAGGATGAGCATCATTTACGATGAAGCTAAAGGATAATTTTTTTCCTCGCATATAGAAAGTTAGATTGCATACTAATCACGTCCCATCCCTCACAAAATAGACCTTACTTTCCAAGAAGCTAGTCTCTAAAGCCAGCCTTTTGATATTGAGATACATCATTCATGTTGAAGCTTCTAATAAATTTTTTGCTTCTCTCAATCAAGAGACAAATCCACACATCTCCAATCCAAGAGACAAACTATAAACACCTCCATGCAAACAAGGTATGCAAGACCAAGACCAAGACCACGCTAATCTAAGTTGTTTCTAGCATGAATCCACTGCAAGAGATAAAGGAAAAATTAATATAGACAATATCATCATTGTCATAGTCACAAGAGACATTGTTGTTGTTTTTGACTTCTTCAGCATCTTGTCTTCATCTGCTACATGTACCAAAGCATTGCACTTTGTGTTGCTGATGCTACTACCCTTGTTCTTCTTGAATCATTTGGAAGGAGGATGGCCCTTCTTCCCATAAATGGCAAAAGCCTTGGATGAGAAACAGTCCATGGTTAAATGACCTACTTCGTCACATTTAAAGAACGGTTTTGTAATGGTATTAGATGCAGCTACTAATACTCATTTGTTTGATGGTTGATGTATCTTTTGCTATCTCTCTTCAAATTGTAGTGAATTGATGACATCTTATACGTCAAGAGTTGGGTCTTTCTTCGGTGATAGTGAATGTGCTCTGGAAGATAGGTGGTAAAGCACCCTGTAGAACAGAAATCTTTTCTTCTTTGGGTATATCACAATTTGCATATATAAGTTGTGTGATCATGGTCTTGAGGCGATTGACAAGACTTTCTATGTCTTCCTAAGGATCCATTTTACTTTGTATAGTCCTCTTTTAAGGCTCCCTTTATTCTTCTTTCTCCTGGCACTAAATTTCTTCTCAAGTAATTTTTGCCAAAGTGGTTGCTCTCCGGATCAGCCCCATTTTAATGGAATGGATGTACAAAACAAAAAGACTTTAATAAATGGAGGAGGATCATTGAGGTGGTCATAGCTCTTTGGGAAGGAATTGAGCATATAGAAGACTTGGGGATTGATTATGTGTTTGTAACAATTGATTTTGTCAAAGCCTATGACCGCCTCAAATGGTCCTTTATCCTACTTATCTTGGAAAGTATGGGATTTGATAAGGGGTTGATCCGGTTTGTAACCACTCTATTTGGTCATGCTAGAGTAGAGTCTCGCTTGATGGAGATTTGTCCGACTACTTTGAGCTCAATAGGTCAATTAGAGGGCTGCCCCTTGGCCCCTCTTTTGTTTGCACTTCCAAACAGGGTCAACCAGCAATGTCTTTCACAATTTGACGACGACACAAATGCCTTGCTAAGTAATGAAGGTAACTCTCTACAAGAGTTCTGGTCTGCTATGGAAGTTTTTTCTCTACCTCTGGATCAAGAATCAACCACAACAAGACAGGCGTTAGATCCTCCCTGACTCCTCTACTAGTTTGGCTTCTCGGAGAAGGGTGCAACACTCTGATCAATGATGGTGAAATTTGTAGGCTGCTAGGTATCCCATTTGGATTCAAGGTATCTCTCAGACAAAGGTGGGATTGGGTGTTAGAATTGTTCAATGCCAGGTTAGACAAATGGAAGGGCTCCCTGATGGCTGGCAAAGTAATTGCAATTAATTTGCAAATGTTTATATATTGTTCTTTCTTAAATGTTGGCGCCCACCTGACTCTCATCTTGGCATCATTAGCAAATACTGAAGGAGCTTCCTCTGGGGGGGAGATCCGTTTAAGAAAATTGTAGCTACAGCTCGTTGGGATATTTCCTGTTTACCAATAGATAAAGGGGGATTGGGTGTCAAAAATGTTAAAAAGTGGGCAGATAAAATTGCAATTAAATTTCTCATCCGAGCCCTTGAAGATACTAACCAAGAATGGGTCCTCCTCCTATTCAAAAAAATTAATAGCTTCGCATTGGATAACTTGAAGCCATGGCAGCACCTGAGCTGGATCACTATTTTTTTGGTCCATTCCCCATCAAGACTAAAGGGTCTGAACTCCTTACCTCATTATGGAGAGTGTGGAATAGGTCAAGAGAAAATCTATGGTATTCTCGCTTAAGAATAGGGATAAATTTGTTTGACAATACGACTCCATTTGGTGCTGTCCTTCTTTGGCTAATCCTTCATAAATCTCTGTGGACATGGGAGAAAAGTCTAAGTGCAGGGTTATCTTTTGGAATCTATTTTGGATGCAAAGTAGGAGTAGAGTCTGTTCTTCATTTATTCTTAAACTGTCCACAGTCTGTTGTCATTCTGTCCCCTATAAGAACTGTCCTTAAAATACTAGTCTCTTGGAGACAACTTTGAGTAGGAGACTCAATAGGCATCCTGTCCTGCTATTGGAACCTAACAAGGGATGAATTCTTATGGATCATCTAGAAATTGAGAAATAGTTATGTGTTATATGTGCCTTACCAGGCTCCCAGCCTAAAATCTCTCTTTGTGGATTTCAATCTGCAGATTTTGACAGTGAAAATCAATGAAATCAAAATCTACTATTTCACAAAATGGATTATTAAAGATGTGGAGAAAGATCATAAGGCAATGGAGGAAGTGGATTTCAAACTTCCCATCAACAAGAGAAAGCTGGTGGAAATAAGGAACATGCTGGCTGCCAACTAGGAAGCATCTCAAGAGGTATATGAGGCGGTCTCCAAAGCTGGAAATTTCATGGAAAATTTTTAGGAAATGATTAATGCCTTGATAGAGTAATGTGGTCTGCATTACAGTTCACTCTGTCTTGGGTTAATCCGTTTGGCACTACAGCCAATGTTATGTAATTTTAGTTATGTCATATGTGGTTGGAATTATAGTCAGGTCAGAAATATTGTAAGGATAGTTTTTGTAACAAGGCAGAGTCTCCCTTGGGAATCACTCGGTCATGTGACGGACCATGTAGATTTTGTCTTATCTCCTCCTCTATAAAATTTCACTACTTTGTTGGAAAAAAAATACTTTTCCCTCATTGTTGTTAAGGTCATCCTTGTAGACCCCAATTCTCTACAAAACATGCACACAATGCACATTGGGGACATCCAACAAAAATTGCTAAAGTATGTGTGAACGTTGGCCCATCCATAAAAATTTCTCCCTACCTACAACTATATGGAACAATTGAATGCATACGTCGATTGAGAGATTGTGTGTGTGTGTGTGTGTGTGTGTGTGTGTGTGTGTGTGTGTGTGTGTGTGTGTGTGTGTGTGTGTGTGTGTGTGTGTGGGGCGGGGGGGGGAGGAGGGGGTTGTCACAAAATCAATAGCACAAAGCAATAGAAAGACTACCAAAATTAGCAAGAAAATAGTTGAGATGAAACACTGGAAGGCAGTTAGCAAAAACATTGGTAATAGGTACACGTAGATTAACAATACAATTGTATAGTCCACCAACATTATAAAGGAGACAAAAAAGAATATAGATGACAAGGTGAATGTAATGTGATATGCACACAAAAATGTGGGAAACTCCAATTCATTGCCAAAATGTGGATTGTGTCCCATGATCGATGATGATTAATCTATTGGAAAGAATCATTGAACTACAAGGGCTGGCCAGATGGTGCTATATATATTTAGCTTTAGTTAGGTTCATGGAGCAAAGGAGATCTAGGATATGGTGTAGATCTTGAGCATTAAGGAGAGGTGGGAAGTGAGGTTCATGGAGCAATGGAGAGCTTTAGTAGACGGTAATCTTGAGGAGAATTCATAAATCTTGAGGAGGGAAAAAAGATTCAAACCACTACTACAAGAGCTCTTTAAGTAAAGATAGAATTCTCACATGCATGTGAGATTCAAACCACTACAATGCTACTCCCTCTAAAAGCCCGATGCAATAACCCTACTTCAAGTATAGTTATAAAGTGTGAGCTTTTCCTAAAGTGTGAGTCAAGGAGAGAAGAGTGGAATTATCCCACATGCAGTGGTGCAAGGCCATAGAGCTACTTAAAGCTCATTTCATGAATGAATAAACACAAGTCTATTTTGCATTACATATCCCTTGTTCATGGTGAGCTTGTAATGGCTTTGCAAATACTCAAAATTGTATTTAGGAGTCCAAGTTAATTGATCTTGGAACCTAATTTTCTTGAGTGATGATCTAGCCACACACTGAATTGTGGCACGAATTTTTTCTTTCATCCACCCTAGCTAGCATGATACCATTCCCATCAAGTGGTATCAGAGCACCATGGTTTGCTAGATAGGTTTTGTTGTTACACCTTTGTGTGTTAGTGGTTAGTATCTCTATTTTAGAGTGATTAGTATTTCTTAATAAATGTTATGGTTCATAAGCATTCTCCTAGCTATTTGCATCCCTCACTAATTAAGTCCTAATCTATCTATGTGAGGGCATGTCCTTGGCACACCCAAGAGGCCACTACCCTCAATGGTTAGGTAGACTTCATTAGGGAGAAGATTAGCATCCATTATGTCTTTTATAGTTTTTTTTGTTGATTTTCTCCTATTTTTCACCTTCAATTGATCTCTCCACCTTTGCAATCACCTAATAATATTCACATCATCTCGAAGTGCTCAACCCTATCTCTCCGATGAGCCCCCAACCTCTACATTTTGAGACCAAGAGATCCCTCATCCCCATTCCCAATTTTATGCTAAAAAAGGTGTGTGCATTGTACGGTATATGTGTGTGAGGTTTATCTCTACTGAAAATAAGCTATCCATAGTATTTTTGGAACTATTTACAAGCAAGTCCATGAGGCTTGTTGGCTAGCTCAACTATTTACATGCAAGTCCATGAGGCTTGTTGGTAAAGTTGTCATTGGTGAGGTGGGGTCGTGGGTCAACTACGGCATAGGGCGGATTTCATCCATGTGGAGAGGTACAATTTTTGCAGTTTTTGGGTCCAGCAAGTGGTCGTTCCCATGCTGAAGAGCGCAAGCCCAACCAACCATAGTCTCCACCTAAGTGTTGTGTTGCATTTGAAAGGTTTTTTGGGTCTGCCCTTATGGGGGGCCCCTTCCCACAGTGCTGGTGCACCCAAGCACCCCAAGCATTCAAGCCCTCAAGGGCACCTTCCCACGAGGTCATTCCCCAAGGCCTCAAGTGGAACTTGTTAGGCGGACAATGATCCCACAACCAACAAGTATTCAAAGCTTCCCAATGCTCCATCAATTGCAACATTAAGCTTCAAGACCAAAGAGCAGAAACAGTTTTTCATCAAAGATTCAACAAGATTCGAAAGAAAACTTGTAGCCGGGTTTTTCCAAGAAATCAAAGAAAAGTATCTTCGTGAAGAGTGGCTTCACCCCGGTGAAAGGAGATTCACAATTCAAAGGAATTTTCTCTTACTCCCTCGCTCATTAAAAATTTCAAAATCTTGCAGCCAAGCACAATAACTTACAGAGAGAGGAGGGACATGAGGGTAGGGAAGAGGAAGAAGAAACATTCATAGCAGAAAGAAATAGTTCTTCCCTTTTGCTTAGCATTGGAGAATATGGCAAGATTAAGCATTGAAGCATGGCTCTTGGTTGGATTTGCATTCCATATCCAAGAGTGTTGGTGTAAGCTATCACCGTCTCAACAAGATTGGAGAAGGAGATGGAGCTCTTGCACTTTGCACTTCACACAATGAGAGAGTATGTATGTATTTGTGTGTGTGTGTGTGTGTGTGTGTGTGTGGTAGAGTATACCTTGCAAGAAAGCCCCTAGCTTCCTTGGTCGACCCTCATTGTAGCTCAAGCTTCAAATTGATTGCACCCCTACAAGCTTAGCCAATCACATGCAGTGCATATCACGCAACCATGCTAGCCTTACGACAAGTGTCCCCTTTAATGCATAAACATTTAATTTAATTGACTAAATTATAATTGGACTCCTTGAGAAGCCAATCAATAGTCTTTAGGCACACTATGAGAGCAACACGGAGAGGAACTTGACATATGCCCTTGTTGCTTCTTTAGACTAGGTTTTCCTTGTGTGAGGGTGTGTGTGTTCTCTCTCATGCCCCTACAATGAGGGCTCACCCCCCCATGAGTAGGGACACTTATTGAATTTTGGAACACCTTAAGCCCCTCAAGCACCTTAGTCATGGAGAACCTTAGTACCTTAGTCATTAAGCACCTCAAGAACCTTAGTCGGCAAGCACGACAAGCACCTCAAGCACCTTAGTGAGCAACAATGACAAGCACCTCAAGCTTGGGACGGATTCCCACCCCAAGCTCAGTCCTAGCTTGCTATTAGCAATGGCTAACACAGGCTACACCGAATATTCATCAAGCAGAAGATATCTATGGATGTCACAATATTTCCCACTCACTTTGTATAATCCTTGGGCTCACTTGGAGTTCCAAAGTTGTATATGCTAGCTAGAGGCTCAAGCTTAAACCCATAGTAGAAGGGAATGTGGGGAAAGCCTCTAAAGGGAAGCCTTTATGCAAGGAGACTTCATTCTTGAGTATCCACTTTTGAGATCTCCCTCTCTCTTCAATGTTCACTCTTTGGCCTAGCCTTGAGCTTAATTTTTATGGTTGAGAGGCTAGTGCTAGCCATTGTAGTTAGAGTAATTTGTTCTTGATTAATCTAATTCTTACTTTTTCATTAGTTTACTTCTTCTCTACATTTTATCTTGTCATGAAGTAGTATTACACCTTCATTATTCTAGATTTGAGAGATGTATGTACTTATTGCTATTAGCCACTCCTATTCTTCCATAAGCATTCGATTTGTGATATTTAGAATCACTATTAGGTTGATTAAGCCGGGTCTTAATCTTGTAATTAGCGTGTGTGCCCTATTGTTTTCTTGTGTGTAGATAGGTTTTATGAAGCTCTAGCACCATTCACCTCGTGTGCGTAGCTATTGATGAAGTGCCGTAATTGACATGTGGTAATTAGTGTGTGCTTATCATTAGTGTGCTTGGGTTTCTAGTCTATGGTAAGTCATACTTCGGGGGTCTTGATGTGTGTAAGAGTTGTTTGATTAGTGATTAGAGTAGGTTTAGAGTTAGTCTTGCCATGTCTAATCTCTACTTGCAATGGAGAGGTGATCTCTTGAATCCTCTATTCCATTCATCCGATGCTTGTGCTTCCATGCCCTAGCCAAGTATCCACGGATTTAATAATTTGTGTGGGTTGCGATTAGATCATGCTACAATGCCTCCCAACATTTGGCGCCGTTTCCGGGGATCGATAACCTAAGATAGTGAGTGTAGGATGTGTAGAATAAAGTACTTTCATTACTAATTTCTCAGTTTTTGAGTGTATGTAGCTCAATTTTGGTGTTATTTGATGATGTTTGTGCAAGTAACTGATGCTAATGTTGAATTACAAATATCCCAAACCCCCAATTTCACTAATTTCATACTAATCCTTACTAATTTTTCTTCATTTCCATGCTAATTGTACTAATTTCATGCTAACCTAACCACTAACATTTGAAGTGTAAAGTATGTTAAATCCCCTTGCAAGAGATGGAATCATCACTCTAATCAAGTTAATTGTACCAATTTATGCCTAATTTGACAATTTGAGTGTTTGATTTTTGACCTACAAATGGTCAATTTTGCAGCCGATTTGATGGTTCACACACTTGTGTGTGCAATGATGCATCTTCTCAAGGAGCAAAGGAATATCTTGGAGTGTAATTATGAGGTAAGTGCACTCACTTGTTATGTCAATTCTTGATTGATTAATGAGGTTCAATGTTGCTAATTATTTGCTAAAATTAGGTATGTAACTGAAATGACCTACACTTTGCACCTATTTTGATATACTTGGAATGAAATTGATGGTCAAATCTTGACCAATGAAATTTTTTTGTTTCAAGATAATGCTTAATTCTCATCAATAATTCATGTATGTGCATAAAAATCATTGTGTGTATGCATGCACCAAAGAGGAAAAAAAACGTCAAAAATTTCAAGTGTGTGTGCACCTAATCTTGAATGTTTGCATACATAAAAATTGATATAATTGATGATTTATGAGTATGCGACCATGTAATTGATGTGTATGCTAGGCTAATTCAATCATTGAATAAGCTTAATTGCCAAAAATTTGAGCAAAGTTTGAGTGTGTGTGTCTATCCAAGACCACTTGATTTTCTATGATTGATGGTCAATTAGGGCACCTAATTGACCATCAATTAGGGCGCCTAAATTATTTTTTATTGTGAAATGTTCATAAAAAGTGTGTGCAATCATTAGGTGTAAGCTTAAATGCATTGCCAATTGAGCCAAATTTGATCATTTGTGCTTCATTTTTGAGTGTGTGCATTGCTTGATTGGGTAAAAATAGTGCTAATTTTTTAGAAATTAAGCATGCATGCATTCACTTATGCTTGATTGAGTTTGCAATTTGAGCATTGCAATGTGTAATTGATGTAATTTTTGCATAGAATTTTGGCCTAAATTTGGGTGTGTGTGCCTACTCAATAGCATGTGCAATCCGGTGCTTGAATGAAAAATTGGTATTTTTTACCAATTATGATGATTAATTTGGCCAAAAATATTGATGTATATGAGATTGATTAACTTGAATAACTCAATTGGTACTCAGTTGTGTAAATTTTTAGTGTATTTTCATGCTAATAATTGATAATTTGATGGACATGGAAAAAATGCACTAATGTGTGAGGCTATGCAATGGCATGATCTACCAAATGAGAAAATGAATGATTGGTGCCACTACTAATCATGATGATCAAAAGACCTAAATGATTTGTGCGTATGATCAAATGACTTGGTATGACTCAATTGTATACAATTTACCATTGATGTGTATGCCAATTGGAGATGGTAAAAACTTGAATGATTTCTGCAATTTCTAGTGCCATAATCAAAAGTGAGTAACCATGCAAAACAAAAATGAAAAACCTAAATTGGGTTTGGATGATTGGAGCCATAGGATATGAGCAATTGGTTTTGCAATAATTAAAATCAATTTGGAAATTGGCTATGGTTTCCTAATTGATGTGAACTTGGTGGTGTTGCCATGCAAGACTCCCAATAGGCCGACTTAGGCTTGATCAATTTGAATGAGAAACTTATGTTGCAATAAGTATAAAGTGGAGTCAAATTGAGAGCAAATTTATACATTAGTCAATCATGCATGCGTCTCCAACTTGGTAATGATTGATTCAATTTTGAGTAAAAACTTGATTCAATTTCACCGTTGATGTTGATGAGAGTAGGCCCAACTTTGAGTGCATAAGACAATGCAATAGAACTTTGATTGCATAAATTATGAAGTATGTCAACAAGGAAATTTATGCGAAATAGAGAAGGGTGAAAGTACTGAGAGACGGAAGTGAAAAAATAGACCCGGTGGCCTCTACACCAAGACTATGCACAATGGCCTCATCATGGGGAATACACAATAGGGGCACCACCTAGCAAGATATGCGGCTAGGACGCATACATATACACAATGAAACATGCCATGGAAAACAATTTCAAGATCCACGCCCAAATGTGGAATGGGGTGGTCAGAGAATAGGGTGAGAGGAGTGGTGAGTGAGTGAGAATGACTCGCTACTCGTGCATGTAGTAAGGAAGATAATGAGGTAGGGGAAACCTGCGAATATGCTCACTTCTCATACAAGAGGTGGAGAATCTGCACACCTCTTGATGCAAGTAGCAAGATGATAGGAATATGAGAGGGAGAGAGAGTGTGTGTGTGTATGGTGGTGAATCCGCACACCTTAACATAAACAGAAAAAAATGGCAAGGAACAAGCATATACCATACTCATAATGAAATGTATCCAAAGTGACACAAGGTATGGCACCAAGATGGAGTGTGTTGATTGCTTGCAGAAGATGAATACAATAGGTAGTGTATGGCAAGAAGATGAGAAGGGAACAAGATCGTAGGAGGCATAATGGAGAGATGGGAGTTGATGGCAAGGAATATCATGAGTGTGTCCACCCTTGTTCTTCTTGAAATTGTGCCTTCAACCCTTAATTACAAGTGATGTGGAGGTGTGGTGCTCATCTTTTGTGCATGGTGATGGTGATGGTGATGGTGTTGTGATTATGTGATTAGGGTTCATGCTACACGCATGTAGCACAAGGGTGTGTATGGATAGGTGTGTGTGTGTGTGTGTGTGTGTGTGTGTGTGTGTCCCCCCAAGTGAGCTCTCATGGCCTCTTTATATAGGGAAGGAGGGAAGGATTTAGCAATATTTCTAATCGAGGTGAGTGTCCCACTCTGGTGACTAGGAAAATGGGGTGCATGTGACTGTGGCTCCCATCTTGTCTCCTCATTATTTAAAATACCAGAGTCAAAAGAGAGAGAAGAAGAGAGAATGTGGCTAGGATGTAGAGGATAGGAAATATTTACAATAGTCTAGCTTTGGCTAGACATAAGCTTATTAGGGAGAAAAGAGAGAGGTAAGAAATTTACAAGAGAGGTTGTCAAAGGTGGATAGTTGTTGATGAGGATGGATCCTCCAAAAATGGTTATAGAATCACTCTAAACTTTCCAAGACCTCATTAAAAGAGCCTTGTCTCTTGTAACCATGCTTGAAGACTTGTAGAACCATAGCCATTCTAGAGGGAAGAAAATTGGAGATGGCCTGTGTCACCATTACACGAGAAAACTGGGGTCCACCACAAAAATCATAGCTCCGCGTTCATAACTCCAAAAATTCTGAAAAAAATTGAGCTAAAAGTTGAGATCACGAGCTACATCTTTTATGTTGAACGCTCCTTCAGATTCGAGGTTCTTCTCTACTTAAAAAATTCAGCCAAATAATGTATTATTTGTGGCTGCAAAGGTCTTTTGGTGGTCCCCTTTGAGTAGACTTCTCTCTTGCCTTCAAGTGTAAGCTCCTGCATGTGTATGAAAACATGACCTAGAGTTTTGAAAAGATTGGCAATCATCTAGATGGAGGTATTATTGAAATTTGAAAGTGGGGTTGAGGTTTGAAAATGAAAACTAATGAATAAAATATTTGGTAGAGTGGATTAATATATATATATGAAAAATATATTAGAAAATACTAAAATATATAATGTAATTTAGAATATATATATTTAATATTTAAGGTCAAAAGAGAGATCAACAAAGAAAGCTTACTTATTTATGATACATCGTGATTGATTAGCATAAGTCTTATTTATTTAATAAAGGCTAAAACGTTTGTGAAATAGGGAAGAAAAAATCAAAAGTAACTTATATAATAGGAAATATTTTTGGTAAAAGAGAAAAAAAATATGGGGGACTCCCATACATGGAAAAGCGTGCCTCATTAGCCCTCCCCCCTAAGGCTAGAGGTATTCATGCCTCTAGCTCTGTACTTCTGGAGCATGTTGAAATAGAGTAGGATTTATCCCTTGTGGCTAGTAGATCCTTGTAGGGAATAATGGATCCCTTGGAAGCATGAGGCTCCCCAAAGTTCTTTCCGGTGTCCACCTGGGTCCCACACTAAGCGTAAATCGATTGTATGCAATAATGCCTTCTTCAGAAGATCACACTTATAATGATTCTTGAGTCCACAAGCTGCACAAGAATTAACTCTTGCATAAGTGATAGAAGGTATGGAAAGAACTTGATCAGTCCTTGAAAGTATTCCAAAGCCACACCATGCATGGCTTCCTCGTCTAGACACATAGCCTAAAGGGAGTAAGAAACCATAATCCTCATATCTTGCTTGTTGTCCTTCTTCATGCCAAATTGATAGAGACCTTTTGCCCACATGGATAGATTGCATGGTTGATGCCTGTTGCACAAGAGATCCCACCATGTACAAAAGATAAACTGCAAACCACATTTTGAAAAATTACTCCATGTTACCACTGGTATGCAAAACCATTCTTCCGTGATTGGTGTGTCCTAGAGTGATTCCACTGGTTGTTGATATCAATCCTTCCACTCTTGCCACAACCCAACTTAAAGAGCTTCCCAAATTAATGTTACACACAATGTTCACAACTAGAAAGGAAAACCTAAAGTTCTAGTAGACCTCAATTGCATTTCTCTGCATGAGTCTTTCTCTAGAAAGGACTTGCCAAGTTGTCGTCAATATAACTTTTGGTCGTCTTCCACCAATCTCGTGCCATAGGGGTAGTTGAAGTGTCTTCACCACTTTCACATGTGGTTGCAAATTTGAAGGATCCACCTTTTTGTGGTTGAATGTGAGGCCCATTACCTCAATGGAGCTATCACTTCCTTTACTCCCTGTTGAATCCTCCTCTGAAGTGGTTGAAGAGTCACCACTAGAAAACTCATCTATAGAGGTTTCTAGATCCATGTCGCATTGACGATCCATCTTCATGTCGTAAAGTATTGGCCTCCCTTTTGCATCCTTCATTTGGATTATGCCGGTGTCCCAGTCCTGCTTAGCTCTCATAGCCATAAGCCAAGGCCTCCCTAGAATGATAGGGTAGCCCTCCCCTTTATGTGGCATGACAAAGATTTTCGCATCTACCTCGGTGTTGAATGCCTTTATCCTGACTGCATTTATGACACCAACACATTGAACTTTTAAATTATTTGCCATTTTGGCTCGGCATGGTGCCGGTCAACTCACCTCTAAACCCAAACGGTGCATCATTTTTTCACTCATGACGCATATTTGTGCGCAACCATCGATGTAGATATTGGATATGTGTGGCCCTTTGATGTAATCATCCATCACTGGTAGTATGTCATCTAGATTCCTCCCAGAGATAGCCCCAGCTATCTTTGGCTTTGGTCATCTAGTGCTAACCATCTTTGTCCATTGTTTCCTCACCCTAGGTGGTAGGTCGAGTAACTGGGGCCAGGTGATTTTTAGGCCCTGCACAGAAACATCTTGAACCAAATCATATGGTTTAGAACATTCACCCAAAGAGAAATCTACAATGTCAATTTTACTTCGTGACTTGGACGGCTTTTTGCTAGATTCCCCTTTAGTCTTCATCTTTTCTTTCTTTTGGGAAGATTCACCATGCCTAGCGCGTTTTACCCCAATGTCATCTACTCCTTTAACCTTGGTCTTATCCTCCTCCACTTTCTCCTTTCCTTTACCTTCAAGACTGATGACGCTTACTCTTTGATTGCCAACTAGTGGTGGGGCTAAGGGTGGAATGAGAGGTTGTGGTGGTGGTGGTGGTTGTGGTTGAATGGGTGGTTGTAGGATTTGCATGGGTGGTGCTTGTTGTGGTGCCCTCGGTGGTGGTGGTCTTGCTCTCGGTGGTGAAACTTGGTTTTGCCTGGCTCCTCTGTTGAAATTCTGCCTCCTTGGGTGTGGACAGTAGTACATGCCATGACCATCCTCCCCACAATTGTAGCAGTGGTATTCTTGGTTTTGCCTTCGTTGTCCTCTCCCTTGCTCTTGGTTGCAATTGTGTGCATGCCCTTGTTGTATCAAATGGACTGAGAGATTCTCAAGTTGATTGGTGATTCGATTGAGCAGGTCTTGCTGATCTTCAATTGGTTCTTATGGTTGAATCCTCTGGGTGGCTGTTGTAGGTGGTGCTAAAGGTGGTCCGGTCCTAACGGCTTCCTCTTCATCGATATTCCTGGCTTGTAGGCGCAACTTCTTGTCTTTAAGGAGGGCCACTTCAATTGCTAGCTCATACGTAGTAGGAAACCTTCCCTTCACCTTATCTTTAAGAGTTGGCCATAACCCAGCCACAAACCGATCCTTCTTTAGGAAATCAAGTGCCCCCTCATCCTCTCTTAGCGATGCAACCTATCGCCCTCATAAATCTACAAACTTTGACTCATATGATGCGTATTCTAGCATACTGCCCTGCTTCAACTCTGTCAACAATTGCCATAGCTTCTCTGATGTTGTGCCCTCTCCAAAATGCTTGACAAAGGATGCTCTTAATAAGTCACACCGTTCCTTGGTTTCTTGTGCCAAGGAATTGTACCATGATCTTGCCTCCATCTTCATTAGAAGTGGGAAGATGCGCAAGCGCGAAGCATCATCATCTCTCGCAGAGATGACACATGCTATTTCCAAGTTGTTTAGAAAGTCTGCAACATCCTCACCCACCTTACCAGTAAAGGTTGGAAATGCTACACTTGCCATTGTGAGAGTGAGAAAATTAACTCGACTTAGATTTTTTTTTATTTTTTATTTTATAGAGATTCAATACATGGGTGCTCAGTGGATGGAGAACATACTATACAAGGATGAAAATAACTACATCAAAAGACACTTCATGATTAATCATAGGGAGGATAAAGGGTAGAGAAGAGGTGTTTATCTCTTGCAGTCGTTCTCTACCAAACATGGTTGTAATGATCTGCTGATAAAACATCTTGCGGTCCAAGATTACTTTGATTGATTGAATCCGTCGTGGTGCATAAGTTTGGTTCCTTGCAAAAGGCTGATGCGCTGGGTCCATCACATGATAATTCGGAAAGGCTCTCTCCTTCG
This sequence comes from Adiantum capillus-veneris, assembly GCF_014529385.1. NCBI lineage: Eukaryota > Viridiplantae > Streptophyta > Polypodiopsida > Polypodiales > Pteridaceae > Adiantum > Adiantum capillus-veneris. Next base: position 22,007,599 of record NC_140941.1, on the reverse strand, counting down.
TGGTGGAAGATTATAGTCAGATGTGTAGAGCTGTTGGTAGTCGAGGTCAAATTTATAGTACCACAAGACAAGGTTGTCTTCGTCTTCTAGCTCTAGGACTGTCCCTCTAGCAAGCTCTTGGAAAAGCTTGAACTCTCTCTCTTTGAGCAACTTCACTTTCCTGCAAGATAGAGTGCCATCTAGTGTATACACAGGTGTGATGAGGTAGGTGGTGAGTCTTACCACTTGTATTAATCCAAGTTGGATGGATACATAGCAAGCTATAAAGTCGTCATCATAGCCTTGATTCACAAGAAACACTCCTTAAAGGTGGAGGGTCTTGTCTTTTCGCCAAGAAAAACCAGTGTCAAAGACCTTGTCGATGACAAGCTCCGCCACTTCACTCGGTAGACGACGTAGAATCCATGCTGTTGTTTCTAGTTCCTGGCTCATGAGATGAGAGTGAGGTATAGAAAGACTTTGGAGGATTTACCCTTTTGTTTTGGAGACGGGATGATTGTCGACGCTGGAAAACCCTTAAATCTTTTGGTGCAAGGGAGAGGGAGGGAACACGCGCTCGTAGTAGCTTCCTCAAGTTGTGAAGGCTTGTTGTGTGCATAGGTGGAATAGGTGGCAAAGATGTGGACGTAGATGTAGAGAAGCCTGGTGCTACTTGAAAGCCTACTGATGTGAGAACGCCTGTGCAAATGTCGAGGGAGAAAATGATGGCCTTTTCTTCACTTTGGGTTGCACTCATGTCGAAGGTGCAGTTTTTGGCTACAATGTGAGCATGATGCAGATTGTGTATTGCTTTTATGCTTGCGGGGATGATGAGAAATGTAAACAATTTGATTAGGGAAAGAGGGTCTTACCACTTCTTCTATGCTAACAATACAACACCCTGGCAAGAGTGTCTTGATGACTTGAGTCAAACCTTCTTGAATCTCCTCCTCTTCAGTGGTCCAATTAGAGAATTCAAGAAGCCACTTGTCCATGAAGAGAAGTAAATATGTCAGCCTTGTAAATTGAAGGTTTCAAGAGCCCTCCTCAGTGGGGGCACCAAATGAGAGACGGAAGTGAAAAAATAGACCCGGTGGCCTCTACATCAAGCCTATGCACAATGGCCTCATCATGGGGAATACAAAATAGGGGCACCACCTATCAAGATATGCGGCTAGGACGCATACATATACACAATGAAACATGCCATGGAAAACAATTTCAAGATCCACGCCCAAATGTGGAATGGGGTGGTCAGAGAATAGGGTGAGAGGAGTGGTGAGTGAGTGAGAATGACTCGCTACTCGTGCATATAGTAAGGAAGATAATGAGGTAGGGGAAACCTGTGAATATGCTCACTTCTCATACAAGGGGTGGAGAATCCGCACACCTCTTGATGCAAGTAGCAAGATGATAGGAATGTGAGAGGGAGAAAGAGTGTGTGTGTGTATGGTGGCAAATCCGCACACCTTAACATAAGCAGAAAAAAATGGCAAGGAACAAGCATATACCATACTCATAATGAAATGTATCCAAAGCAACACAAGGTATGGCACCAAGATGGAGTGTGTTGATTGCTTGCAGAAGATGAATACAATAGGTAGTGTATGGCAAGAAGATGAGAAGGGAACAAGATCGTAGGAGGCATAATGGAGAGATGGGAGTTGATGGCAAGGAATATCATGAGTGTGTCCACCCTTGTTCTTCTTGAAATTGTGCCTTCAACCCTTAATTACAAGTGATGTGGAGGTGTGGTGCTCATCTTTTGTGCATGGTGATGGTGATGGTGATGGTGTTGTGATTATGTGATTAGGGTTCATGCTACATGCATGTAGCACAAGGGTGTGTATGGATAGGTGTGTGTGTGTGTGTGTGTGTGTGTGTGTGTGTGTGTGTGTGTGTCCCCCCAAGTGAGCTCTCATGTCCTCTTTATATAGGGAAGGAGGGAAGGATTTAGCAATATTTCTAATCGAGGTGAGTGTCCCACTCTGGTGACTAGGAAAATGGGGTGCATGTGACTGTGGCTCCCATCTTGTCTCCTCATTATTTAAAATACCAGAGTCAAAAGAGAGAGAAGAAGAGAGAATGTGGCTAGGATGTAGAGGATAGGAAATATTTACAATAGTCTAGCTTTGGCTAGACATAAGCTTATTAGGGAGAAAAGAGAGAGGTAAGAAATTTACAAGAGAGGTTGTCGAAGGTGGATAGTTGTTGATGAGGATGGATCCTCCAAAAATGGGGATAGAATCACTCTAGACTTTCCAAGACCTCATTAAAAGAGCCTTGTCTCTTGTAATCATGCTTGAAGACTTGTAGAACCATAGCCATTCTAGAGGGAAGAAAATTGGGGATGGCCTGTGTCACCATTACACGACAAAACTGGGGTCCACCACAAAAATCATAGCTCCGCGTTCATAACTCCAAAAATTTTGAAAAAAATTGAGCTAAAAGTTGAGATCACGAGCTACATCTTTCATGTTGAACGCTCCTTCAGATTCGAGGTTCTTCTCTACTTAAAAAATTCAGCCAAATAATGTATTATTTGTGGCTGCAAAGGTCTTTTGGTGGTCCCCTTTGAGTGGACTTCTCTCTTGCCTTCAAGTGTAAGCTCCTTCATGTGTATGAAAACATGACCTAGAGTTTTGAAAAGATTGGCAATCATCTAGATGGAGGTATTATTGAAATTTGAAAGTGGGGTTGAGGTTTGAAAATGAAAACTAATGAATAAAATATTTGGTAGGGTGGATTAATATATATACATGAAAAATATATTAGAAAATACTAAAATATATAATGTAATTTAGAATATATATATTTAATATTTAAGGTCAAAAGAGAGATCAACAAAGAAAGCTTACTTATTTATGCTACATCGTGATTGATTAGCATAAGTCTTATTTATTTAATAAAGGCTAAAACGTTTGTGAAAAAGGGAACAAAAAATCAAAATTAACTTATATAATAGGAAATATTTTTGGTAAAAGAGAAAAAAAATATGGGGGGTTCCCATGCATGGAAAAGCATGCCTCATTAGCCCTCCCCCCTAAGGCTAGAGGTATTCATGCCTCTAGCTCTGTACTTCTGGAGCATGTTGAAATAGAGTAGGATTTATCCCTTGTGGCTAGTAGATCCTTGCAGGCTACAATTGTCAATGTGAGTGGGATGGAAATACACAGAACGCCTCTATAATGACCCGACACACACTCTTGGGAAGACACACACTATGGGGCACCACTCCGCTTACACAACACACCTGGCCGAGACAGGGAACACACCTATGGAGAGAGACTTCCCACTTGCCCACTCAACACAGAGACACACACACACGCACACACTCAAAAAAATCAGCTCAAAAGAGGATAATTTCTGATGTTAAGATACAATTGAGCTTGGGCCAACACCAATGGGGCAAATAGTTTACACAATATTGAAGAAATACACCAGATACAACCACAAAGTTAAGCAAAGGCTTCACTCACCGGAGAAGATTACACAGAAAAATAGCAAAAAAAGAGTGAGGAATTTGGAAAAATGGACAGCGCCATCGCATCCAAAACGGCCCAAAACCCCAGTCTACAATGTCAAAGTGCTCAAATCCGATCTCGGATGAGCAGTTTACGGCCAAAACAGGCTCCAAAAACCCCAAAAACACACCTGCGGTTGTTCCTCTTCTCTTCTCCACGTTTCTCCTGGTCTTCTCTCTGTTTTTTCAGTTCCCACACTTATATTTATCAGTTGGGCACCCTTTGCCTTTTAGATGACCTCAAACAGACCCCGAACATGCCAAAAACTGACCTCCCAGTGCATAGTTGTCACCTTTTGCATCCATCCGCACTGGCACTCAAATTTTTCCAATAAGGCATCCCGTCACCATGTAAAGTGGCCCCAAAAGATGTTCCTCATGATGACCTTTCTGCATAATTCTCACAAGAAAACACCCCATTCGCCCTCCTGATGCCACTAGATGCCATCTGACGCATCTGCTTACCTCATGTCGTCGGCCCACGGATAGCTTCCTCGAGAAGTTTTACGTGCTACCAAATCCTCATTATTGTAGAAAAAACACACTGGTACTGGTAATAGTGAAAATCGATGCACTATGTACACCTTGTCCTACCTATACACATGTGGGCCCCACATAACCACCTAGCTCTGGAAAATGGGTAATCCTTTATTCGCTGCACCATGCATGTGTATGTACATATGCGCAATCCCTTGCTCCAAAAAACTCATGACATAATTTTCCCATCCCCTAGCCTGCTAGATCATTAATGATTAGCAGCAGCAAAAAGCGATATGAGACTCGCAACGTCACAAGTCTCCTCATCCTTCACCAATACTGCTTGATCCACGGACAACTCATGTTGCTCGACCATCATTAACCTTGCATGATATAATTTAAGACTGAATCCATTGACCCTTGACTTATGCAGAATTCTATCCAGGTTAGCCAACTGATATGTACCATTCGTGAAACACTCCACTACCTTGAAAGGGCCTTCCCACTTAATTTGAAACTTCTTTTGGAAGGTGTTGTCCAGCTTAGTGTTGTAGCCCAAAACCAATTCATGCTTCCTGATACCCTTACTTTTGACCTTTTCATTTATCTTTTTCAAAGCCTTATCCTGCATCTGTCCATAATGTTCCAATGCACTCATCCTATCCAGTTGAACCTCTTGTTACTGCAAGAGCTCTTTGAATGCATCACTGGGCGGACCAAGCAACTTCTCTAGCATCTTGACTGTAGGCAACTCTACTTCCACAGGCAATAGTGCTTCCTTTCCATATACCAAATGAAATGGAGTAAACCCTGTACCTATCTTCACCAAAGTACGATAAGCCCATAATGCACTAGGCAATTCCAAATCCCAATTCTTTCCTTGGTGCTCTATCACTTTTGAAAGAATCTGTACCAACTCACCATTTAATCTTTCATTTAATCCATTACACTGTGGGTAATAAGGAGTGGTATACTGGTGCCTAATCTTCATCTTTGCACATAAAAAATCTAGCAGTTTAGCTCTAAAGCCAGGCCCCTTATCTGAAAGTAGCTCCAGTGGCACCCCAAAGTTGCAACATCCTTTGCAGTGATCTGTTTTACTGCTATAGCCTCTGCCCATCTAGAGAGATAGTCCACTGCAGTCAAAATATAGCTTTTGCCCCTGCTTGTGATAGGTATTGGGCCTATTGCATCAATCCCCCACTTTCCAAACACATCAAATGCCATAATGGTTTTTCATAACTCTGGCTTCAACACTCTCTTCCCAAATGCTTGACACCTATTGCAAGACCTACACCAACGGTGAACATCCTTGTGCAAACTCGGCCAGACATACCCCTCTTGCAAGATCTTATGCAAAGTGATCTTTAGAGCAAAATGGCCGCCACATGCGCCTTCATGATTCTCTTCCAACACTCTGTAAACCTCCTCCCTCCAAGGTACATGTCTCAACACGAGATCAGCCCCTTTCATGTATAAGACATCACCAATCAATTTGTACTTGTATGCTCTACGCACAAAACCATACTTCTTAGACTTCTGAATCTCCTTTGGAATGACTCATGTTAGCAAAAACTCCTCTTCTTGAGCCAAACTTTCCCGGCCATGATAAAGAGGTAAAGTGGTCCTCAACAAAAATAGCTCCCCAATCATGCTTTGAGCTGCTTCATGTGCCTCTCCATTTAGAGAACGCTCAATGTGTCTAATGCTCCATGCTTCAAACTTTTTTAACAACCCTTTAATTCTGAAACACATTTCCTTCAATGAGCTGTTCTTGCTCTTCCACACACCCAGCACTTGCTTCACCACTAACAAGGCATCACCTTTTATGCTCAACCTTCGAATTGCTTCAAACAAATGTGTAATCCGGCTTCCAGAGTAGCATATTCAGCCCCATTGTTACTATGAGCATCCAACTTGAACCCTCTCTTGCATACTAGCTTCCCCTCTAGATCGTAAAGTGCTATACCCCCTGAAGCTGCATCATGGCTCTTTCTGTATGAACCATCAAAGAACAACACATGTGCATTGCTGATATGTGGCACTTCTTCAACTATCTTTCTCACCGCCTCTTCCTTAACAATAAGGGGATTCTCCTTGTAGGTCAACAAATCAGCTAGGGTAGCCCTTGTACTGTATTCCACTAGAAAAGAGAACTCAAACTCTTGCAGCTCAATTACCCATTTCTTCACCACATTTGACATGTTAGTACCATTAATTAACTGTGGAAAAAAGGCATAACTCGTCAAGAAAACAAAAGGTCGTGGAAGCAAGTAATGACAAAATCGTCGACAAGCAAATATTACACTGGCCCCCATCACTAGCTCTACTTCCGAGAACTTTCTCTCTGCTACCAACTTCACTCGGCTTGCACAATACACTGGCCTCATATAATGGCTGCCCTTCCCCTTTTGCAATAGCATGGCTCCAATGGCATCATCCCCTACTGATGGATTTACATAAAACACTTTCTCCCAATGAGGAGCCTGCATGGCTGACAACCCCCCTAACACCTCTTTCACCTCTTGAAACACTTCTTCACACTTGTAATCCCATTGCAATGGATCATGCTTTGCCACTTGCTGTAATGGATAAAGAAGCTGCGAAGACAATGGAATAAACCGTGCCATGTACTTCACTTTGTGTATAAAGGTTGCCAATTGCTTCGTACTCGGAGGTGATGGAAGAAGAATAATAGACTTAACCTTATCTGGATCAGCATTAATTCCATTTTCTGACACCATGTGGCCCAATAACTTCACCCTTGGCTGTGCTAGATGACATTTCTTTGGATTTAGTTGTCCTCCACATTCATGATATCGAGCCAATACCATCTACAGCTTCTCATGGTGTTCAACCCTGCTGCTGTAGACACAGAAGTCATCCATAAAAGCTTTAACACAATTGCTAATGAATGGTTCCAATACCCAATTTTCTCTCTCTTGATAAAAAGATGGTCCATTTGTCAACCCAAATGGCAATACTGTGTAGCAATAGCAGCCCCATGGCCTAATAAAAGTTGTCTTTGTGCGGTCTTTAAGAGCAATCTTCAATTGAAAATAGCTTGAAAAACCATCACACACACTGTATCTCTCATAACCTGCCACTAATTCCAAGATCTGATCAATGAATGAAAGAGGATATGGTTCTTCTTAGTGGCTGCATTTAAGGGTTTAAAATCTACACAAATCCTCCACCCATTCTGTGGTCTCCACAGGGACTATGAACCCTGCCTTCACTAACTTGTCCACCTCTTCTCGCAAGGCTTCCATTTGCTCTTGACCCATCCTTCTTAGCCTTTGTCTCACTGGCTTAGTACCTTCTTTCAGCTCTATATGCATCTCTTCGCCCTTGAATCCTCTGATCTCTTCATATGAAGTAATGAAAAAATCAGGAAAACTAGCTAGCATGTGCAAATATATCTCCTTCTCCATAGCTGAGAGGTCTCCACTGATCATCTGTGTAATCAATTCCTGCTTCTTTGACAACTCAACCTTGGTTTGCATCAGCAGTTCAATCACTTCATAAGGCCCTTCACTTTCATCTTCAGCCTCATTTGCAAATGCGACTAAACGAGACTCCTGGATTCCTTTTTGCATCAAAAGAAACAAAACATCAGCATCCTCATCACTGCTCGTAGTGCTATCATTGTCCTCATTAGTTACTGTGGAATAGTCTTCATTAATAGACTCATCTTCATCTTCATAAAGTTCCTCCAATCGTTTCCTTGTGTCCATATTGTATAGCTTCTTGGCACCTGTCCTTCTATAGAGGCTAATAGTACCACGTCACCAATCTTGAACAGCTCCCACTGCACGTAACCATGGTTTACCCAATATAATAGGATATGCTCCCAACCCCGCTGGCATCACATGAAAATTAACCACTGCCTTTGCATCATACGCCTCCACTTCTAAGCTCTTTACAACACCCAAACATTTTACTTTTTGATGGTTTGCTAATCTAATCCAAAAGCCTGACACCCCAATCACTGTAAGACCCATCTTCTCAACGCATGAGTGTGTTATCACACATATTTGGGCTCCGCCATCCACATAACCTTGTCCCATATTTTTTCTTTTGGGCCACACATCTACTATTGCACAAATGTCTGGTAGCTCATCCATCGCCAACACCTTCACTGAATCTCTCTCTGGTTCTTTCTCCATTGGGTTAACCATCCTCTTCCACTGTCTCTTTAGCTTAGGCACCATCTCTATAAGCTGCCCAAAAGTAACATCTGCCTTCCTGCTTGTCAAATCCTTCTTCAAGTCATAGCTTAAAATTGCCCATCCCCTAGTGGAAAATCTAAAACACGAAACTTGCGACGAGCCCTCCTTTTTCTCTTGGCCTTGACATCTTCACCTTCATGACTCTTTCCCTTCTTCTTACTAGGACCTGGGGAACTTCTTCCTTCCTTTTCCTCTGTGGTCCTCTTCCCAATAGGCATCACTAATGTATCCTCTAGCTTTGATGCCTTCTCCAAGGTGACTACACTTAGCACTTTTGTCTTTCCCTTTTCCTCCTGGGTTAATCCACTGGTTCCTTCATCTCCCTTAATTTCGATGCCATAATCATTGGACCTAGTTAGCACCTGTCTTGGCAATGGATACATGTCTCCTCCCATCCTTGGTGGCTTATCACATTGCGGGCTGATGTGGCCCAACTCTCCACAATTATAACATGTGGGCGTCTACCTCCAAAACCTACCATTGCTTTGTCCAACACCATTCCTAGGTCTTTCTTCACCTCCTGGCTGATTTGCAAACCTCCCTCGACCTCGATTATTTCCCACTTGACCTAGCATGTTTAGGCTGAGATTCTTCATTAAATCTACCACTTGCCTCATGTCTTACCTTAGCGCATCATCTTGCACTGCTGTAGTGACCATTGTTGGCATAACCTGAGGAGTAACAGAAACCATTGGTTCATGATGAACCCGACCTTGCAAAGAATCCATAGGCTGAAATTCAGACCTCATGGGCAAGGACTCCACCCCTAACTGGCTCATTTTCCTCAACTTTCACTCTTTGTTCCTTGCTACCTCTAGTGCATCTTCATATGTCCTAGGCTTCTTTAGCTCCACTCTCCAACGTATATTCTCCCAAAGACCAGCCAAGAACCTGTCCTTCTTCATCATGTGAGGCGGGGGTACCTATGGTGCTAAGGCCTTGCACATCCTCTCCCATGCCAATGAGAACTTTCGTATGTACGCATCTATCGGCTCACCTTCCTTTTGCACTAAATCCTGAACTTCTTGCCACACTTTGTCAGGATCTTCTATCTTCACAAACTCCACTTCCAATCCATGTCGTAGATTGTCCCAACTCAATCTTACGGGTGGATCAGCCCCACGCAACTCCTCTTCAAATGCTTTGGACCAAACTCGTGCATCACTCTTGAAACAGATTTGGAGAAGACGTAATATCTACGCCGAGTCATGAATCTAGTTGCTAATACAGGCAACCTCCATCTTTTCCAAAAAGTCTTCCACATCTTCATCACTTCTTCCATGAAACTCCGGATAAGAGAAAGCCATGGCTACCCAAATTACGATGCTTTGAGAACCCCTTCGAACACACGTGCAAGAACCCAAAACTTTTGACTGACTCAATTCCCAGAAACTTCAATGGAGCTCAACTTCAGATAAGGACAAACACATGCTCATCAAATGAGTTTTCGTAGTTGATCATTGGAATTACAACAGGTAAAGGACATTCCAGTATCTCCCTTAATCTTCTTGGCCCGAACATAAAGACTATGCGCTGTTGAAAAAAATCTTCCTGGACACATGAACATTTATCTAGATTCTTTGAGTTAAATGAAAAGGAGTGAATTGAGGTCCATTTTGATCATCCATTAAAGCCAACCATGAAGCTCCCAAGAAAGCACACCTATCTTATCCTCTGATTTTGCCCAAATTTCAGTAGCATAAGAGCATAAATGGCTTAAAAGACCAAAAGATCAGCCATCATAACTTGGAAAAATTTTGACAGAGTTTCCCCAGAAGTAGAGCAATGTGAACCCAAAATATACATTGTATATGTATACATAAACTGTCAACAATAGAACCCAAGGATCAAATAGGACTCACTAGTACATAGCCTATGGCAAGTTCACAAAAAGGATGCTCCAGCTACCTGTATCACCGAAAGGATCTCCACATTTGAGAATCCCCCAGCTCAATAAAACCTCACGCTATGGACCCTCACACGAAGGCTTATGCAAATCTCGTATAGTCAAGTCTCAAAAATGAATGGGACTGCCAAATAAAACCAAGTATGGCTCCACAAAGGCGTACAATTGGCAGTTTCCACAAGTAACGTACAATCCAACAGACAATGCGCTCAAATAGGCGCCAAGTGATGCATACCCACAACAACTGCAAGTGAAATCAGTGCTAGTATATCACTATACTCCAGCTACCTGTACCTGTAACCTGTAACCTGTAATCTGCAACCTGCAACCTGTAAGCCCGAATCTCGAAGCTTGAAGCTCGAAGCAGAAGGTACTCGAAGAAGATCCTCAGTGGGGGCACCAAAATAATGTGAGCGGGATGGAAACACACAGAAAACCTCTATAACGACCCGACACACACTCTCAGAAAGACACACACACACACACTATGGGGCACCACTCGGCTTACACAACACACCTGGCCGAGACATGGAACACACCTATGGAGTGAGAGGAGAGAGACTTCCCACTTGCCCACTCAACACAGAGACACACACACACGCACACACCCAAAAAACTCAGCTCAAAAGAAAAAAAATTCTAATGTTTAGATACAATTGAGCTTGGGCCAACACCAATGGGGCAAATAGTTTACACAATATTGAAGAAATACACCAGATACAACCACCAAGTTAAGTAGAGGCTTCACTCACCGGAGAAGATTACACAAAAAAACAGCAAAAAAAAGAGTGAGGAATTTGGCAAAATGGACAGCGTCATCGTGTTCAGAACGGCCCAAAAACCTAGTCTACAATGTCAAAGTGCTCAAATCCGACCTCGGATGAGCAGTTTACAGCCAAAACAGGCTCCAAAAACCCCAAAAACACACCTGCGGCTATTCCTCCTCTCTTCTCCACGTTTTTTCTGGTCTTCTCTCTGTTTTTTCAGTTTCCACACTTAGCTTTATTAGTTGGGCACCCTTGGCCTTTTAGATGACCTCAAACAGACCCCGAACATGCCAAAAACTGACCTCGTAGTGCATAGTTGTCACCTTTTTGCATCCATCCGCACACCTGGCACTCAACTTTTTCCAATAATGCATCCCGTCACCACGTAAAGTGGCCCCAAAAGATGGTCCTCGTCATGACCTTTCTGCATAATTCTCACAAGAAAACACCCACGTTGTGTCCGTACTTCTCCGTGTGCAAGTATTGACCCCATTCGCCCTCCTGAAGCCACTAGATGCCATCTGACGCATCTGCTTACCTCATGTCGTCGGCCCGCGATAGCTTCCTCGAGAAGTTTTACGCGCTACCAACTCCTCATAATTGTAGAAAAAACACACTGATACTGGTAATAGTGAAAATCGATGCACTATGTACACCCTGTCCTACATGTACACATGTGGGCCCCACGTAACCACCTAGCTCTGGAAAATGGGCAATCCTTTATTCGATGCACCATGCATGTGTATGTACATATGCGCAATCCCTTGCTCCAAAAAACTCCTGACAGCGCTACTCTACACACACACACACACACACACACACAGAGTGGGTTATGAGACTACCTAGCTTGGCCCATGCAAACACACACACCCCAAAATGGGTTTTGATTCGGTGTGACCTTCATGGGCCAATCCGGTGGCGCTGACCTGGATCCGACTCCACTCTCTGTACCTGCGTAGTCCTCGGCTCACAGAGAACGCCCAGCCTGACTTAGATTCTCTCTCTCTCTCTCTCTCTCTCTCTCTCTCTCTCTCTCTCTCTCTCTCTCTCTCTCTCTCTCTCTCCGACTCCACAGGCCCCGCTGCCCGCAGCTGCAGCACATTGTGCTTTCATGTCAAAAAATTTTCAATATATATATAAAAGAAGTCGTTCCCACCTTTTGGCACTGCACCCAAATCCACCCTATGTCTTGCCTGGAAAAGGGCACATTTCACCACCTTGCATCTCTATCATCTCGACTCTTGGATCAATTGCATCACTATTAGTTGCTTAACTTGACTCTTGTGTGTGCGTATTGCATTTAATATTTTGAGCTCATTTGAATGTCAATGGAACCCTTTGAGCTAGGAGCTTATGCACACGGGCTTTTTTTGTGTGGCCAAAGATAGACAATATTTGCATGGATTTGTTATGTGTTAAATTTTGTGTTTGGGCTAAATGTCAACAAATGATTGCCATATACTAAAGTTGATTGTTTTAAACAAGATGTTGGTCTGTTTTCAAAGTGTGGAGCTTCCATTGAAGTGCATCTAGTGCACTCAATTGCAAATATTGCCTTCAAAGGGCTACATCATTTTAAGTTTATGAGCTTAATGATTTGCCAAATTCCCACTAAGTTAACTCATAAATGATCATGACTAAATGCGCTTTATGACTATTATACTCTCGCTCTTTTTCTTACTTGTGCTACATGAGAGCAAATTTCTAAAATTCGTGTGCATCTATTTGGCAATTGGGCATTACACTTTTAGTGCTTGCTTTGAATGAAAAATGCTTAAAAGCACTAACATTTGAGCTTCATTTTGAAGAGTTGTGGCAGGAATGTGATTTTAATTAATCCAAGAAGGGGTCATCATTGTAGAATATTGCAAAATTTAGCTATTTAAGAGCCATTCCAATTATTTGGATTAAAAATTTTATGCATGCTAGCTCATAACTTGGTCTAAAGTGAAAATGTTTTCATTTGAGCTAGTGTATAAATTTTTTTTGAGAGCTTTCAAGTACAAAATTTGGCTATTAAGAGCCATTTACTTCATTTCATCAAGTTGCAGTCATCTCTAGCTCATAGATTGCTCTAAAAATTGTAAAACTTCGTTTGAGCTAGTGTTTAGCCAACTTGATTAGAGCTTCAAATTGTAAAATTTGGCTTTGAAGAGACACTTCATTTCATTCAAAAGTTGCATTATTTTCATCTTTTGGCTTGTTTTAATTCCATACTTCAAGTGAGCTAGAAACTAATCTACTTTGAATCATGTAGGAGAGATTGTAAAAATTGTAAAATTTGCTTATGTAGAAGCTCATTTTATCTCTCATGGTTGTTAATAAATATGCATAAATTTTCTATCAAAGAGTATCATGTGCATAACCAAAGGCACTTTTTTTCCTTGGGTTTTTTTCCTTTGGAAAATTTGGGTATTCAAGACCCTAGCTTTAGGTTTTCATTAATGTTTTTTGTGTGCTTTTGGCTTTTAATAAATGGCATTTGGAGCTTGTGTTCACACTTAGCTTCAAATCAGCTTGGATTGTAAATAAAAAGATCAAAAGACTTCTCTACACAAAGGGAATGCTTGCTCAAGGATGCTCAAAAGAGCATGAATAGGTGTAATCCTTCCATGATTTTTCTCTTTTCTTTATCTTTTCATTCTCTTGCTTGACTTAAATGAAATTTTGCTTATAAGCTATGGTTCTTTCATGTTCAAAAGCTAGGCATACTAAAGTTTCAACACTTTGCTTTGTGAAAATTAAGTCATCAAAGAATTAGGTTTTATGTGGGCTAATCATGGTAATTGACCTTGACCTTAGGATAATGTAGGTTCATTTCTCATTAGCCCTAGACTCTTAGTGATAGTCTTAATACTCCATTCATTTCAACATGACCTAGGGCTATGATTAGTTTTTAGTCTCTTTAGTCCAATTGCCATTATCATCTCATATTGGAAGAAATAAAAAAGTGCTAAAAAAATGAAACAATGAAGCAAAGAAGTGCCAACAAAAAGTAGCAAAAATGCTACTAGACACATGAAAAGAAAATTTCTATATTATGATTGTGGGGCCTAAAGCCTTATTGGCACTTGACAGGCAAGGGGAATCACCTTGGTTCGCTTGGTCAAGGCCCTAAACCGATGCCCTGGGATGATAGAGGTTAGCCGTTGTTGGACGCATTCCTGACACCCGTTTTTTGTAAATTTTTACATACGGACATGATGCTAACATTCCCCCCCTCCTCGCCTGTGTCGTCCCTTAACACAGCTTTTTGGACTGAAGTAGTCTTCGGGTTGACGGCGGGCGAGGCGGTCTTTCAGTGCTTCCAGTGCTTTTTGGTATCTGATATTGCATTCTTTTTCTGGCACTTGCAAAAATTGCATGGTGACTCGGTTTTACAGTTTCACCACTGAGTATCCTACAAATCTTGATGTGAGGTTGCTTATCACCACTGGCGCAAATATCTTCGTTTGCCAGGTGAAGAAGCCAGTGTAGAATGCCTCTTCAAAGGTTATCATATTATGCGAGGGCAGGAACATGCATCTGGCATACAATCCATAAAGTATTTCTTCTAAAGGTTGCCCACTCAGATCGTAGCATAGGACTTTACTCCCTTCCAAAAATGAGAGCCATGGGGCTCCTGTCTGCTCATGCTCATTGAAAACCTGCATGCATGTGAGTAGCATTCTGCAGATATTATATAGCATTGCACAGGAGAGATCTGGCAGACTCTTGAAGAATTTCATGGCGCCCGTTAGGGTTTTCACCATGTATTCTTCTATCACTTGGCCTCTCTCTGGAGGGGGATTTAACATTTGCGAGTTTTTCATTTCAAGTTTTTTTGACAATTTTAGCAATCTTTAGAGTTTTTTAAACCAAATATGTGTCATAGCATAAAGTATCTATTTAATGTAATTTTCAATCGTCATAAGACTCCATGTATGTGCGGTTGATGGAGAGAGAAAGTATAAATTCTAGAGAGATAGTATTTATGCGAGTTACCGTTGGAAGAAGAGATCATAAATCCTTGAGAGAGAGAGAGAGAGTGACTTCTCTTCTAGAGAGAGAAAGTAAAATCATAGAGTTGTATATCACTACGCAGAGAGAGAGAGAGAGAGAGAGAGACTGAGAGGGCATAACGACGTGAAAATGTAAACAAATAAAATCACCATTTCACAACTCATGCCATTAGAGTCAAATATGCTCGCAACGCATGTGATCAGAGTCAAATAATCCACAGTATATAAACATGCGATAAAGTAAAAAATCATGCAAAATAGAGACAACACTAATTTCAGAGTTAAATAATCCACAACATATATAAATGTGATGAAGTCAAAAATCATGCCAGATAGAGACAACACTAATTTCAGAGTTAAATAATCCATAGCATATATAAATGTGATGAAGTCAAAAATCATGCCAGATAGAGACAACGTAAGTTTGAGGATGTAAGTACATTCGCAAAACTACCACAGGATAAGATCAAAATTAGAGTACAAAAAAGGATAGTCGCCATAAATGTAATGGTCACTCTAAAAGGCAAGTAATTTGCTCCCAAATAGCTTGCAAGTTGCTTCATATCTTTTGCTTGAAATTTGAAATCCTTTGATGCATAAACAATGTTTTTTTAATATAAATAATCACAAGTATAATAAACCAAAATAAATAAAGAAAAACACTTTAATATCATAGATCAATATTCTAGTTGAGTGAAAGAAGCATACCAAACCAACTGTAATTAAATGGAGGGAGAAATCCTCCTTGGTTGTCCAAGAATAAAAGCGATGTCCATTGGTGAGAGGGTTGGCTGATGAATAATCATGTGCTCCTTAGGTTCAAGTCCGAGCACTTTTGTGTACACATAGTACATATGTTTGCATGCCAAAAAGGATTTGTTGGTATTTTCTCGCTTTTGAAAATCCGGACACGTGCATGTTGGACTCTGTTTTATATGAATCTCATAACTATTTTCAGTGAGAACTCGGAAAATTACATGCTCTTGAGACCTTTTCACTTCATCCAAAAATATAATTGTCATACTATTACATGCTTCCAATTTCTTCATGGCTTCTTTAGAGATTTCATGCCTCCACTTTTTCTTCCTCGAGCTGCAACCACCTTCTTTGCAGTCGCCAGCAAGAGGTTGTGGATTTACCATTGAATTCTCTGTCCGAAATCCACTCTGATGCAGCGCGGCAAGTTCCTGTGTGGAGATATATGTCCCTCTTGCTACTGGCCAAACATTTGGAGCAGGAGGTAAATCTTTGACTTGTCTTTTGATTGATTGGGTATGCAAAATATCATGATTACAAAACCGTAACCATTGCTCAATTGTTTTACCCTTGAACATTCTTTCAGACCATATACATGGAGCAACAAGACCAATTGAGCGACTATGCAAGATATTGTCACAATTGTTTCTCCCTACTATTCCAAAACATTTTCTTTGACTTTGAATGGGCATTCTCCTGAGGGCCGACTGAGTGCGTGGCACATCACTCTCAAACACATTGTTTCTTTGAGATGACAAAGGTGTGGTTGTTTCTTTTTGAGATCCAATATCATCATCACTGTCACTAATTTGCAGCGGAATGTTAGAAATACCTGGTCCTTGGGTATCAAACTTGATTTTTTTTTGTCGACCGCGATGGTTTTGTTGCTTAGATTCCATGACATATTCCGGCCGATGGGAGCTACTGTTTCTTTGTCTCCATGCAAAATTGGTTGCGCATACATGGGAGTCCCTGCAATAGCCTCGTGTAATAGATGGGCCACGTTGGTTGGAGTTGGAGTTTGCTGAGATTCAACTCGAGAAAGCAAGGTCTCCATTGTGGGACCCGTTCCTATATAACGCCCAGTAGTATATCCCAAACGCTTTGCACATTGAATATATGAGTTTATAACATCTGTTACACATGCATCATACAAGGATATTTTTCTCTTTCCACCTTCACCCGCTAACCAACTGGCATGTACACTTTCTGATAAATTAACATTGGGAATTTGTGCCCGCTCCCACGGACTTAGACCACCCTATGAAATGCAAAAAAACATGAATTAAAATTTATAAATTTCATGTATGAAAAGCATATAAATTTTTCTAAAAATATAGATTGTCATAAAGGTACTTACATCTGTTCCAATTCCTCCCCAATGTGAAATTCGTTGCTCCCACCATTTAAACCATCTGCTCACTCTTGTGATGCTCTCTGTAGATAGATGCTGTCTCCACCATTTTTGAATTGAAAGTGCCTTTTGAGATGCAAGCACAATGGTCTTACAAGCTCTCCATTCCTCACACATATCAATGTGTTGATTTGTTAGATGTTGAGGTATCCACTTTTTAACATAATTGTGGAGACTCTGCTCCCAATGAAATAGGCATGACCGTTCACGTCCCTCCATGATATTATCTAGCCCACCATTAAAGACTGTTCGAATAGCATTCCAATTTGCACCAGTTTCATCAGACATAAAACCTGCAAAGTCAGCTGCACCATGTCTGTACTTTTCCATTGTTGAATTAAGGCTCTCCCAAAAAATAACTTGAGTCTTTGAATCCTCCTCTTTAGTTTCACATATAGCAATTATTTGTAGTGATCGTATGCTGCAAGATATTCAACATAAACATTTTCACACATCTTCTTTTATTTAATGATAAAAAAATACAAGATATTTAAAAACTTAAAGATTACCTTGGATCATAAACTAAGCATGACATTGTTGCCCATCCATCTATTCTATGGATAAAATCAAAATATACCCACACATTTCTCAAGTCACCAATTTCAGTTCTTTTCATCCGATTTACTAGATCAATCCCAGAACCTGGTCCTTTAGTGGACATTTTAAATAGGAAGCACTTGTCATCCTCTTCACCCTGTCCAAGAAATCTACTCCCATGGAGAAAAGAAAACATGCACTTTTTTTGAAGCAATAAAATATTATCATATCAATCCCCAATAACAACACCTTGACTCTTCCTCTCCTTTGAAACAATTGAAGAAAACCTACATGATGCATCACAAGAAGGCTAAATTTATAATAGTTAAAAAATTAACAAATTCAAGGAACAAAATTGAGTTTATCTTACCCTTTGGTTTGAACCAGTGGCATCATTTCTTCCAAAAAATCATTGAATTGTAAATCGGATGTAACTTCAGCTTCCTCGCCAATCAAGGAGTGAAGAACAAGTTGTTGAGCCACCAACATTGGAATTTTTCTTGGGCCACCATTTTCTATTTTTAGTACTGCACCTACCAGTTTCCGCACTCTTGAAATAGCAGCCCTAGAGATTCCTGCCTTAACATTATGACAATGTTTACCAACATGTATTTCCAGTCGTGACATTGTACCATCTCTAGGCAAAACAGAATAGATTTTGCAGGGACAAGCAACAACACAAGTAACAACCTTCTGACAATAATGACAAGTTATTGTTGTATTCTCTTCCATTGCAAGGTAGTCCTTTTCGACCTGTCTGTCCAAATATCCATGAGAATCTCTACTATTAAATTCTTGTTCCTTAATATAATGAGGACACGTTGAATAATTGCACTGCATGAATCCCAAATAGTGGCTTAGACGAATTGTGCATGCTATTGCCATGGTTGTCACAGATGGGTGAGTCCACAAGTGACCATCAAAGAGTTGTTCCATCCATGTCATTCGTTTTGTTTTATCCTGAGTCGCAGGTAACTCAAAACACGAATTTCCATCATAATGTTGTGGAAGTTCAGCAACTTGCAAAGGAGCTCCACATAATGTTAACAGATCATTTAACTTTTTTTCCCTTGGATTTTGTTGAATCCAAATGACGATTGACTGAGTTTTGAGCTGTCCTATATCGTCACCACTACTTTCAAGATGCACAATGCTTAAAACATCTTCAAATATCTCTTTGTCATTTCCTTTCTCATTGTCGGATACCTGTATAAATTTGTCTGAATGAAGCATCTCAAACAAGCTCGAAAAAGATCCATCTATTAAGAAATGCTGATGACCTTCAATATCCCACTGTGGTTGCAGTAAGACTTTTGTTAGGCCACAATCACTTTCAATAAGAGCAGATAGTGACTGAAAATGGCAAGATGGAGGCAGCAAACTCTGCAAATAGTAAGCACTAAGCAACAATGAGTTTCCCTTCAACTGAATGTCGCGGTTGACTATCTGACCACCAACCTTCCAAGTTATTCTTACTTTCATGTTGGACATATTCTCTCAAGCAAAAGATTACAGGGTGGAGATGCGAGAAAACTGTGGTGGATTAAATGAAGGTGGTGAAGGTTAACGAAAGTTAAAGATAAAGTGAAGGTTAATGAAACTGGTGAAAGTTAATGAAAGATGTGAAGGTTAATGAAAGTGAAAGATTGGTAGGTAGACGAAAAGACAGTTGCATAAGATCTTGTGACGGCTCAAAGAATAATGAAAATCATAATTGAAGAAGTGCATTTAATATATGACGGTTGTGAATGTATGTGCAGTGGAATATGCCATCAAATTTGAGGGGCCATTTAATTTCTAAATGGTGGTTCAAGGACTGCATTTAATGCAGTCTAATAGTGTCTCCATCTTGTGTGTGTGTGTGTGTGTGTGTGTGTATATATATATATATATATATATGATTGTGTGAGTGTGTGTATAAAAAGCGTAACACTCTATATGACTGACTTTGTATAAAAAACGTAGCAATTTTTTTAGTTAAGTTATATATATGATTCCATCTTGCCATTTTATATATATGTGTGTGTGTTTTTGGTAGTGTGTATATATAATTTTTTTAGTTAAGTTATATACATTACTGTGCGTGTGTATAAATGATTTTGTAGGTGTGTGTAAACAACGTAGCATTTTTTTAAGTTAAGATATTTAAGTTGAGTGTATGTGCACATAGTTTAAGTTAAGATATTTTTAAGTTGAGTGTATGTGCATTTTTTAAAGTTAAGATATTTAAGTTGAGTGTATGTGCACATAAGATATTTAACTCTGCACATAGTTTTTCCATCTTGTGTGTGTGCATAACTTAACTTTAAGAATGCTATGTTTTTTATATACACAAACACATACAATCATTTTTTTAAATATATGGTTTTGTGTGTGTGTGTGTAAAAAACGTAGTATTTTTTTAGTAAAATTATATATATGAATCCATTTTGTGTATATCTTTGTGTGCGTATATGCATATATATATATATATATATATATATATATATATATATATATATATATATATATATATATATATATATATATATATATATATATATATATATATATATAAATGAATGTGTGTGTGTGAGTGTTTATACCACGATATCATTTTTGTAATATATGGTGTGTGTGAAAAAAGTAGTAGTTGAGATGATATATTTTAATTGAGATTAAAGTGGAGTGAAGTGAAAGGGAAGTTTTTCTGTGGAGAAGGTGATGAAAGTGGAGTGAAGAGAAAGTGAAGTTTTGTTGTGAAGAAGGAGTAAAAGAAGACAAGGTATTGTGTGTGTGTGTGTGTGTGTGCTTACCTGCGCACGCTCGCCCAATCCATGGGGGAGCTCCAATGGAGCTCCTATTGGACCTCCTCCAGTGGATCGGGCGAGCGTGCGCAGGTAAGCACACACACACACATCAAAACACTTGCACACATAGCACAAACACACACACAATGGCATAGGGGAGCTCCAATGGAGCTCCTATTGGACCTCCTCCGGTGGATCGGGCGAGCGTGCGCAGGTAAGCACACACACACACACATGAAAGGCATGGGGAAGCTCCAATGGAGCTCCTATTGGACCTCCTCCAGTGGATCGGGCGAGCGTGCGCAGGTAAGCACACACACACACACACACTCACACACACACACACAGTGATACACACTTTCATTCACACACATCAAAACACTTGCACACATAGCACAAACACACACACAATCATGCATATGCACACACATTACACTTGCATACACACACCTACATACATACATACACCCACATATATGAACACTTGCATTCACAACATCAACACACTTGCATACATACACACATACACATATATAAACACTTGCATTCACAACATCAACACACTTGCATACATAGCACAAACACACACACAATTATGCATACAGCCACACACATATTACACTTACATTCACACACACACACACACACAATCATGCATACATCCACGCACACACACTCATATAAACACTTGCATTCACACACATCAACACACTTGCATACACACATACTAAACACACTTACAGTAACAATTACAATGATGTAAGAACAGGTCGTTGTAAAGAAGAGGTATACAAATGTCAAAGTGGATTTGTATTTTTCCTTGCCATGAGCAAGTTGAGAATGGTTTTTTTTTTTAATTTGCATTTTACGTCGTTATGCTGCCGAAATTTAGAAGTTTATATTTGTATTGTCAAGCATATGCACACATTCACAACATCAACACACTTGCATACATAGCACAAACACAAACACAAAGACAAGCATATGCACACATTCACAACATCAACACTTGCATACATAGCATAAAGACACACACATATTATAATCACTTACATTCACACACACACAATCATGCATACATCCACACACACACACATCAACACACTTGCGTACACACTTACAGTAACAATTACAATGATGTAAGAACAGGTCGTTGTAGAGAAGAGGTATACAAATGTCAAAGTGGATTTGTATTTTTCCTTGTCATGAGCAAGTTGAGAATGGTTTTTTTTTTTAATTTTCATTTTATGCCGTTATGCTGCCGAAATTTAGAAGTTTATATTTGTATTGTCATTGCTAAGAAGATTTTTGTTGTTTGTGGTTAATAGATTATGGCTCGTACACCATCTAAACGTGGCAGGACAGGTATTGAGGCGGTCCGGGGCGGGCAACAAGAAGAGTGGCCTCTAGACACCCTTCAAGGCTCCCGTGCTGCTCAATGGGGCTGGGGCACAACACAACATAAACCAAAACAACAAACCCACCGCCAAATCCCAACTACACAAGGGGCACCACCTAGTTTAAGAGCGAACTAGGACGCAAAAGAGGAGAATCGTTAGAGCAACCCACAAACAAGCAAGGAATTTACACTAACCCTAACACCAATGGAATACTCTCACACACTAAAACACGAGAGAGAGAGATAGAGAGAGAGAGAGAGATAGTGCTCGGGCTGCTTTGAAACGTATCGGCAATGATCAAGCAAACACAACTATATATTTAAGAAAGAGAGAGAAAGGGGGAGGGGGTGCTTGTTGCATTAATACCTTCTTACAAATCTGTCATGACAAATCAAAGTGAGATTAGTACTTGTTCAACATAGCTTGCGTAAATTTCACCACAACACATCACAAGAAAAGCCACCGAAATCACTGTCTTAAGGCCAGGGGAGTCCTCTCCACCCTGTCGCCCTCTTACAGTATGTGGGATTTATGGCTAGATTGATGACAACACCAGAGACAAGCTATCAAGAACTTAAAAGAAAACACCAAGACACTTACGTATCATTGTTGTCCATTACTTCACGTTGGAAGGGAGACAAAGTATCCAAGCTTAGTCCAAATCCACCCTCCTTGATTCAGCGAATGTTGGGCTTACACTAGTAGGAAAAATGATAGATTTCCTACTCTCAATTGAATGATCACTCTCTCTCTTACAATGGCATAGATTTCCCTTGCTAATCCCCTATTACAACACATGCACATGCATAAGACAATGAGCTTCCACTCAAGAGCTCCTTCTAGAGAGGTTGAGCTTGGCTTCTCAAGCTATAGCATAGTGCTCTTGCGTATGGCTTCCCCTTATGCTAGCTACACCCTCCTTTTATAGCAATTTTGAAGGCTAGGGTTACTCCTCTAACCATGGTTGGGTTAGATTTTCAGCAATTTATCTAATTTCTTTTGCTTGGAATTATCAAGAAGTTGGTGGGGAAAGAGAGAGGAGAGAAATGGAGGTGATAGGACTTTTCATAGTGGGTTAGTGTTAGTAGAGTTAGTATTAATTTACAAATGGAATTGAATATTTACAATGGGAGTATCCATGTAGGATACAAATAAGGAAGAAAAACTCTTAAGAGGTAAGAAAAGGTGGATTTCTTACAAGGTTGATGCTCCAAGTGTCTTGAGTAGAGCCAACTTTGACGCTTGTTGACGGTCCACTAGCTTTGACGGTACATTTTTTCTCCACTCTTGACCTTCCTTGAGAGCCAAGGTAATTGAAGCTGAGTAATCAACCACCATGATGCTGTCTTTTAAGAGAAGAGGCTGAATTTTGTGGTTTTTTGATAGATATGGGTAATTTGGAGGAGGAAAAATGAGACTAGGTGGTCAATTTTGGAATGGAATTGTGTGTGGGAGGTATGAGTTCACCATGGTTTCTCTTATTCTTCAAGGTTGAGGAGAAGGTGAGTAGTGTGCAGAGAGGAGTGGTGAGAGAGATGGGGATGATGAGTGGAGAAGTGTGTGTGAAAGAGGAAAATGATAAAGTGGAAGAGAGAGTGTGGCTGCATAGCATGGGAAAACTGGGGTCCACTAAAAAAATCATAGCTCATAGCTGGTAGCTCCAAAAATCATGAAAAAATTTGGGGTGATTATTCAGAGCGTGGGCTACATTTTCTCTTTTGACCACCGCTCCAAATTCAGAGTGGAGATAGGTGCCAAAATTCTCACCAAAAAGCCTATTTTTTAGGCCTGCAAAAGTCTTTTTGTGGTCCCCTCCTTTGTTGAATTTGTACAATGCATCCAAAGGTGATCCCCTCCTTTGTCATATTATAATACAAAGCATTCAAGTTGCCCTTGACCCATGCATGGAGGAGGATTATTGGTGAAATAAGAAATATATACATGGTGGGACTAGTGTATGGACTATTCATGGGCTTTAGCTCAATGAGCACATGGTGTTAGAATAATGAGTAAAAATAATAATAAAAATATGGAGGAGTTATGGATATGGAAAGATATTGGAATCATATGATATGGTCCCTCCTTGAATTATTTTGGGTGAAAGAGGAAAATGTATGCAAGTAAATAATATAATAAAAGTAACCAATGAGTAGAAATCAATTTTTTGTTTTCACGCGGGTGAGGGTGAAAATGTGGGAGTGATTTGTATAAAGGAAAAATATGAGGTTAGAGTATGTACATATTGGCAAAAAAAATAAAATTATGGTGTAAGAGGATGAAAGAAGGTGTACATAGGTTTAATAAAACACACACCTAAGTAGAAATATTTAAATAAAATACCAAAATAATTATAAAAAATCCCTATATTTAGGCCATATATACAATGAAATACTTACACACAAAGAGGCCATAATATACTTTTATTTTTTTATTTTTTTTATTTTTTTTGGCTCACCTAGCCCAGTGACTAGCTAGCTGAGGGTTTTTAAGAAAATATGGGAAAAGTCCCGTGACTCACGCACGCCTATGTACAGTGAAATGGTAGGGATAGCCAGAGTGTTTGGGTGATTTTGGTAGGGTGAGGTAACTCACTGTGGCAATTACAAAGAGCCGAAAAAACGGCTATCATTAGCCCTCCCCCTGGATGATGGTATATTCATGTACCATCATAGAGCATCTTTTCCAAAGAGAGTGCTTCAGAGTCCTTGACAAGATCTTCATTGTTTGGCCCCTCAGAATTTTGGCTGGAGTTACACTCATGCTTCATGTAACAATACTTACATGAGACAGCGGCCTTTGGACAGATCTTTGGTAGATCCTTTGGTAGAAGGCGACTCAAATAGGGCTTCAAGCGATACCCGTTTACCTTCCTGGAGAGCTCTTTACCATTCAAGTCCATAAGCTGATAGTAGCTAGAATTGAAATCCTTCTTGACTATGTATGGCCCTTGCCATCTAGTTTCAAACTTGGCATCAAAACGATTGTCAAGTCGATTGTCATACCTTAGCACAAGCTCTCCTTCCTTGATGCCTTTGTCCTTCGGTTTCTTGTCGTGCGTTTCTTTCGCTTGTGTGGCTTTCCTCTTGTAGCACTCGTATGCTGCTTCTCTTTTCCACTCAAGCTCCACTAACATAAGAAGTCGATCCATCCATACCTCTTGATCATCTTGTGCTGATTTGCCATGAAGTCGCATTGTTGGAATGTTTAGCTCAATTGGCTGTAAAGCCTCTTGACCATAGACCAAGTGAAATGGTGTGAACTCTGTGGCTTCCCTATATGTGGTTCGATATGCCCACAAGGCACCATCCAAGAAGTCATCCCATAATTTTGTCTTGTTTTGCACCATCTTTCTAATGATTCCTGCAATGACACCATTAGCCTTCTCCACCAAACCATTTGACTGTGGGTAGTATGGTGTGCTATGACGATGTAGAATGTGAAGCTCTTCACAAACTTCTGTGAGCAATCCCTTTCTAAACCCTGGACCATTATCAGAAACAATCTCCAAAGGTGTGCCAAATCTACAACAAATGTGAGTGTAGACGAATTTGCTCACTGTCTTCTCATTTACCTTTGCCACACTTTGTGCTTCCACCCACCTAGTCATATAGTCTACAGCCACTAGAATGTAGAGTTTACCATTTTTTGTCCTAGGCAGAGGACCCATAGCATCAATGCCCCACTTTTCAAAGGGTCCATTTGCAAGCACTATTTGCCTCGGGCCATGCACCAACCTTCTATTTCCATTTATCTGACAAGTGTGACAGCTTTTACACCAATGTTGAACATCCACATGCAAACTTGGCCAAACATACCCCGAAAGCAAAATCTTCTTCACAGTTAATTCTTGGGCAAAATGACCACCACATGCCTCTTCATGCAAGCCTTTTAGAATGGCTGGAATTTCCTTGATAGTTGGTACTCGTCTGCACACTTGATCCTTCCCTCTTTGATAGAGGGAGCCTTCTAGGAAGAGATATACGCTTGCCTTCTTCATGAGTCTCCTCTTTTGAGCTTTTGTGAAGTTTGGTGGAAACTCACCCTCCAAAATGTAGCCAATGATGGGAGCCAATGACTCCAATCCCTGGTACCTCGGTTGCTTCACAGCAGCCGCCACCATGATGACCTGCACTTCTTTCTTTACACATGCAACGGCTTGTTGTGCAAGTAAATCAGCATCTTCATTCTGTTTCCTAGGAATATGATATAGTTGCACTTCTTCAAATTGATTAAACAATCTATGAATGGCATGAACTTTTGTTCGTAAGTTCTCATTCTTGCATGCCCAAATGCCTAAAATCTGTTTAACAATGAGAAGTGCATCTCCCTTTACCATGAGGCGTTGTATCCCTTGGCCAATGCACATCTTCAAACCTTGAAGTAGAGTGTCATATTCTGCTTCATTGTTGCTAGCTGAACTTGGTAGATTGAACTTCTCTTTCATGACCACCTCTCCACTTGGGTTGAGCAACACTAGCCCTCCCCCTGCTTTTCCTGTGGCTCGACGAAAAGCTCCATCAAAGAACAAAGTAAAAGCATTAGGAATACTTTTTGGTGGTGGCAATGGTAGGGTCTTTACTTCAGGCACCTTAATCTCCTTCTCGTGCACCCTATAAGTGAGAATCCCTGCCAATTGTGCACGCACACTATCTTCTACCTTGAAAGAGTATTGAAACTCTTGCAACTCCATAATCCACTTTGAGATCCTAGTACTAAGATTCATTTGAGATGACACCCAAGGGAACAAATTTTCTGCAGTGAGAATTACAAAAGGTTTTGGTAGCAGGTAGGATCTAAACTTTCTCACCGCAAACATGAGAGAAAGCATCATGAGTTCTGCTTCTGTGTAGTCTCTCTCCAAAGCATTCATGACCCTACTAGCAAAGTAGATGGGTCGCATCCTTGTACTGTGGGGATCTTGTTGTAGCAACACAGCACCAATTGTTTCTTTCCCAGCACTAGAGCTAACAAAGAATGTGTACTCCCAACAAGGAGGCATGAGTGTTGGTAGCTCTGACAAAATGACTTTAATGTTACAAAAGTACTCTTCAAGCTCATCAGACCATGCAAATTCTACTTGTTGTGTCAACTTTTGCAAAGGGTGAAGTAACTCCGAGGCTAAGTGAATGAAGCGTGACATATACTTCACCTTTTGAATGAATGAGATGACCTCCTTAAGACTCTTGGGTGATGGTAGCTCAATAAGAGCCTTTGCCTTCGAAGGATCCACTTCAATGCCTTTGTAAGAAACTTTATGACCAAGCAAGATTACTTCATCCTCACCTATATGGCACTTGTCGGGGTTGAGTTGACCTCCCATGTCGTAGAGCTTCTTTAAACCTTCTTCTACCCTTTGTAGATGCAATGATTTTGAGCTATAAATACAGAAATCATCAATGAACACCCTAATTGACTTTCCAAAGAATGCTTGAAACACCATATTCATGAAACGTTGGAATGTTGCAGGAGCATTTGTCAGACCAAATGGCATGACTCTAAAAGCATAACAACCCCAAGGAGTGATAAAGGTTGTTTTCAATTGATCCTCCAGTGCAATCCCTATTTGAAAGTAACCTGAGTAACCATCGCACACAGTGTACTTCTCATGACCAGCTACCTCATTTAGTATCTCATCCTGGAATGGGAGGGGAAAGTGATCCCTCTTTGTTGCCTCATTGAGGGGACGGTAATCCACACACACCCTCCACTTGCCGTTCTTCTTAGGAGTGACAACAACAGGAGAGACCCACTCTGAATTCTCCACTGGATAAATGAACCCTGCTGCTAGAAGCTTTCTTACCTCCTTGAGTAAAGCCTGCTCCTTGATGACTCCTAGCCTTCGTAGCTTCTGAGCCTTAGGTGTGGCCTCTGGCTTCAACTCAATTTTGTGTTGAACAGCATCTACTCCACGCACATCGGTGTAGTCTTTAGCAAAAAGCCTAGGAAACTTCCTTAGCACACATTTGAACTCCTCTCTTTCATTCTTTGTAAGTGTTGTTGATAGCATACCTTCCAGCATCCCTTCATCTTGATCACCTTCGTTCTCTTGAGGACCTACCTCCTCCAAGCCTTGACAAGAGGTCTCTTGGTTGCTTGGCTTAAACCTTACCCCCATGACTTCGATGGAAGACTCCTCTTCAGTAATGCTGCCGCTACTTTCTTCTTCTGAAGTGCTATCGGTCCCAACCTTCTTCCGTCTCACTTTGAGATGATTCTTCCTGGAGCTCCTCTTGGCGTTGCTCCTTCATGTCAAAGACAACCTTCTTGTGATTGTCATTCCTGCAAATTAGCTTTCCACTCTCCCAATCCTGCAAAGCTCGCATTTTCATTAGCCATGGTCTCCCTAGGATAAATGGGTAACCATTTCCCTTGGTAGACATGACATAGAAATCCACTGCCTTCTTAATGCCAAAGGCCTCCACAAAAACATTTTTACAAATGCCTACGCACCTAGCCTTGCTATTGTTTGCCATCTTGACCCTAATTTCAGGTGTCTCATGGATGTGCATGCCTAGTTTTTGCATGAGTCCCTCTGTCATGATGCAAATTTGTGCACCCCCATCCACTAGACCTTTCCTAACCAATCTCCCTTTGATGTAACAGTCTAGCACCGGTGTAATGTCCTCATTCATTTCAGCTTGTGCAATTTTTACAACAGGCACACTCTCTTTTACCTTTCTCCTAGTGCTAACTGCCCTTGTTAAATCCCTCCTAACTTGTGGACATAATGCAAGAAATTGAGGCCATGAAATATCAGGACCCTTACCTCTCATGTCTTCCAACAAGTTGTACGGAGCCATACCATGTCCAAGAGGGAAGTCTTGGAGGTTGATACGACGTCGAGTCCTCTTGGTTTCCTTGGTTCCCTTTGCCTTCTTGCCTTGTCCATGGTCACTCTGTGATGTGACTCCTTATTTCTCTTTACCTTTTCCTCGGCCACGCTTAATTCCATTGGCTTCCATGTCAACCTCATTTGAATTTGTCACCTCTACCACATGCACATTTGGATCTGGCAAAGGTGGAACTCCTTCTACCCCGTGTGGAGGTGGTCTTGGTCCATTTGGCCTTTGTAGAAGCCTTGGTTGTTGACCAGTTCCTTCTCCTGCATTCATCACTGGGTAATTCAAGTTAGGCCTCCCTGGCTCCCCACGGGGCCAAGGACAATTATACATCCCATGTCCAGACTCTCCGCAATTCCAACATTGCAAGACTCTCCTAGGTCGTGGATCTCGCTCTTCAGACTTCTTTGCTTGTCCCTTTGGACCTACAGCTTGTGCAAGGTGAATTGACAGGCTGCTTAAAGATTCGTTTAACTTCTCAATTACTTCCGCTGTTACCTCAGGAAGCTCCCTCGATGTTGATGCTTGTGACTTACCTTTGGGTCTAAGACCTTCTATTGGAACCTCTCCCCTTAAGCACTTGAGTTTCCTATACTTTTCAGCAGCCCTAGTTTCAGCTGCATCAAAAGTAGCAGGTGCTCCCGCCTCAACTTTTACCTTAAGGTCAGGAAAGAGTCCGGCTATGAACCTCTCCTTCTTTAAAAATTCTGCACCATCACCAGGGTTAACAACATTTCGTATCCATAGAGCCCAAAGACGTAGAAACTCTTGCTTGTACAAGTAGTAGTCATCTAAGTCCTTTTGCTTATGAGAAACAATGTCTTGCCATAGTTTCTGAGTGTTTTGGGGATCAAAGAAGTATCTCTTAAAACGATTTAAAACTTCTGTGTAATTCCCCTTAACTTCCTCAGGCAAAGAGTCAAACCAAGTACTAGCATCTTTCCTAAGGACCACCTCAAACATTTCTACACGTTCTTGATCGGTTACTATCCTCTTGATACGGCAAGACATCTTGAAATTTGCTAAAAATAATTCTGCATCCTCTCCAGGCTCTCCAAAGAAAAGAGGATATCCAGACATTTGGCGTTGGCTCTCCATTATTATGAAAGATTACAACACGAGTTACAATAAGGGATACAATAGAGATCTAGAACCACTCGCCTGCAAATGAAGAAGTGAGAAAATACCACTCTAGGTTTTCTTCTTCAGCTATCCAAGCTTCAATAAGGTCTCGATTTGTTTGATCAAAACAAAAGGGTAGACTATTGATGAGCTCTAAGAAGGGTTGAAATTCTTCAAAGCTAAGGCGATAAACAGAAATCTCTAGAACTTCCTTTTCTGGATCCAAAAGAGCAACCACGTCCCAAGTGATAAATTGCACTTGCTCTACAATTCCCAATGCACAAGCGGTTTGTATAAAAACTAGATCTTCATGCTCGTCGAAGGCCGTGAGAAAGTAGCAATTGACTAGGAGCTCCTTTCCTTCGAGTTCCACACAGTCGGAGTGAGGCAACCTTCTCACAATTTCATAAAGGACATCCTCATCAAGTCCAATCAAGTTTGCAAGATTTAAAGACTCCACTTGTGCTACAAAATTCCTGGACAAAAACTCCTTAGGGTTATGGTTAAATCATTCAAAAGCATAAAGAGATTTACAATGTCTCTATGAACAAAGTGTCATAGAAAGTAGAGAAGGATGAGAATTTATACAAATTTGCAATCTTCTCTATGCTCTCTTTATTAAGACAAGCTCTGAATAGCTCCCTATCTCCTTTGTTGAAAGCGAAAGGAAGACTATTAATAAGACGCAAATGAGGGAAAAATTCACCAAATGTGAGTCTATGAAGCATGAACTCTGGCCGCAAGTTTCCTGAAGAGTCTTCCTCAATGGTGAAATGCACTCGCCAAACGCCAAATTTCACTCTATTTACCAATCTTAGGGCACACACTAGTTGGATGAATGCGCGGTCTTCCTTAGTGCCCAACAACAAGAGGAAAATGGAATCAACGCGTAGGACCTTCCGTCTTAACTTCACCACCCTCTTGTTATGAGGGAGACGCCTTACTACTTGCTCCTGCAACTCAATTGGTAATAGAGCTAGATCTCTAAGGATTGAACTTTCACTGCACACACATTCCCAGTTAGAACAAATGATCGTTTTTTTGTTTCTTGTAACAACTTGGACAAAGAAAAAACAAACATACACACTACTTTGCCGGGCTGCACTTCATTTTAAAATAAAATGAACACATGTACATCAAAAGAAGTGTGGTAGTTGATGAGAGGTAGAATGACAGGGTTTGGTGATGCAAGAATTTCTCCTGCTCTTTGGGCACCAAACATGAACACCATTCGTTGTTGAAAATGGATCTTTCTACTAATTGCAACGTTTATTCTAATGTGTGGAGTAAAATGAAAGGGAAAAACCTCTATTCCTGGGCCATTATCCATGGCCTATGCATGTCCTAATGCTTAAAACAAAACAAAAATATAGACGTCCAAACTAAGGTCGTACCTAATGAGAGGCAAAATAAAAGGATTTACTGAAGCGTTTATCTCGGCCAACCTAAGAGGACCTAAAATTCTACGAATGACACGTTGAAATTGCAACTTAGTACTAGCAATTATGTGTACCTTTTGCCTTGCAATGGGAATGAAGGGATCATACAAAGCTTCGTGAT
Organism: Adiantum capillus-veneris; assembly: GCF_014529385.1. Taxonomy (NCBI): domain Eukaryota; kingdom Viridiplantae; phylum Streptophyta; class Polypodiopsida; order Polypodiales; family Pteridaceae; genus Adiantum; species Adiantum capillus-veneris. Next base: position 21,976,297 of record NC_140941.1, on the reverse strand, counting down.
TCATGCAAACTACTTGACTATGCTAAAGGTTGATTCTACACAAAAATACACAAGCCGTCCTCAGTGGGGGCACCAATTTGAGGCGGTCCGGGGCGGGCAACAAGAAGAGTGGCCTCTAGACACCCTTCAAGGCTCCCGTGCTGCTCAATGGGGCTGGGGCACAACACAACATAAACCAAAACAACAAACCCACCGCCAAATCCCAACTACACAAAGGGGCACCACCTAGTTTAAGAGCGAACTAGGACGCAAAAGAGGAGAATCGTTAGAGCAACCCACAAACAAGCAAGGAATTTACACTAACCCTAACACCAATGGAATACTCTCACACACTAAAACACGAGAGAGAGAGATAGAGAGAGAGAGAGAGATAGTGCTCGGGCTGCTTTGAAACGTATCGGCAATGATCAAGCAAACACAACTATATATTTAAGAAAGAGAGAGAAAGGGGGAGGGGGTGCTTGTTGCATTAATACCTTCTTACAAATCTGTCATGACAAATCAAAGTGAGATTAGTACTTGTTCAACATAGCTTGCGTAAATTTCACCACAACACATCACAAGAAAAGCCACCCAAATCACTGTCTTAAGGCCAGGGGAGTCCTCTCCACCCTGTCGCCCTCTTACAGTATGTGGGATTTATGGCTAGATTGATGACAACACCAGAGACAAGCTATCAAGAACTTAAAAGAAAACACCAAGACACTTACGTATCATTGTTGTCCATTACTTCACGTTGGAAGGGAGACAAAGTATCCAAGCTTAGTCCAAATCCACCCTCCTTGATTCAGCGAATGTTGGGCTTACACTAGTAGGAAAAATGATAGATTTCCTACTCTCAATTGAATGATCACTCTCTCTCTTACAATGGCATAGATTTCCCTTGCTAATCCCCTATTACAACACATGCACATGCATAAGACAATGAGCTTCCACTCAAGAGCTCCTTCTAGAGAGGTTGAGCTTGGCTTCTCAAGCTATAGCATAGTGCTCTTGCGTATGGCTTCCCCTTATGCTAGCTACACCCTCCTTTTATAGCAATTTTGAAGGCTAGGGTTACTCCTCTAACCATGGTTGGGTTAGATTTTCAGCAATTTATCTAATTTCTTTTGCTTGGAATTATCAAGAAGTTGGTGGGGAAAGAGAGAGGAGAGAAATGGAGGTGATAGGACTTTTCATAGTGGGTTAGTGTTAGTAGAGTTAGTATTAATTTACAAATGGAATTGAATATTTACAATGGGAGTATCCATGTAGGATACAAATAAGGAAGAAAAACTCTTAAGAGGTAAGAAAAGGTGGATTTCTTACAAGGTTGATGCTCCAAGTGTCTTGAGTAGAGCCAACTTTGACGCTTGTTGACGGTCCACTAGCTTTGACGGTACATTTTTTCTCCACTCTTGACCTTCCTTGAGAGCCAAGGTAATTGAAGCTGAGTAATCAACCACCATGATGCTATCTTTTAAGAGAAGAGGCTGAATTTTGTGGTTTTTTGATAGATATGGGTAATTTGGAGGAGGAAAAATGAGACTAGGTGGTCAATTTTGGAATGGAATTGTGTGTGGGAGGTATGAGTTCACCATGGTTTCTCTTATTCTTCAAGGTTGAGGAGAAGGTGAGTAGTGTGCAGAGAGGAGTGGTGAGAGAGATGGGGATGATGAGTGGAGAAGTGTGTGTGAAAGAGGAAAATGATAAAGTGGAAGAGAGAGTGTGGCTGCATAGCATGGGAAAACTGGGGTCCACTAAAAAAATCATAGCTCATAGCTGGTAGCTCCAAAAATCATGAAAAAATTTGGGGTGATTATTCAGAGCGTGGGCTACATTTTCTCTTTTGACCACCGCTCCAAATTCAGAGTGGAGATAGGTGCCAAAATTCTCACCAAAAAGCCTGTTTTTTAGGCCTGCAAAAGTCTTTTTGTGGTCCCCTCCTTTGTTGAATTTGTTCAATGCATCCAAAGGTGATCCCCTCCTTTGTCATATTATAATACAAAGCATTCAAGTTGCCCTTGACCCATGCATGGAGGAGGATTATTGGTGAAATAAGAAATATATACATGGTGGGACTAGTGTATGGACTATTCATGGGCTTTAGCTCAATGAGCACATGGTGTTAGAATAATGAGTAAAAATAATAATAAAAATATGGAGGAGTTATGGATATGGAAAGATATTGGAATCATATGATATGGTCCCTCCTTGAATTATTTTGGGTGAAAGAGGAAAATGTATGCAAGTAAATAATATAATAAAAGTAACCAATGAGTAGAAATCAATTTTTTGTTTTCACGCGGGTGAGGGTGAAAATGTGGGAGTGATTTGTATAAAGGAAAAATATGAGGTTAGAGTATGTACATATTGGCAAAAAAAAATAAAATTATGGTGTAAGAGGATGAAAGAAGGTGTACATAGGTTTAATAAAACACACACCTAAGTAGAAATATTTAAATAAAATACCAAAATAATTATAAAAAATCCCTATATTTAGGCCATATATACAATGAAATACTTACACACAAAGAGGCCATAATATACTTTTATTTTTTTATTATTTTTATTTTTTTTGGCTCACCTAGCCCAGTGACTAGCTAGCTGAGGGTTTTTAAGAAAATATGGGAAAAGTCCCGTGACTCACGCACGCCTATGTACAGTGAAATGGTAGGGATAGCTAGAGTGTTTGGGTGATTTTGGTAGGGTGAGGTAACTCACTGTGGCAATTACAAAGAGCCGAAAAAATGGCTATCAGTATCTCTCAAAGTAAGTTCAAATACATTAAGCTATTTGTGTTCTTTTTTTTTGTCTCATCATACTCACTAAACTATTTGTGTTCTTATTGTTTTTTGCTTGTAGGAGTAGGATACACATTAAGGTCTGGCACTACAGGGCATAGGGCCAATGCACGATCTTCCATTGCTTCTTCCAATGTCCGTCGAAAGGAGGATATTTTGGGTGATGTGCATGAAGAAGAGGATATATTGAGTGATGTGCATGAAGAAGAGGTGTTCATAGATATTCATGCTACACAAGGTGAATTGGTGGCTCACAGCATGTCTGAAGCAACAACAATTGTTGCTAAACCTCCTGATCATCCAATAGTATCTAGAAAGGATATTCATGGTCGAATATTGGAGGAGATTGTAGAGAGTTTCATTGTAAAGAGAGGTGGGGAACCTCCTCGCATTCCTCTTTGCAGATTGATGGAAAATGAATCCATTAGAGCGGTGGGTCCAGGCACTGAGGGCTTGGTGAAAAGGTTTGAGATGTCTGGATACAATGTGCTTGGAGCTCCATTTCTTGTGTCATTTAAGAAGCCAGGCCATGATCAACATTATGTTTCCGACTTAGACAAAGATGAATGGGGGCCTAGTTGGCGAGAAATAAGCGATGATTTTGATAATTCCCTTCCCCTTGAGTGGGAAGACTTAAGGGGAAAAAAATTTATCGTTTGGGATGGTAATCACCGTTTGAAAACTTGGATACGCTTAATAAAAACACGTAAGTGATTTATCTTTTGTTTAATGTAAAGTTGACTTGTATTACTCTATGCTTTCTAATTTTCTTTTTGTTGTTGTAGAATTTTCAATGATAAAGTGGAGACATTGTTCTGTGAAATGTCAATTTGTCTATGTTGATAGAAGTGCAGAGGGGGAGCTTATGCTAGCTTTGCGATCTCAAAATGAGTAGGCACATTTTTTGTTTTAAAAGTTATTGCTATTACTTTATCGATGTCATTCTACTGCCATTTAATTTAAGATATTGTGGTTTAGGATTGGTAGAACCACTGTGAGCACAAATTTTGGGCAGGAGATCTTCTTGTTCCAAAACTGGCTGTGGCAAGCAAAGATTCTTTAATGAAAGACTTTCCCCAAGATTGGATAAGATGGATAGAGGTAGAGCTTGCTTGTGAGAAGAAGGCATCTAAAGGGAGTTGGTACAACGCTCCTAGTCTTTTATTAGCAATGCTCATATGGAAGGTATATTTTTTTGCCTTAAAGTACACTTTTTATGTATTTTCTAAAGCTTGACATTATTTTGTAAAATCTTACTTTTTTTTTCATTTGCTCTACAAAAGGAAGACTTTGACTTGTCTCTTATCAAAGAGATGCAAGAGATCAATGATCCCTCGATTTCACTGCCAGAAAAGGAAATGGTTGCTCGAGAAAGAGTAGAAAAGATATTCAAAGAAAGAGCTTATAAAGTAAACACTTTCTCTTCTCACCGTTTATGTTTGAATTTCTACAAAATTGTAAGTTGACATGTCATTTGAATTTGATATATTTGATTGAAAAATTGATTTGATTTGATCTCGTGCTAATGCAACATAGATGTTGGCCATTTCCAACCCCGCCAATGGCCAGGGGTTCTTCTCTTTATTATTTAACTTCGATTGGATAAGAGAAAAGGATCAAGTGGGCCTTACAAGAGACAAGGTTCACTCTTTGGCAACTTCTAAAATATCACCAGAGAGGTAATAATTTTTGGATAAAAAATACACATGAAATCATCAAATGAATCAATGCATTTATGATTTGTTTATTGTTTGCTCTATAGGAAAAAGGAAATATTGCACTCTTTGATGCATTGCCGTGTAGATGATGTTACTTCTGAGCGTTATATTAGTGCAATGAAATTTAGAATGTACTTGCGTAAAGAGTGGTATTGGGGAAGTATCTTGAAGTAATGCTTGAGTATCAAAGGAAAAATGATTGAAGAAATACCGGAGGGCTTTGAAGCATGGTTTTATCACCAATTGAGGGACCACATTGATAAAGCTTTTGTGGAGCTTTGGAGTAAGCTCAACACAAAAGAGTCGGATGAAAAAATTCCAGAGCTTATGGAATCTTCGAGAAGAGTATTATTCAGGTAATACAATTGATATCTTTATGGTTGTCATTCTATTTTTTACTTAGAGTTTGTATAATAAATAAGTCACTTAGGAAAGGAGCTCAAATAAAGTTAAATGCATTTTATGTAGATGGCTAATCAGCTTTACGATCAAACTTTTTTGGAGAAGTTTCCAATTGCTGTTGAAAGTTGGAGGGACCTCTCTTGTGAGGAGTGTATGTATCCACTATGGATGCGAGATTATGGTTTGATTGCTTGGGAAATTGAGTATTGCCCTTGGTGGCTAGATTACACTCGAGGCACCTACCCACGTGATGAAGGGAACTTATATAAAGGTTTTTTTTGGCATTTATAAAAACTACAAAATTGTTAAAGTTCTCATACTATTTAGATTATGTTTGTGAGAAATATATTTTTGTTTGCTTTAGAGCACGTTCTTGAAAGAAATGAAAATGGTATTGAGGAGATTGGCTCAGCTTCTAAGAAAGCCACCTCTTCGAAAAGAGTAAACAATAGTACAATCTCCTCTATAAAGAAACGATTGGATTTTGTAAGATCCAAGAAGCCCAAGAAGTCTACCAAAAAGAACCAAAAAGACTCTCAAGGCTCCACATGTAAACTTTCTTGTATAGATATCTAGCTGTCACTTTCTTTCTACTCAACAATTCTTGATGAAATATTTTATTTTTTGATTATGCAGTGCCTTCCATAGATTGTGATGTGACCATTATTGGGAACATGCTAGATGTTTACAAAATTTCTCTCGATGATGAGAAATGGTAAACACATGTGAAAAGAAAGACTAACTATGTGTGGTGTGTGTTGTGAATGTTTGAAATACATGTATTTGATCGTATGCAGGATCTTGGATTTTCTTCATTCAGCCCATGTTGATGGGGAAAAGAGCAATGAAGAGGCCTCTCTTTTGTTTGTGGATTTTCCAACAAACTTTAAAGTTGAAAATTTTTCGGAGAACGAGGTATGCATTCTTCAAAACCACAATGGACAGTCTATGATAGTTTTGGAACTTTAATTAAATTAACAATGCGTATTATGCAGGTCCCTACATGGAATCAATTCTCTCAAAAATTAAGTAAGAAAGTGGCCGTAATAGCTTCAAAGTATGTGGCAGACAATGGGTGGTATATCACCCTAAGCTCCACTGATCACTTTGGCATTGTGTCTAGCCATGCCATCGAGATGGGATTCAAAATGATGCACACCATCCTTATTTTGATCCCCGATGGTTATGTACGAAAGACCATTAAGATTGAGAGAGTAAGTAAATTGATTTGTTGATTGAAAAGCATGCTTGTAGTTTTCTTCAATTAGATCACATTCTAATTGTAATTTGTAGGTGGAAACACTATTGCTAGGATTGTTTTATCATAAGGGTCAACGTCCTATCTACGATCGACGAGATGGAGAGAGCGTGGACAACAACTCTTTCGATGCCAAGTCCGGAATACTGGTGGAGCACGCCGACGGAGAGTACATTGGAGGACACGCTCTTAGAGGTGCTGCCGAGCGTAGCCTTGACTTCTTTCGGTAAGAATATATGCTTCCTAGTATGCGTTATTGGACTATGTTACATAAAGTAAAAATGCGCATATTTTTTGCTTTTTTTAGCTGGCTTGTGCGAACATTTACTGCGGAGCACACCTACATTGTTGATATTTTTTCTGTATGTGGTGGCTTGGGCAATGTTTGCGTTGAGTTGTCTAGACACTGTCTCTGCATAGATAGTGATCCAGAGGTCTTCCATCAACATCTTTCACGCTTCAAGGCTCCATGTGTACGTGCTATTTCAGCAGTTGATGCAGATAGCGATGAGGAGACTGATTGGCAACAATATGAGCCCGGATCACATTGTCCTTGATTGACATCAACATTGGTATTATCTATCTTTTTTTCTAGTTTGTGATTTTTATGGAACGACGTGTGACCATGGTGTTTGGGTGCCACTTTTTTGGTATTACTGAAGACATGTTGTTGGTGTTGATCGTCCTTATCAATTCAGCCATGATTTCATATTTATTATGCTAGATAGAAGTTTGTTGAGAGCTTTGGATTTACCAAAGTAATATACCAACACAAGTTTTTTTGCTTATGTAATTTCTTCTTCCCGTGATCATTCGCTGCTGCACGGAAGCAAGTATGGAATGGGAATTTTTTTAGTTTGAATTTTCATGCCGTTATGCTGCCGAAATTTTGATTGCTTGTCAATATAATCATGCTTTTTGTTCATGTTTGAAAAAATAATCATGGTTTCATGTATATAGAAAAGTTAGTCAAGCTTCAAGGAAGCAAGTATGGAATGGGATTTTTTTTTTTTGTATTTTTGCACCGTTATGCTGCCGAAATTTTGATTGCTTGTGAATATAATCATGCTTTTTGTTCATGTTTAGAAACATAATCATGGTTTCAAGTATACACAAAAGTTAGGCAAGCTTCACGGAAGCAAGTATAGAATAGGAAAGCTTAACGAAAGTTAGGCAAGCTTTCACAGAAGCAAGTATGGAATGGTTTTTTTTTTATTTTTCACGTTGTTATGCTGTCAAAATTTCATTTGCTTGTCAGTATTTCTTTACACTGTCGGTCTAAGAATATATATAGTTTTATATATAATATTTATATTATATATATATATATAATATCTTTTTATTTATTTATTTATATGTGTGTGTTTATGTACGTAAGCAGTTCTTCAACTCGGTAAAGTGTTTTTAAGTACTTGTTTATACAATATATATAGTTATTTATATGTGTGTGTTTATGTACGTATGCAGTTCTTCAACTCAGTAAAGTGTTCTTAATTACTATTTTATATGCAAGATTCTATGCGTGTATCATTACTTTGAGGTCTTCGCCCAAACAAGTACAACCATCAATATTTTTTAGATTCCTAGTTTCAAATTGGCTTATTAGGCATTCATCCTAGCTTGTTTGCAACAACACCTACATGGATAGGAAAGTATATTCTACTAAAAGTAGGGTATATACTAAAGACATGCTCATCTTCTTCTTGCATTATATAAAAAACTCACATAGATTTTCTTTACGTTTGGCTTTTAAACAGCTTGTAGTTACATTTGACGGTTCAGTTTAGCGACAAGATATCAACAATACCCTAAATTATGACAGATCTTGAAGATGTGTTAGTAGACCAGGCCGATTAAAAGTATCACAGCTACTTCAATAATAATAAGTCAGACAGAGACATATGAATTATTCTCGCCAAGGCACTGAAGAGTGGAACACCATCATATAGTTAAAATAAGCATCATATAATTAAAATAATTTGTTTACATGATTAGGTATGGAATCAAACCTGCACACACACACACAGTACAACTTGCATCACACTAGTACAATTTATCATGTGCTAGTGCATATTTATTTAACTATATATATTTAGTGCATAATTATTTAAATATTGCCTCAATCTTCTACCACATTAGAGCCAGAGATGTCGACCAGGTTGATTGTGCGTTTGCAGACAAGCAAATGGTCAATCTCCCCCTGTAAAGCGGTCCTTCGAGAGTTGTCTATGTACCCCCATGTCTCCCACTTGCCCAAAGCTTCTCACATTGTCTCAAAGCCATCATTGAGTTCCTGGTCTCTGGTGTTGCGAGCGCGATTAAGGTGGTTGAACATCCGGATCGCCTTATTTGTGTCGCTCTCTCTGTGTAAACGTCTTCTTTTCTTCAAGGGGTGCGTTGGAGAGGATTTTGTGAAGCTCTTCATGGATTTTTGCAACTACCTCATTACCAGTAGTTTCATATCCTATAGGCATTGTATAAGTACAGGGAAAATGAAAAAATCTCTCTTGATTAGCACCTCCGATTCACTTGTGCAGCATATGCTGCTTGCCTTGTAACATTTATATAGGCTAAAGCAGCATGAGGGGTCCCACGCAGCATATGTTAACTGCTAAATTGGAGCGTGCAATAATATATGCATGATTTGTCAATATGAATATTATAATCATCTACTACTCCACCACTAACTTTTAAAGTGGGGTGTGCAATAAAATATGCAAGATTTGTCACTACGATTATTATTCCCCTATAAGATTTATAAGCATCTAATAGTGCAATGAGTAGACACCACTAACTGCCTCTCTAAGGGCTCGAGAAACACTATGATTATTATTCTTCTATGAATACTATAGGCATATAATAGTCCAATGAGTAACCACCACTAACTGCCTCTCTAAGGGCTCGGAAAACATTATTTGTGGACCCGGCTTTGGAACCTTTTCACACGCATATGAACAGGCAAACTCTCTCTCTCTCTCTCTCTCTCTCTCTCTCTCTCTCTCTCTCTCTCTCTCTCTCTCACACACACACACACACACACACACACACACACACACACACACACACACACACACACACACACACACACACATGTGAGTAGAAAACTTGCACACAACCTCCTTCTTCACAACAAAACTCCACTTTCATCTCAATTAAAATGTGGGATATTTATAAAATAAACCAACACATAAACAATTCTATACCAAGATACTAAATGAAATAATTTGAACCGGATTGAGAACCTTCTTGCCCAAACTTGAGCCGGACTTTTTTCATTTTTAACTTATCTTTCCTCTCTCCCCATCATCTCCCACTCTCAGGCTTTCTCTCTCTCTCTCTCTCTCTCTCTCTCTCTCTCTCTCTCTCTCTCTCACACACACACACACACACACACACACACATACACACGTCAGTAGAAAACGTGCACACAACCTCCTTCTTCACAACAAAACTCCACTTTTACTTAACTCCACTTTCATCTCAATTAAAATGTGGGATATTTATAAAATATATACATTAAACCAACACATAAACAATTCTATACCAAGTTACTAAATGAAATAATTTGAACCGGCTTGAGAACCTTCTTGCCCAAACTTTAACCGGACTTTTTTCATTTTGAACCTATCTTTCCTCTCTCCCCCTCATCTCCCACTCTTAGGCTCTCTCTCTCTCTCTCTCTCTCTCTCTCTCTCTCTCTCTCTCTCTCTCTCTCTCGTTGTCGGTACTCTCACACCCCGATCCTATCTCTATTTCACAAGTATTTTTTTCTCTCTCCGTCTAATCCTTCTTCTCTCTCCTTCCCTTGGTACTTATTTAACATACCACAATGCCACCTTAGAGAGCATACATATGAGTGGAATCCATGCTTCTATAAACTCAAAAAAGCATCACCTGTAGCAAAAAAACACTAATTGATTAACTCACAAATAAAATTAACCCTCTCTGGAGCTGGCAGCCTGGGAAAATTGAGCCATGTTGGCCTCTTCTTCTGCAGTGCTTCATGCGCTTGCCATGTCCTTACTCTAGCTACAGGACAGAATGTTGGACCTTTCTATAAGGCTGCAAGTGATCTTGTGAACAGAATCAGGTATCTTGGATTCTTGTTCAGCCAGCTTAACCTCCACTTCGGGTGGTCTTTATCTGCACCATCCTCTTGCATATCCTTGTATAACCTTTCTTTTACCTGTAAGAGTTCTACCTTGATGAGAGGGTATGGAAGGATTGTTGGTGCCATTGAGCGTTGATTTGATTGGGTCTGAGTTGAGTGAAGTTGACAGAGTGTAAAACTCTCAACTCCCAATCCATAGTGGCATTCCATTGCTCATCCACCTCTAAGGTGATATTCTCCTTCAGTGTGTCTTCTTCAGCTTTTGACAGCTGGACCATGGGCACTGTATCTTCGTCTGTAATTTGGACCTGAAAGTATTCATCATCACTTGGCTCTGTTGTAGACTGCATCTCAAATTTAGCAAACGAGACTGAGGGGATGTCAATTTGGCGCATCTCTGAAGTGCCTACATCTTCCTCTGCATCGGGCTTTCCATCTCTGAGGAGTTGATTCATTCGCTTCAGTTCTATAATCTCCTTTAGGAGCTCCTCCTCTCTTTGGACCCGCATCAGTGCTAGGTCTCTGCGTTGTGACTGTTCAACATTCAACTCCAGTTCTAAATCTCTGTTTTTCTTTTCAAGTGCCTTGTTAGCTTCATATGTTCCCCTGATCGAGGCCACGGCTGGATTTTCTCTTAGTTTCTGCAAGAGAGTGGCCTGATCATTGATTCTCTGTTCGGAATACTGGAGAGAAGCGTTGGCTACATCTAACTGCACTTCAATTTTCTTAGCTGACAGAGAGGTGGTAAGAATTTCGTATGTCACTTCTGTCAGCTGATCATCTTTCACTTTGCAGGCATTAGATAATTTAGTAAGGAGGTCAGGTCACCTAACTCCTCTATTTCCTTCTATTGTTTGTCCTTGGCTATCTGATGTTGTTCTGCTTCTGCCTTTAGCTCTTGTACTTGCCTTTGGAGATCATTGATAGTACTCATCCTGTCGTCGAGCTCTCCTTGTAGAGCATTGATGACCATTTCTAATTCTTTGGCTTTAGTGCTATGGTTGAAGGCTGCTGAGAGGAGTTTCTCCGTCATGACTTGCATCTGCCTTGCATATTTGTTTACTTGTAAAATCACTTCGTCATTGGACTGCCACTCCTCTTCTTGCGAGTTGGGATGTGCTGGAATCCTCTTGTGTTGCTTCTTGCTGTGATGTAGGTGTTGGTGGTTCTATAGAGGTGGATGGTTGTTCTTCTCCTTGGCCATCTTGAGGCTTTGATACCTTGGTAGTTTCTGGCCGAGTGGAAATAGGTGGTGTGGTCTCAACCCTCACCATCTCTTCAGGTGCTGGCCTGTCTTTTAGCTTCTCCACCTTTGGCTCTTTCTCATGTGTAGTGATATGCTCTTTTTTTGTATCTAACTCTTTATCAGTTTCTTCCGCCGGCTTTTGAGTTTCTATGGCTGCCAGCTTCCTTTTCCACTTGTTGTTTGGTGTGGTCAGCATGTGTGGCTTCTGTTTGGTGGGTGAATTCAGAATCTTTTTCTTTGTCGGTCTCGGCTTCTTCATTGGTATGGTGGCCTCGCGGTGATGGTGGTGGACTAGGCATGGGCTGGTCCTGTTGTTTCGACGACGGTGAGGTGGGTCAGGGAGATGCCTGGCCTTGCTCTTGAGTAGCCGCTTCCCCAACTTTCTTTGCTGCTTCTTCTACCTCTTTCATCTTTAAGGCTTCGGCCTCTTGGTACATTCTTTCTAAATAATCTTTTGGATCCTCGGCCTCTTTTCTTGTATCATGCTTCGTTCAAAGTCCTTTCAGGCCTGTGGGTACCCACTTTTCTGGGTCATTTCCTTGTGCTTGCCTACTGCGCTGGTAAGCCTGTTTTTCTCTTTCAAATATTGCTTGTTTTTGAGTTGGCTCCTCTTTGTGGGCATCCATATCTTTCCTCTTCATCTCTTCCCTCCTAGCTCTTTTTTCTTCGTTGTCAGAGCTTTCGTTGATGTTCTTCTATGATGAGCTATCATTTGATTCATCACTTGATTTAAATGATCTTTTCCCGGATCTTGTAGCTCTTGGAGAGGGTTGTGCTACCAAGATCCATGTATTATGATCCGGGGCAGGCGGTAGGTTGTTGGCCATGCCGATGGCATGATAGGCTATTCTTGTTAATACTTCTGGCACGCCCAAGTATGTTATTTTACCCTCCTTCTTGGTGGCCTTCAATGTTGTCAAGACATGCTGCGTGTGGTCCACAGGCTGCCTAAATGTTGACTTCAGAACTTGTGTAAAGGTGGTGGCCACGGCGTGATTTGGTGTCGTGTACCTTGGTGGCCTTTTTGCCAAGAAATGGAAGTGTTGATGGTACAGATGGGCTGGCTATTCCACCTATTTGTGGATGAGATCGGCGAATGTAGCCGTGGTTGTTTCCTTGGTAAATGTGCCCGTAGTCTTTTTGTCTCTTTCCTGCATGGTCATCCCTTCAGTGGGCAGTCTGAGTGCCTCTGTCACTATTTATTTTGTAATTACAACCTTGACCTTGTTTCCTTGGTTGTCTGATATTTGGGCGGTTCCGTCTTCTTTGATTGTGGAAAGAAGCTCGTAATCTTTTTGAAAGTCCACTCCGCAAGGCTCTTGTTCATAGAAATGTCGGAGCCCCAACCTGCGGTTCGCCTCTTTGGTTTCTGGCTTTGCAGCTACATCATAGACCTCTTTAGGCAAGAGTTGCAACTCCACCGAATGCCCTTCTTGAATGTTGAACCTGCTAGTGAAGACCATGGTGTGGTGTTCTTCTAGTTGTTCTTTAGAAAGATAGGATGCTTTTGCCGCCTTGACTGACTCGGGGTCCAGTTGATACGCAGGAAATTCTTGTAGTTTCTCTTTTTCGTTTACCTTCTTCTTGGCCTTCTCTGCGGCTTGCATTGCTCTTGTTCAGTGAATAGAGTGCAAAGTTAGCAGAGTTGTTGGATTTATCTCTGGAATGTCCTTTTAGACTGAAATGCTGATAATCTGGTCCAAATTGCTTTAAATCAATTTTTGAACAAGCAAAGATGCATAAAATCATGCAAGGAACAAAACTGTATGGTCAAAAGAAAAATTTATAACCAAAGTAAATAATCGCGATTATTTACAGCTGAGGAAAATTTTCAACTTTTGCAAACTTGGCTTTATAGGCTTGAAGTATATGCCAATTACATGCTCTAAGTGAAATATGGGCTCATTTGGATGCACAGGGTGAAAATGGTACCCGATTTAGGTTTTAGGACTCTGAAACAGTAGATATAAAGAAAATTTGAGATTTTGAAATCCAAATTGACTCAAAATTGGCTACTGGGCTTACCACAACATGTACTTTGAATGTATGATGGTAAAATATCCAAATTCTCCAATTTTGACGAAAAAGTAAATAATCGATTAACAATTTTTCTTCCAAAATTGACAATTTTTTGGCATAGATTGGTTCTAAGCATGGTATAGACCTTGGGTATGAAATATGAGATGATTTGGATCAAGAAAAGTTGTTCATAACCCAGATTTGGGCTTGCAAAGACTTCTTCGCATTTTTTGGCAATTTTGCAAGTAATGGGTGGTCATTTTGGCTCATACTTGATTTTTGGCATGTAATAGGTGTGTACACGTGATAGGTGAGGTGAATTGACAATTTCCAAGAAAAAATGATGCAAAAGTAAATAATCGCAATTATTTACAACAGTGACAAAAACTTTGCAATTCTCATAAATTTTGACATAAACATGTTTCATACACCTAATACAAGTCCTATATTGAATTTGGTCAAGTTTGGTCATGCCGGCATCACTTTGTGCTCTGTCGACTCTGAAATCACCGTTTTTTGTGATTACTCTGTCTGTTGGGTTGGTCAGCCACCTTTGAGGCTTTGGACTTGTCTGTAACATAGTCGTGAAGCTACATGTCCAATTCTCGCTCATTTGAAGTCACTTTGGCCTCATATGTCGAATTTGACGCTTTGTAACCTTCGTGCCGTTTTCTGCTTCCCAAGGGATTTGCTTGATGGATTTCACCAAATCAATCATACATATTGTATATGGACCTCATTAGAAAGCCATCTGTGGAGTCAGGTCAGAATTTTGGCATTTTCCAAAAACCCTAATTTCTCTACTGGGGACCCCTTGACCCCAGCCGAATGGTCATCTGATGGTATGGAAAGGTTCTATTATGTTAGGGCATGCTATGGTTCAAATCCCATTCGATTTGGTCAGGCTGGTAGTGCGTTATAGTCAGTTTTAGGTCGTAGGTCTTCGTGCACTGCTCGATTTGTAAGGTTTTTTCTAGCGCTTTAGACTAGCTACCAGCCGTACCAAATGGATCATTATCGAGTAAAGAACTTACCCCTCATGTCTCGTGTGAGACGGAGCTGAAAAAGGTCAACTGTAGGCTCCGAAAATGACACGGGAAAGAAGCCGAAAAACTCTCTCTGCACAGGCTCCAAGTGGAAATGAGGTGGTTTTAGCCTACCCTAGATATCTATACCTGGACTTCCCGAGCCAAATTTTCCCAGATTCCCTCGTTAGTCCTACTAGGCCGTGAAATCTATGTTCGACTCAAAGATTTCCCTGATCGGATTTTGTCCGCCTAATTTAGGCTTCCCGCTTCCATCTTCTGATTTCGTTGAAAATTTTTGTGCTTGTCTCATGAGAGCAGCTTTATGCTTGAGTACCCGAAGTCTAGCTTCCTCTTGGGCTTCATCAATAACCTGTTGTCACTTCATCTTCCTTTGTTTGGCTGCATGCATTCTCTCTAGCAATTCATTGGTTAGTGGAAAATTGTATTTCTTTAAACGACATCCACTAATCTAATTATCCATTGGTTCACCATCTAGGGTGGACAATTTTACTGCTCCACTTAGAGATACATCTTCAATGATAAATGGTCCATTTCCCTTTTTCTTAAACTTGGGAATGTATTGCTTAAGGGAATAGACTAAAACTACGTCCCCTTTTTTGAATATTTGGTGATTAAGTGGGAATCAAAAAACTGTTTTATTTTCCACTTTTGTGCATAGATATGAGCGATAGCAGTTAGCCTTTGCTCGTCTAGCTTTTCCAAGTCTTCAAGTCTTTCTGACAATTCATGTCCAGTACACTCAAGAGTCTGTGCTGTACCCTTAATGTCGGCAATAGAAATTCTATTGGTAGTATGGCATCAAGACCATAAACAAGGTTAAAGGGTGTAGCATTTAGAGCTGTTTTGAATGAAACTCGATAAGCCCATAGAGCAGCATGGAGATTCATTTCCCAGTCTATCCTTCCTGAACTAACCACTTTGGTCGGTACCGAGCTAAGAATTTTCTTTGTATGCTCAGCTTGTCCGTATGCTTGTGGATGATAGGGAGCTGATTTGTTATGGATAACCTTAAACTCATTAAGCAAATACTCTATTACCTCGTTGAGGAAATGAGTTCCCCGATCACTGACAATCTCTATTGGCAGTCCGTACCTTGTGAATACATACTCATATAAGAATGCAGCAATGGTTCTGGCATCATTCTTTTGAGTCACCTCGCTTTAGCCTCGGCCCACTTGGTCAAATAGTCCGTAGCTACAATGATATATTGAGCTTGGGTTCTATAAGCAGGTGGCTGTATCGGTCCAAAAAAATCTATACCCCATTTTTCAAAGGCTCTAGCCCCCATCATTGGTCTTAAGGGCATGTTGTCTACTCGTGTTGGCATTTTTGCTTGTTGACAAGCATCACACCTTTGAACATATTCTTTTGCATCTGCAAAAAGTGTTGGCCACCATATGCCTGCCATCAAGATTTCTCTTGCAGTGGTCTCACTAGAAAAGTGACCTCCAGCTAATCCAGCATGTGCTTGTTCTATAATCGGAATATACTCGTGTTCATTTGCACAAAAACGCAAATGTTGATCTTTACCTCTCCGATACAATTGGTTTCCAATAAGAGCATAGTCTCTTGCTTCAGTTTCAATTGCTCTTCGACGGCGTTTACTCATATCCTCAGGAAACGTTCTGCTCGATAAATAAGTGACCAGATAGTTACTCCATTTAGGGACATGTGACATTTCAAATAATGTTACATGAGGAATGGGTGGTTGTTTTTGACACCAAGGGAAATATTTTATAAAAGATCTTACATCTCTTCTCATAGTCGGCCAAAAAACTCCAAGTCTTAAGATTCCTTGCATAGTTTGGTCTTCCACAAAGTGAAGTCCTACTATGGTAACATGTGTTTGACCTAGGTATTGATCCTTTTCTTCAGGGTTAATGCATAAACGAAATATCCCGTCTTGATTTCTCTTATATAGCCTTCTAGCTAGTAATTGATACATAGCCGATTGATCGATTAAATTAATTGTGATAGGAAGTGGTGAATCCACTTGAGCTATTGTCATCAATGACACAATGTTTTCCAACCATCTAGGTAACATTTCCACGGAGACAAATAGGCATCTGGTAGATCATCATCTACCCCTGTAGGTGATTCCCTTGAAACAATCCTTGACAAATGATCTGCTCTTTGGTGTGTAGTGCCCTTTTTTTACAACCACAGTGAAATCAAATTCAAGAAGAATGATGAACCATCTCACTATTCTTCCTATGTTGCATGGCTTGTTGACCAAATATAACAAAGCTTGGTGGTCCACAAAGAATACAAACTTGTTGGCTAATAGGTAATGTCTATACTTTTTAACGTCATAGATCATTCCTAGTCCTTCTCTTTCAGTGGTGGTGTAATTCTTTTCTGCCATGTTCAATTGTTGGCTAGCATAAGAAATAGGAAAGTCAATTTTTCCATCCCAATCGAGTGCTTTTCAGTATTGGAGCTAAGGTGAGACATTTATTAAGCTTCATGAAGGATTCTTCACATGCCTCAGTCCATTCAAAGTGCGTAATCAAGCTATACATGGGTTTTGCAATTATAGCGTACATGTAGATGACCCATCGGTAATATCCACAATGTCCCATGAAGGCTTGTACCCCCTTGACTGTTGTTGGTCTCAAAAAATAAGCAATAACATGAATCTTTTCAATATCGATAGCTATGCCATTTTTAGACACTATATGTCCAAGAATTTTCCCTTGTCTTCCCATGAATGTGCACTTTTCAGGATTTAAGAAAATCTTATAAAGTCTACATTTCTCGAATACCTTTTTGAGATGTTCAAAACGATCAGTCCGGATTAACGAATGTACGCATAAATCATCCATGTATACTTCCAAGAATTTTCAAAGATACTCTTTGAAATCATGGCTCATCAATCTCTGAAATGTGGCTGGAGCATTAGTTAACCCAAACGGCATACCCCGATAGGCAAATATACCTCATTCTGTTGCAAAAGCAGTTTTATGTTGATCTTTTGGGTCAACCAAAATTTGATTGTATCTCGAAAAACCATCTAAGAAGCTGTAGGCATCTTTTCGTGCCACTCGTTCTAAAACATGCTCAGTTATTGAAAGAGGAAAGTTGTCCCTAATGGTAGCTGCATTCACCTTTTTGAGATTAACACACACTCGTAATTTTCCATTCTTCTTAGGTACTACCACAATTGGAGACACCCAATCAGTGTGTTCAATTTTTTAAATGAATTCGGCTTCTTTCAGTTTTTTAATCTCTTTTTTGATCTTTCTGGCAAATGTTTCGTTATAAGTGTATGGTCTCTGTCTACTTGGTTTCGCATCATCTCTCATGGGTATAGTATGTTGACAGATTTCTGGATCAAGACCCTTGAGATCCTTGTAAGACCAAGCAAAGATATCCCGGTATTCCTTTAACAAGATTAGCAAAAGCTTTTCTTCTTCTTCTGTTAAGTCATTTGCAATGTAAGTCTGTCTAGGTTCCTCTCCTAGTTCAGCCAAGTCTACCCTTTTAGCGTTTTCAAGTCCTTCATAAGACTCGCCTTGTTTTCATAGTTCCCTAACAGGTTGTTCAATTATGATTTTCCGATCTTGGAGAGTATACTTTTTGTAATGGGATGGAACATGCATTACATCCTTACCATCCTCTTCTGTGGTTTCCATTTTGGTTGTGTATATCTCCTTTAGAGATTTTTTCAACTCTTGATATTTCTTTTTCCGCTCGACTTTGGTCATGAGTGGTTTTTTTATCCTGAGATTTTTCATGAGTACCCTTCCTTGCTTTTCTTGATGTCTGAGACATTTCTAAGTTTCTATTTGAAGGATATCTGTCCGTTATTTTGTCCTTGATACAATCATTGGCATCTATCTGCATCAATCATTAGCATCTATCTGCATCAAAAATCGTGTTTTACTAGAGACTGATGGCATAGTTCATGTTTTCATGATTTTGGTGTCTCTCTTTCTTCTTTACCATTTTTGTCTTCTTGATTTCTGGTTTGGAAAGTCAAAAAACTTTTCCTCCCCTCCCTTTAAAAGTAACTGAGCTCTTGTATGCTCTTTTTCTGACCCCGAATCTTTTGAGTTAGGTGAGTGTTTGTCTAACTCATGAGCTGCATCGTAGTGGAGGTGAGAAAACACTTGTTGAGCTTGCATCAAGTCCTTTGTTTCCTCATCTTTGTTTTCGATGTCAAGGATTGACATCATTTGGATGGGAATTATTTCGTAGCCATCCTCATTGCAAAATTGAGTAGGCATAGACGTATTCACACATACATCCATTTTCGCTAAGATTTGAGTCCAGTCGAATGGTTCGAATAAATGTTCTGGAAAGGGTTTAGGTATGTAGGCTTCGTCTGTACAGTCCCTTTCTAGGATACATTCCTCTCGTCTTAAGCTTCCATTTTCTGAAGCTCCACATATCCAAATAGGAGTGTCTTTGTTTAGCCAAGATGGGAGTTTAGTTTCAGCCAAAGAGACTGAATCAAACTCTTGGATGGGTGTTTTCAAGACATCTCTATAGGTGTGATCTTTTAGATTGACTCTTGTGATAGATCCCACCTGCTTCAAGTACCCCAATCTTGGATAAGTTATACCTGTCGCATGAAAGTTCTTCGCAATATGATTTCATAGTTGAGTTTTTTTCCAAAGTCTACTATGGCAAATGTGTGTTGATATTCAATTCCACAGGAGTTGACTATCACTTTTTCTAGTAGCCCTAGTGGTCTCTCAATGTGTCCGCCGTCAGTCAACTGTAATTTCATTCACGTTTGTCTAATGGCTGGCTGTCCCCAAGATTCTCATACTGCTTTAGTGGCTATGGCTATGCCAGCCCCACTATCCAGTATTGCCATGGTTTAAATGTCATTATATTTCACTGGGAGGGTGGTGTTTCCTTCTTCCCCTTCATAATATTTTCCGACCTTGTTCATAGGAACTGATCGAATCTCTTTGTTTTCCATTTCATTTTTCAACTTGCCCAGATTCTTAGAGATTAACCCCGTTATCCCCATCTTCTCTAGGCTTTTCTGTAAATCGTTCCATAAGTATGGCCTGAGTTTCAACAGTTCTCCCAAAGTAAGAGTGCATTAATAGGTGTAGACATGATTGAATGAATGTTGTCTACTTCTAGGGTCTGTTTGGCTCTTTTTACTTGAATGGTCTTGCAAATGATAGATTCATCTTCATTATCTCCTAAGTAAGAAGTTAATGTCTTTAATGTCATTGGTTTAGATATTCCTGAAGCCTCCAATCCGCAATCCTTGTACAAGGATTGTAAATCCATGTTCATATCAGATGGTAGGTTATCTAACCAAACTTCCTTTATAGGATCTGACCTTAAAGTCAAGCTCCCATCATTCATCTCTCTTACCTTTTCCCATAAGTGTCCTGGCTAGTCTTCCTCTACGAATGGAATTCCATCTAAGGCATATTTGTTGTCCGGCACTATAAACTCTGGTTCATTTGTTTCAAGGTGGGGCTCTGCCACCACATTGGATTTTGCTTTCATTTCTTCTACCGCAAGCTCTTCCGATTTTGCAATATTTTCAACCTTGGGTTTTTGTTTATCCAGCATTTCTTGTGTGATTCTTACCAAGTTCTAATAAGCTTCCAGCTTCCCTGCTTCCATGTCTGGAGATGGATAGTTTTTCCAATTTTTTTCCATGTTTTAGCCTACTTTAAGTCCTGCTTGGTAAGCTTCCAAGGTAGCATTGATAGGCTCAAAAATTTTATCAAACCAGAATGGATCCTCCAGATGTCATAAAATCTAATATCTAATATCTAACCAACCCAAATGATTTTCTCATATTAAATTGATCACTTAATGTAGAAGAATAAACGGGAACAAGTGTTAAGATATAAACATGTGCTTATAGATCTATCTCAACACGGGGCCAATGGTAAAGGGGCCCAAATGAGAGATGGTCTATCAAAGAGCAAGGCTAACAAATGGAGCATAAGACATTAGGGTTAGCTTCATTGAAGACCTCCAATAATGTGTGTAAAAGTCCTTTGACCTTAGGTAAGCTAGGGCTGAGCTTGAGGCGCGGGAACCCGACCCAGCTCGAGGTGCTTGTCCTGCTTGTCATGCTTGATGACTAAGGTTCTTGAGGTGCTTGATGATTGAGGTGCTTGAGATGCTTGAGGTGCTTAATTATTGAGATGCTTGAGGTGCTTGACATGCTTGAGATGCTAGGGTTGCACTTGAGGTGAGAACCCAGCCCAAGCTTAAAGTGCTTATGAGCCAAGCTTGTGGTGGGAACTGGGCCTATACATGAGGGGCTTAAGGTGTCAAAAAGTCAAAGATTCAATCCCTACAAGGAGGGGGCGATCCCTACATGAGGGGGGATGAGAGAGAACACCCACACACTCACACAAGGCATGCATGGTACAAAGAAAGCAAAAGGGACACTTGTCAAGTTCCTCCTCATGTTGCCCTCATGGTGTGCCTGAAGCCTATTGGTTGGCCACCCAAGGGGTCCAACAATAATTTAGGAGATTTAATTAAATGATATAGCATTTATCTAGCCCTCTCTCTCAAAGGGGAAAGGGGGACACTCGTCTCTTGTCTCAAGGCTACCCTTCCTGCTTGTAATGCCTCCTGCTTGTGATTGGCTAGGCCTGGAGGGGTCCAATGAGCTTCAAGCATGAGCTACAAGGGGGGGTCGACCCAAGCAAGCTAGGGGGTTTCAAAGTGCAAGAGCTCCATCTCCTTCTCCAAGCAAGTAGAGGTTGAGATCCTACACCAACACTCTTGGATATGGAGTGCAAATCCAACCAAGAACCATGCTATAATGCTTAATCTTGCCATCTCCTTCTTCTTCATTACTATGCTATTCTGTATGCTAGCAACAAGAGTTATGATAAGTGAGGAACCAATTCTTTCTCCTACGAAATGTTTCTCCTTCCTATTCCCTACCCTCATTCCCTACTAGCTCTCTCCACCTTCGAAGGTGTTTGAGGTCTTGGGACTGAGGCTTGGGATAGTTACATCTTTTTTTCAATTTTATGTTATGTTTGTGATGCATGAATCTTTCCATCTTCATTGCATCACCTAGGTCACAAGGAACACAAAGATTGTATTGTAACAAGTCTCTCTTAATGGGAGAAATCATAATACAAATGCCTATTGGAGGGGGACCGGCTCCACATAAATCCGGTCCTCAATTGTTGTCATGTTCTCTTAATTCTCTCTCTTGCAAAAGTATTGTTCATGCCAAGATAGCTAATTGATATGATTATGTTTCTATCTTCAATTATGTTCACCCGCTATGCTCACAAAGTCATTTCTCAACATTACTCTCATTAATTTCCGCTACTCTCAAATTAAATAGGCCAATTCCATTACATTGGTATCAGAGCATTTGGTTTCTCTTTTCTTGCTTAAGAAGAGAGGTCCTTAAGTAGCCTATAAATGGTTGATGTTGTTAATTATATTAGGGTAAGTGGAACTGGGATCTATTATCGGTTTTGTTGAGCCCACTATGTGGGGGATGGTGCACACCTCGGGAGCTTTGGACTTAATAATGGAGTCTTTTTAGACTTTCCTACGGCTTTACCATTATTGAGCCATAAGAAGTCCAAAAGGAGCTAGCCCTCGTCAACTCTGCTATGTTAGACCTACTCCTCTACTCTCTATAATTAACCACTTCGAGCCGTGGGTGTAGATAATTAAGAGATGATTTTTAAAGGCTAAGAGGAGTGGCAACTAATGTTTTGAATTGCCAAAGCATACACTAAGTACATACATAAATTTTGTTAACGTGGCTAACAATAATCAAGAGAGTAGAATGAACATTGATAGCTTTGATTTTGCACATGAAGGTGCTATTGATGATGCTCCCATGTTTGTGAATTATCTCGCCACTAGGTTGCAGCAAGCTATGGGCAACCCTGCTTTGCAAGCCGAAGTTACTCAACAACTTCGTGCTTATGGAATTTCCCTTCCTCTCCAAGAGGAGAGGAAGCTCTCTCTCCTCTCCAAGAGGAGAGAGAGCTTAGGAGGCCTCTTGAAGAGACCCCCAAAAGAAAACTCTCTCCCATTCGAGAGGAGGAATCAAAAGATCAAGAAAGCAATGAAAGTTTAAGTTCCTCTGAAGATGTGTATCCACGAAGACGGCAGTCTAGACGATCGTCCACTCCTCCCAAGAGGAAAATATCAACACATAGTCCTTCTCCTCATCACTCTGAAAGGAAAGAGATGAAACAAAGGAAGAAAAGGGCTAGAAAGAGGTCACCCTCTTCTCCTCCTTCTTCACCTTCCTCCTCTTTCGATGAAAGTTATGGTTGTTCGCCTAGAGAATACAAGAGAGGAGGACATCGCAAATCATTTCCTGCATGGCGAAGGTCACAAAAGCTAAAGAAGTTCAAGGAGGGAGGAAAGAGTATCTCTTTTCTCACCTATGATGGCACCTTTGGTGCTACCAACAAAGTGTTGGCCTTCATCCAGTAATTTGATGCGGCCTTTGGAGACAAGGGCTTCACAGAGTCCTCCAAGCTACGCCATGTAGCTATGCACTTCCAAAAATCAGCTCGTCAATGGTGGGCTAGCCTTCGTGGAAATGGTGAAGCCCCAAAGACATGGAAAACTCTACGAGTTTCCATCATGAAGCAATTCCTTGCAAGCGATGCAAAAGACAAAGTCCTTACTCAATGGCGCAGCTTGAAGCTTCTCTCTCATGAGTCTATCCACAAGTACGTAGACAAGTTTTGGGATTTACATCTCAAGGCTATTGTCTTTCAAAAGATAGACTTTGCCGAGCAAAGGCAGCAATTCTGTGCGGGATTACCTGAAGAGATGGCCGAATACATCAACTCTCAACGGCTTGGTACTATTAGCAAATTAATCCATCACACCATGGTTGCTTCACGCGTCAATTTCCATCAAGGGGCTAGACGTAATGTCAAGCCCATGGAAAACAAAGACAAAAATGATGCAAAGGGGAAAACCAATGTTCAAAATACTTCCCAAGTCACTTCCAGCAACAACAACAATCGGTCCAAGGAGAAGGGAGTTTACAAAGATAAAAACAAACTCTCTCCTGAAGAGCTCGAAGCTTTTCACAAGGACCATAAGTGTTTCAAGTGTGGGGAGCAAGGACATGGCTATCGTTCTTTCCCCAAGAAGAATACTCGCAATGAGACTCCTAGGGCTTCCACAATCGAAGCTCCAAAAGAGGATGCTCATTGCAAAGGATCATCACTTTCCTATGCGTGGGGAAAGGTAAGAGAGCATGATGCCTTCATCTTGTTTGACCCTGGCTCTACTCTCAACTTCATATCAACGGAGTTGGCCACCAAGTTGGGCATTCAAGCTTTTGAGATGGGAGATATAGTAGTGGCTGATGCAGATTTCAAGGGACAACAAGCCTCCGTTACTCCCTTGATTGGGAAGTTGAGGCTTCATGTCGAAAGTTATGTCGACAAAGCAGACTTCTTCATCTCTCCTCTCCAACATGAGGATGTTATCCTAGGGGCACCATGGTTTGATCACATGGCTGCCAACATGAAGTTCCTTGAAAGGAGAATCTACTTCACCTATAGGGGAAAGAACATGTATATAGATGCTAGTGAGCGTGGTCGCACTATTCCACTTGTAAATCCTCTTGCTTTTGATAAGTCAATGAAGAGCTCAATTTATGCGTACATGATTTTTGTCAAAGAGTCTCTAAAAGATACTAATGTTTCATCAAATGTAAATGGTAGGAATCAAGAAGATTTAGACTTGTCTAATTTTCTAAAAGGATTCCAAGATGTGTTCATCGATGATATCCCTATGGACTTACCTCCAAAAAGAGGGGATGATGACCATCACATTGAGCTCCTTCCTGGAAGCTCACCACCTAACAAGCCTCCTTATCGAGTCTCGCAAGCTCAACAAGAGGAGATCATGAGGCAAGTACAAGAGCTGGTAGACAAAGGGATGGTGAGGCCTAGTTCCTCTCCCTTTTGTTCTCCAGTCCTTTTAGTGCAAAAGAAAGATGGTACATAGCGTATGTGTGTGGACTATCGAGCACTAAACCATATCACTATTATCAAAAATAGATTTCCCGTACCTCGGGTAGAAGATCTTTTTGATAAGCTACAAGGCTCTACCTACTTCAGTAGGATTGACCTTAAGAGTGGCTATCATCAAATAAGGATAGTGGATGAAAATATCTTAAAGATCGCGTTTCGTACAACGTTTGGTCTTTATGAACGTCTAGTCATGCCTTTTGGCTTGACTAATGCACTAGCTACGTTAAATCATTTGATGGAGAAACTTTTTAGACCATACCGCAAATTCATTGGAGTGTTCTTTTATGATATCATCATCTACTCCAAGTCTTTGGAGGAACATAAGCAACATCTCTAGTGATTTTTCAAGCATTGAGGGAGAACAAGCTTTTTCTCAACCAAAAGAAAAGTGAATTCGTCCTTCAAGAGATTCAATACCTAGGTCATATTATCTCCAAAGATGGTATCCAAATGGATCCATCAAAGTTAGAGGTATGGCCTAACCCAAGAAATCTACATGAGCTAAGAAGCTTTGTTGGTATGTGCGCATACTATAGACGCTTCATAGCAAAATTCTCTCAAGTAGCAGGACCACTACACGACTTCACTAAGAAGAACGTTAAGTTTGTATGGATTGCTAAGGAGCAAAATGCTTTTAAAAAGCTCAAAGAGAATCTTACTTCCCAACCAAACCTCGTGCTTTCGGATCTCTCAAAGCCATTTGAGGTCCAATGTGATCCTTGTGGTGATTGCCTTGGAGCAGTTTTTCTTCAAGAAGGGCATGCCATAGCATATGAGAGCCGAAGGCTCAATATTGATGAAGGAGTCTTGGGAATTTATGAGAAAGAGCTTTTAGCTGCTCTACATGCCCTAGACACATGGAAGCACTACCTATTGGGGACTCCATTCATCCTACGAACCGACCACCAAAGTCTCAAGTATTTCATGATGCAAACCAAGCTTTCCGACAAACAAATGAGGTGGGAAAATTTTCTTTTGCAATTTAATTTTCATATTGCTTACATAGCTGGTAAGCACAATCAAGTGGTCGATGCACTTTCACGAAGACCCAAAGTTAATGCGGTGTCTATAGCTACTCACAATGATCTATCCTCTATGATAGATGAGTATGCTACTAGCCCTGACTTTAGAGACATAATGTCAGCCCTTGCTTTGGGGAAGAAAGAGGAACCATTCACCTTGCAGGATGGTTATCTTCTCCACGGAAATAGGCTATGTCTTACCCATTTCCTTCGTGAGAAAGTTATGTATGAATCCCATACTCCTCCATATGCGGGGCATGGAGGTATTTAACCTACTCTCCGAGGAGTAGAGACGTACTTCGATTGGCCTACCATGAAAGTTGACATACAAGAGTATGTTTCAAGATGTGTAGTATGCCAAAAGACCAAGTATGATAGAGGGAAGCAACCTGGATTACTCCAGCCATTGCCTATTCCAAATTCACCATGGGAGAGTATATCCATGGATTTCATCTTTGGATTACCCAAGTCTATCCATGGGAATACAGGAATATGGACAATAGTTGACAGGTTTAGCAAGCAAGCACATTTTATTCCTGTCAAAAAGACTATTAAGGCACATCAAATGGCAACTCTCTTCATATCTCAGATTTTCAAGCACCATGGATTACCCACATCCATTGTGTCAGATAGAGATCCTAGAATGACCAGTAATTTCTAGAAAGGTCTCTTTGAAAAACTAGGAACAAGATTGAATTTCTCTTCGGCCTATCACCCACAAACGGATGGCCAAAGTGAGATAGCCAATCTTACGATACTCGATCTACTCAAGACTTATGTTACCGAAGTAGATCAACATTCACAATGGGAAAAGTACTTACCTCTTGTAGAGTATGCCTACAATAATACTGTACATACTTCTACGGGAAAAGCACCTTTTGAGATCATTGAGGGAAGACCTAAAAGTCCCTTGCTACTCAAAGTACATGGGAAGATCTTCGCCGCCGATGAGGATAGCCCTGACCTACAAGAATCTTTTCAAAAGATTAAGGAGGCTATATCCATCTCTCAACAAAGGCAAAAAGCTGCTGCTGATAAGCACAAAAGAGCCTTAATGTTCAAAGAAAATGATTGGGTCTTACTCAAGTTTCCTAAGGCTCGATTAAGGCAAACGACGGGCAAAAATCCTACGAGCCATCAAAAGTATTATGCTAAACTAGCAAAAAGATACTATGGTCCTTTCCAAATCTTGAAGCCCATCAATGAGACGGATTATCAACTCAAGTTTCCCGACCATTGGCTCATACACAATGCCTTTCATGTAAGCCTACTTAAGCCCTACAAAGGAGAGCCACCAACTGAACCAATTATTCAAGACCCTCCCAAAGTTGTCCTTCGGCATGAAGACAAGGTACTACGACATGGTAAGATTATCCGACGGTATCTTATTAAGTTCAAAAATTATCCTTTTGAAGATGCTAGATGGATACAAGGAATACAGCTTAAGGATAGTATGAACCTTTTCAATGCTTACAATGCTACATTAGAGTAAGCAAATGTACAAATTTCTTTTAAATGACTCATGTTTTTGTCTTATAAGACTAGTCCTCTTTTTAATTGTGCAAAAATTTAACTAGTATGCATGCTTAGAATCATGTTTGTGATGACGGCGTCTCTCAAACACCAAGTAGAATTTGTCACTCTACTTTGGGAGAATGAAATGGACTAAAGATCAGACATTCTTGCGGCAGCTATGTCTCCCAAACACCAAATGGATTAGTCATCCATCTTGGAAAGATGTCGTAGGGTAAAAAGGGATCCTCTACCCGCTAAGTTAAATTGACTAATGACTAAGGCTTTATCTCTTCTACCTCATAGCAGAGGACGACTATGATTTCAAGAGAGAGGTAATGTCATGAAATCTAATATCTAATATCTAACCAAACCAAATGATTTTCTCATATTAAATTGATCACTTAATGTGGGAGAATAAACGGGAACAACTGTTAAGATATAAACATGTGCTTATAGACCTATCTCAACACGGGGCCAATGGTAAAGGGGCCCAAATGAGAGATGGTCTATCAAAGAGCAAGGCTAACAAATGGAGCATAAGACCTTAGGGTTAGCTTCATTGAAGACCTCCAATAATGTGTGTAAAAGTCCTTTGAACTTAGGTAATGAGCTTGAGGCGTGGGAACCCGACCCAGCTCGAGGTGCTTGTCCTGCTTGTCATGCTTGATGACTAAGGTGCTTGAGGTGCTTGATGATTGAGGTGCTTGATATGCTTGAGGTGCTTAATTATTGAGATGCTTGAGGTGCTTGACATGCTTGAGATGCTAGGGTTGCACTTGAGGTGAGAACCCAGCCCAAGCTTAAAGTGCTTATGAGCCAAGCTTGTGGTGGGAACTAGGCCTATACATGAGGGGCTTAAGGTATCAAAAAGTCAAAGATTCAATCCCTACAAGGAGGGGGCGATCCCTACATGAAGGGGGATGAGAGAGAACACCCACACACTCACACAAGGCATGCATGGTACAAAGAAAGCAAAAGGGACACTTGTCAAGTTCCTCATCATGTTGCCCTCATGGTGTGTCTGAAGCCTATTGGTTGGCCACCCAAGGGGTCCAATAATAATTTAGGAGATTTAATTAAATGATTTAGCACTTATCTAGTCCTCTCTCTCAAAGGGGAAAGGGGTACACTTGTCTCAAGGATACCCATGCTACTTGTAATGCCTCCTACATGTGATTGGCTATAGGTCTGGAGGGGTCCAATGAGCTTCAAGCATGAGCTACAAGGGAGGGTCGATCCAAGCAAGCTAGGGGGTTGCTTAGGGGGTATACTCACCCACACACACTCACGAACACTCTCATTGTGTGCTATGCAAAGTGCAAGAGCTCCATCTCCTTCTCCAAGAAAGTAGAGGTTGAGAGCCTACACCAACACTCTTGGGTATGGAGTTCAAATCCAACCAAGAGCCATGCTTCAATGCTTAAGCTTTCCATCTCCTTCTTCTTCATTACTATGCTATTATGTATGCTAGCAACAAGAGTTATGTTAAGTGAGGAACTAATTCTTTCTCCTACGAAATCTTTCTTCTTCCTCTTCCCTACCTTCATTCCCTGCTAGCTCTCTCCACCTTCGAAGGTGTTTGAGGTCTTGGGACTGAGGCTTGGGATAGTTAAAGCTTTTCTTCAAGTTTATGTTATGTTTGTGATGCATGAAGCTTTCCATCTTCATTGCATCACCTAGGTCACAAGGAACACAAAGATTGTATTGTGACAAGTCTCTCTTAATGGGAGAAATCATAATACAAATGCCTATTGGAGGGGGGACCGGCTCCACATAAATCCGGTCCTCAACTGTTGTCATGTTCTCTAAATTCTCTCTCTTGCAAAAGTATTGTTCATGCCAAGTTAGCTAATTGCTATGATTATGTTGCTATGTTCAATTATGTTCACCCGCTATGCTGACAAAGTCATTTCCCAAAAGTAATCTCATTAATTTCCGCTACTCTCAAATTAAATAGGCCAATTCCATTACACTAGATTTCACGTTTGTTTCCTTGAATTCACTGCCAGTTTCTTTCAACTTGTCCTGGGCTAGAATTTTTGCTTTCTCTTCG
Source organism: Adiantum capillus-veneris (assembly GCF_014529385.1). NCBI lineage: Eukaryota > Viridiplantae > Streptophyta > Polypodiopsida > Polypodiales > Pteridaceae > Adiantum > Adiantum capillus-veneris. Next base: position 21,947,132 of record NC_140941.1, on the reverse strand, counting down.
TTTTCAACCCGTTGTTTTTCTTTTCTCATCTCATATCTTTTGCTTCTGCTCCTTTTGATTCTTTGAGAAGAAACTTTCCTGTTCTCCGAATCATCAAAAGAATTGTCTTTCTTTTTCTTTGCCTCAGCTCTAGTGATTACCTTGATTGGAACAATCGGTTCGCTCTTTGATGAGCTACTAGGCATCACTTGGACTACGTTTACTACAGTTTTTCCTTGTTCAAGGGATTCTTAGGAAAATCTTTCGGAAAGTGTCCTTTCTTTTTGCAACATTGTATGCAATAGGCTTCAATTGGTTTGAGGTTTTTGTCACGCTCTGGACATTCGTTCTTCCAATGGACATCAGCACCACAGATATGACAGTTTCCTGTTCTGGGCTTCATCATGGGTCTTTCCATGGGAGGTCTGACACCTTGATTAGCTACATAGTACGTTGGTGCGAGCTTTGGTGGAGCATAATTCATGGTTTCCTCCATTGGTGGTGGATGTGGACAATACCAATCTCCCTCTACCATTACTGTAGATGGACTAGGCTCTGCATAGGGTGTAACAGGCACTAATGCTTGTTCATCTATGACTCCTTCTGAGTGCATGTACTTTACATGCACCGCATTATGTCCTGGACATGGAGATTGTTGTCCCAACACAGGTTGAGTTCTTTCCATACCCATTGGTGGTCTTTGAGCTTGGGCCATATTAGGCTGATATCTGTACATGGGTTGTCCCTGGAGCCTCATGGTCATGTATTGAACATTCTGATCATACTTTGGTTTGAAGTAGCACTCGTGGGTCTTGTGGTTGGTCCATTTACCCTCGATTGCACACCATTTTGTGGCCTAATTGGTTGTCCTTGTGGGGGTATCCCTTGTCTTGGTCCTCTCATAGGTGCTTTTTGCATATTGTTCATCATGTCATTCATCCTTTTTAGCATATCTTCTATGGCTGAGAGTGGTGTCGCAGCAGCCGTTCCCACTTATGCTAGTATTGTGGATGATGTCTTCTCACTTTGGTTATCCTTAGGCCCCATCCTCTTCATTGAAGATCTCATAATTGTCTCCTAGGTCAATAGCATTAGACACACACGCCTCTAGGGTTGTATGCTTTTTACTATAGAGTATAGCATGAAGTTCTTTGTTTAGCAGTCCCTCCAGAAACAATGATACAAGTCGTTCTTTTGCAGGTATCTCCATCTCTGGGCATCTGGAAATGTATTGTTTTATTCGAGTTGCACAATCCCTAACAGACTCACCATGTTTCTATTTAAAGCTGTAGATTTGAACTGCCATATTATGTTTCATCCTCGTTTTAGGACAAGCAGCTACAAATCCTTGAGCTAATGTGTTCAAGTCCATGATTGACCTTGGTGGAATGTTTTTGAACCATGTCAAAGCTTTTCCTTCTAATGTCATTCCAAACCCCTCGAATTGAGTATGGAAATCGAATATACGTTCTGCTCTTAGCACTTGCTTAAAGCTTGCTAAGTGGTCATATGGATCCCCTAATCCACTGTATTTTCTGACCCATTTTTAAAAATCAGTTGGTCTGACATGTCTATTTGGTTCAACTCCAGGTCTTCTGGGAGTTGGTCCTGTTCCAAGTCCTTCAAACTAGTCTGTCGGAAATAGTGACTCATGTAGCCCTGGACTGGTCTTAGTGTCACCCGGTTTTCTACGTGATGAGGTGGTTTCTGGTTTCTTCACATTACTCTTCGATGATCTCTCACGATGTTCGTCTCTTGGAGTGGTTTCTGGTCCTTGACCCAATATCCAATCTCGTATGGAATACCCCTGGTATTTGATTTGCTCTATCTCCTCAGGAGTCATCATAACAAAATTGTTGTTATAAAAATCCCTAAACAGGTAAGTTGGTAGGTCCGTAGATCCCTTATCTTTGATCTTGAAGATATAGATGATCTTCATGGCCGTTAATTGTCCTGGTCTAGCATGAGAAGTACACAAAAGATCCTTTATATTTTTGTCTTCCCAACAATAGACTCCGATCCTAGGATTATCTATACTAAGCCGTTTCAAAGGCTTCAAGTCTACTTGATCGTATCCCTCGAATTCCAATGTTGGTGGTCCTTCTTTTGCTGAAATATCTGGGATTATAGTGTTTACTTCTAATCCCCATTTTTCTACCACATCAGGATTTTCGACTTGTACATATTGAGTTCCGTTTTGATCCATGTACATTTTTCCTTGTTTGTTTGCCCTAACCTCTTCTTCAGACTCAACACCATGGTCATCAATATGAATAGCGTACTCTTCGTTAGGATCCAAGTAAACCTAGGCTCCATGACATTTATTCTTGTAAAAGAGAGTATATGCTTATAGCGCATTGTCGTCTCGGTTTCCGAGTGAGTCGAGTAAGAAGACATTTCGGATCTTGAATCTGAAAACGTGTCTGAGACTTATTCAAGAATTGTGTGCAAGGAATTGCCTTGATTCACGCTTTCTTCAGTGGATACTCTACTAGTGTTTTCTCCGAATAGGCCTTGATTTCCTATTGCACGACCAGATCTAAGGTTCATATAGACTTATGAAGCCTTGGATAGAGTACTCATCTTGGATTGACTTGTCGTCAATTTCCACTCGATTCAATTGCAACTTTCGGTCAAGCCACTGATTCCTCGCTTGCAGCCCAATTCCTGTACAAAATTAATCAAATTAGCTATTTTTCTATAAGGACAGTAGAGCTCTTGAGAACTCTCGTGATTTGTCCCTATATATCATTTCAAATCGTGCTATGGAAGTCAAAATTTTGACTTTCAGATTTAGCTTTAGCAAAATCAAAGGTCTAATCTGCAACCTGTAAACCGAGTGTATCTGTACCAATTTTGATCCGATTGAACCCAAAATTGTCATGTGGTCTTATTTTATGCTAATCTAACACTGTATAAGCCCAAAAGTCAAAATTGAAGTCTCTGGATAGAAAAAGTAAATAATCACGATTATTTACTTTTGTCAAGCTTTTGCACTTTTTTGATAGGTTTGGTAAGTATACAACTTGTTAAAGCCCTTAGACAATTTTCAACAAGTTTGGACAAAATTTGATCTAGGTTACCCACTGTTCCGTGTTCGCAGACTCTGATTTCGAGAATCTGGCTTAAGTCTCACTTTTGTGGTCCAAATTTCACTAAAATTGATTTGTGGGGTCTAGGGTCTACTTGATGTTCTTGACCTTGTGGTATACTCAAATTTGCAAAATCGCCAAGTTTTGAAGCAGAAGTAAATAATCGCGATTATTTGCTTTTGATAATTTTTTGCAAATTTTTGCCCCAACCTTGACACAGATCTGTTAATCACCTTAAGTTAAGGTCACTAGCCAATTTTCATCAAGTTTGGACAATTTTTTATCAAATAGTCTCATCAACTATCGGTCCGCAGGCTAACTTTGCAATTTTTGTCACAATTTTCAATCCAGTGATCCAAATCTTACCAAATTCGGTTTGTGGGTTTATTACAACATGGTAAAGCTAGTGGTATGCTAACTTGGTCGAAAAATTTCAAAAACAGGGTAGAAGTAAATTAATCGTGATTATTTACCTTTGCTAAAATTTTGCAAGTTTTTGGTCAAGTAAGCATGTACACATGTTTATCACATCAATATGAGCCTATGCATCAATTTTTAACAAGTTTGGATAATTTTTTCCTCAATTCACACTCAAGATTCAAAAGGTAAGTACAAAACTTTAGTTTTTATCCAGATTCTTGGCAGTTTAGTGATCCAAATTTCTTGGGCCTTTACAAAAGTTGTTTGTACACATGCAATGAGTCAATGGTATGAATCTTGGCCAATTTAGATCAAAAAGTTAATAATCACGATTATTAACTTGAGGCTTGAAATGAGCACTTTTTTGCAATTTTCTCAAAGACAGTCTTTTTATAATATACTTTAAGCCGATAAATCAAGTCAAAACTTAATTTGGCCTGAAATGTCAAGAAAAGTAAATAATCTGAGTTTTGGTTCACTTCTTAAAAATTTTACCTCGAAGTGTCTTTGAGCTTACCCGCTGGTTCGGACAACTCTTAGGCTTACTCTCCAGCCCGATTGAGTGAATTCGAGTCTTTTCAAGCTATTTCTAGCCGTAGACCTGAAATTCTACAACTTTACATAACAACTCATACTTGATTCTTTCAGAGAGAGCAATGTTGTGAAATCCACCTCGGATCCTACTTACCTTACTCCTAGTTTCTCATGCAATGGGGCTGTGGAAAGTGTCCACAAACACTCGTTTTCTTGTGTTTTTTTTTTGTTTTCAGAGTCTTGTGTTGAGCCAGCAGAGGATCACACCCACATTTTTGCTCACACTCATCATTTTTGTAACCATTGATTGTAATAAATGTCTTTACGACATTGATTTTGATTGGAGCCATTCATTAAGTAACGGGACTCAATTGAGTTTCCAGCTTGTAATTCCGAAGTAATTTCACTTGCTGATGTAATTAGTTAGAGATGTTCTCACCTCCAAGGCTGAGGTATATAAGCCAAAGTTTTGTAACCTAAAAAAGAGAGTTTTTAATCAAAGTGAGTTTTTGGAGCGCCGTGACTGTGTCTGAGAGAGAGAGAGAGAGAGAGAGAGAGAGAGTCTTATCTACTTGCTACGCAAGCTATGGAGCCGCCATTTGAGAAGCGACACCGCCATTGTGTTAGCAACGGCGAGAGCTACGCACAGATACCAAGAGTGCGCGCTATCGACTTCTATGTGTGGTAAGTTCCTACGAGCTTCAGTGTGAGTTTTCTTCCAACTCGTGTGTCGGAATGGAGCGTGCAGCATATCTATAGAACCACAACGAGTAGAGCTACGCATTAGTACCATCGGGGTCAAGTTTCGGTCACCTGTATTTTTCGGCCTGTCTTCATACGCATTTACCGCACGGAGTGATTATAGGTTGATTTTGCAGTTCAAGTGTTTAGGGTGTTGTTCTTACCTAGTGTATAGACTTCCCCTTGAGTTTGAGATCAATTCAATGATTCTAGATCCTGTTTCGTATAGCATTCGTTCGTAGTACGGATTTCAGTCACTTGCGTATTTTAGAACTTAGATTTGATTTCCTTAGTAGTGATTGTCATTAGAAGGTCGAGTAGGTGATTTGACACCCACCTAGTTGTTTCCATGCGCCTGCGGGTCAAGCTCCGTCCTCGTTTGACAAATTCTGTTGTTGGTTGAGTTCTCGCTATTTAGCTTCCGCTAGCGGCGTAACCGCCTTAACATTTGGCGCCGCTGCCGGGGACGAGAGCCCTAAGTAGGTGACCTTAGACTAATCCTACGAGGTGAGTTGTATAAACTACTTTGTATACTTTAGTTAGAAAAGATCTAGGAGTGGTGGACTCCGAAGATCTCGAGAGATACTAGGAAGTGGGGTATTCCTGGGTCTTCCGTGTTGACAGTATTTTTAGTTTAGCTTAGATTTGTTTGTTGTTTTGTTGGTGTTGAGTAGTTGTTGATAGAAGAAGAATTTGCTAGTCCATGAGTGGCAGTGGATCTCTTTAAAATCACAATTACCAAACCCATTTTATGATTAGGAATAGCTTAGGTAGGACTTCATTTGATCCTGATCTAGAGCTAGTAATCATTGGAGTATTTGCTTGATATGGTTGATTGCATGTTAGATCACTAAACCGTCGAGTTAGTAGTGAAACTTGCAATAAACAAAAGTCAGAGAAATTTTCTGTGTATCTGGGAGTTGCTGAGCACTAGAGAAAGCTTTAGGAAGGATTCTGTGCCAAAAAACTGAAAATCTGCAACTTTAGACATCATACGCGTATGATGTCTAAATGACCAAACAGAGACCAAAACAAAAATTTTGACTTTACCAAAGTGTTCAAAAGGGGGGTTATACCCTAATTTCAACTTAAAACAAGAGCATTAACACTCAAGGAAACCCAAAAAGACAAGTCGGAGTCCAAGAAACGCAAAGAATAGGAAATTTTGGATTCAGATCTTGTTTTTACATTCAAACCTGACAGAAACACTTGAAACTCAATTATAAACATTGGAGAAGGCTTAAAACCAAAAATAGTCAAAATCTGGGACAAAAGACATCATACGCGTATAATGTCTTTTAGCACATCCACTGCTTAATTTTGATATCTGACCTGACAAGATTGTTACAAACACTGTAGAAAGCATAAATATCAAGTCTTGACCCAAATTGAGGAAAAAGACATCATACGCGTATTATGTCTTTTACCTAATTTTGGACATATTTTGATACTTTGCCAACACAGATCCATTGTAATAGCTGTCTAGAGGTTATATTTCAAGTTTCATCCCATTTGGATCATAATTGACCCAAAACAAGTCAAAAGCGGAAAATTGCCAAGAAAAGCCTAAATTAGCCATAACTTGCTCAAACAGAGTTCAAACTGAATTTTGTGAGTGGAAAGAGCATAAGGGGGCTACTGAGAGTGAGCATAACCAAAATAGTCTAAATCTGTGAAAAAAGACATCATACGCGTATAATGTCTTTTTCAGCATAACTGCAACAAAATTCTCACTTGATGAAATAGAAGTTGTCCAACTGACAAGATTAAACAATTGACCAAGTATCAATCAGTTTGGATCAATTCTGACCACAAAAACTTGGGGAAAACAAATTGCCGAGACGGAAAAGTTAAAGTCCTTTAGGGGAATTGATGAATTTGAGATCGGGCATGAATCTCCAGAATAACCAACCAAAACAAGGGGAACACGCAAGTGTCATATCAACCGAGGGAAGTGTAAACCAAAGTTGGGTGCAACCATTAGAGCCGATCTTTGAAGGAAGTGTTTCTGATACTTCTTCGGAGAGATCTTACGAGATTTTCACCGAACACTTGGAACACTTGAACCTGAACAACAGAGAAAATATGGCAGCAGGATCATCAAACCCTTCCGCCACAATGAAGCTATTGTTCATAAAATACCAGTACGACAATGAGCAAGGTGCCAAGATCTACAAAGATGGAATGGACCGCTATTGTGTAAAGATAGAGGAGAGACCTAGTGAGTTCAAGGACTTAGTGCCTGTGAGCTATAGCGGAGATAGATATCTAGATGACGAGGGTACCATGTACTTGGTAGTCCTAAACCCTAACATTGTGGACAAGTGGGGATTGATGGGCACCAAAGCCAAAGTAGATGAAGAACTTGAGGAGAAAGCATGAATAATGAACTTCCCTGATGCGAGGTTAAGAAGAGAGAATGAAACTACAAGGATCAACACTGATAACATCTATGTGGGTCTATACAAATATAATAATGGGGAGCAAGATCTCTATTATAGACCAAAAAAGACTTTATGTCTTTACCTACACAGAGGGATCGGAAGTGAAAATTGCTGCTTACGACAAGTATGGGAGGCAATACTCAACAATGGGCAAGAAAGAATTAGAAGGATATACATACTTTGGGGGACCACTACATCAGTATTATGTTACTTCTAGCTCACAAAGACTAGCACCAACAAATGGAGTGCAAAACCCAATGACGACAGGAGGACAAAGAACTCAGGCTGCTGACTCTTTCAGTCAACCTCAATACTCGAAGCCCGGACCAATGGGATCATTACATTCCAGAGAGTCAATGGATACGAATCGAGATAGTGCAGTTCCAATCCCCACATATACCACTCCAGGTCCAAGGTTCGAAGCGGAACCATCACATTTACCTCCTAGTAGTAGATTCACGGCAGGGGAACCGACAAGGGTAACCCATGAAGTCCATGATACTAGAGAAAGCTTTAGCCGGGACACAGGAGCAATGAGATTGGTAGCAGACCATAGACGTATGAGACCATCTCAAGTAGCGAAGTGTATGCCAAAGAAGTATGGTGGTTCAGGAGATCCGTATGCACATGTGTCACTCTTTAAGCAAGTCTTAAGAGCTGAGCAGATAACAGATTTCCATACACAATACGAGGGATTTGGTCTTACTCTAGAAGGTACGGCATTGACATGGTTTCAACCACTGAACATAGGGGGATTCCATGACATTGACCATTTGCTAAGAGAGTTTGCTGAGGAATTCTCAAAACGAGGGATTAAGCACAATACGGTCTCACAAATATATGCTTTTAAACAGAGAGAACACGAAAAAGGGAAGGAAGCTTCACTTCGCTTCAAATAATACATTGAGAGATGTCCAGTACGTGAACGACCACAAGATGACAGACTATCTGTTCTCTTTATTGAGGGACTGAGAAACGACACTCTCAAGAAGGACTTGCACTTGAAAGCTTGTACAAGTTTCGAGGAAGTAACGAGAGAGGCATTGTACTTAGTGGATAACTGTATGGTTTATGGAGAGGTGTCAGCGGATACAGATTTTGCATCCAGTAGCTCCTCCTCCGTAGCGAGCGAGACTACCACTAAAAAGAATGTTCAAACAACAACCATGCCAAATGTAGAGCAAATGATAGAAGATGCTCTAAAAAGGATGGCACCATACCAAAAACCATTGCCAAAAACACTGAAATGGTGTGCTATTGAACAAAAATGGACAAACCATCCAACAGAGGAGTGCTATTACAACAAAGGGTATGTAAGGGAGCGTTAGTATGCACCTCCTGCTCAATTAGCACCACCTCAAGTACATCCAGTACCTCGATACCCAACGGGAAATGTACCAGGACCTATGGGGATAGAAAGACCGCAACCGGTATTGGGACAACAACCACCTTTACCAGGAGCAAGACCAGTAGGCATTAGATATGCACCAACCTTAGAGAATCAGGAAGAACAAGCCTTAGTGCCTGTTCAAGCCTATTATGAAGAATCTGGTGCACACATGTCTCCAACTGTGTATTACCCACCAGAAGAACCCAAACAACCAGAACCATGGGGCATGATTGGGAATGTTGGAATACCAACAATTATAAGTGCTTCTGATGAAGAGAGATACAATTTGGACACAAGAACATTGATGTTCATAGATCATGGCGGGTTAACAGGACAAAGACCATCCTATCCACAAAGGACGAATCAAATGAGACCAAGACCAGCACTAGGACCCTGTTACAAGTGTGGAGGTGACCATCTGATGAATGTTTGTCCACATACGGAAATCATTAGAATTAACGCTTATTGCACTGAGTGTGGGGTTACTCACTTCATTGAGGATTGTTCAAAGAATCCAAACAAAGTGCAAAAGACGACATTGAATATGCTAGAAACTATTCCTACCAGCAGTGGGTCTGAAAATGAAACTCTGATACCAACGCAAGTTGTTACTAGAGCTCAAGCTAAGAAAACCACTAGAGAACCTGAGAATGGAAAGTTAGCGACTGAAGTGGTTAGTCAAGGACCGCGGAGTCAGAGAAACACATGGAAAGCTAGAAAAGCACGCATGAAGTTGAGAAAATAACGTGAAGACGCTATTCTAGCTGAGGAACTAAAGTGAACTAAAGATAGATTAGAAAAACTTGAGAGTCAAAACGGGAAACGAGAGATGAGCCCGGAAAGAACGAAACAAAAGAGTTTCAAAGAAACAATGAGCTTAAGCTCAGGGGGATCAGTGCTAGTCGACAAAGTACACGAACCATTGGACGCACTGATGAGAGCTTACGAAGCTAGGTTAAAGAACAACCAAACACAAGAACAGAGGTGGATGACATACCCAAACGCGGAATTGGAAAAGCAGAGACTTGAAATGTGCCAGAGAATGATCGAGACTGCACAAGCCTTATTAGAACCACCAAAAGAAACAATGAATTGTGGAACGGAAAACCCAATTCAGCAAGAGACTATCGTTTCACGGGTAGCTGAAAAGACTCCTAGTGCACAAAAGCCTGAAGATACACACAAGGATGACCGCATAGTATTGAACACAACCGATCAGGAGATAGAGAGTTTTCATCCAGTCATACAGAGGTCTTACGGAAGAGATGAGGATTACAATGAATTTTGGAAACAAGTGAGAGAGGCAAACTTTGCAAATGAGCTAAGTTGCCAAGCTAATCAGACAAATTGGGAAAAGGACATCAAGAATCCTCCCATAATGGAATTTGAGGTAGGATCTCAAGTGGATTTGGATCTGCAATCTTATTGGGGAGGTGGGGGCTCTGTTAGAACAATGGAGAGCAAACCTCACTCACTGAATACCTTACCTTCATACTTAGGAGAGTATGAAGCAAAATCCGAGACTAGAGCACTTCCCTCACGAAGAATCTCATGAGAAAAGGTCATGGACTCGCAAGGATTGATAGAGATCTTGTCAACACCAGTGACATGCACTATCACTCTAGCTAAGCTTTTGAGGCTAAGACCACATATGTGGACCACTGTAGGAAAATGCTTGGAGAAATTTGGGATAAAAGACCCAGCATCGAGACTGCAAGAGGGTATACAAGAGCTGAGTAAACCACAAAAGAACGCTAAGCCTGTACCCTTAAATAAGGTCGGAGAGTATTGCGAAGGTGAAGAGGGGAATACAACCTTACCAGTTGAATTCCAAGGAGTGAACACGATGGCAATACTAGACAGCGGAGCTGGGGTAGCCATTGCTACAAAAGAAATCTGGAAAAAATGGGGGAAACCAGCAATAAGGAAGACTAGGTTGAAACTCCAATTAGAAGATGGACACATGGAGAAACCTATGGGGTTATTAGAGAAAGTCGTAGTAACTTCTTGCGGCATTGAATACGAACATACTTTTGCTATTGTCGATTTTGGCAAGGAGAATAACTATGATATCATATTGGGAAGACCATTCATGAGACAGTTGAAAATGGTCCAAGATTGGGGCTACGATCACATATACCTGAGAAATATGGAAACCACTACATGTGTGAACCTGAGAGACCATAGCTACAAGGATGTGAACCGAACACCAGTAGAGGAGTTTGATTCAGTTACTTTGGCGGGATCGGAATTTCCAGCTTGGTTAGGTAAGCCCAAGGAGTTATGGATGTGTGGAGCCTCGAAATGTGGAAGTCTGAGGCGATAAGAATATGTTTTAGAAAGGGCTATCGAAGACGAAACTTATATAGGAGAACCCTTTCCAGAGGACACACTTGAACCATTAGAATGGACACACATTCTAGCAACCCTAGATGTTTGTGCAATTCCGGATGGTCCCACAACAAAATTTTGCGACAAAGACGGGTACGACGTGGTTCCGTACTTCATGTTGAGAACTGTACTCAAAAAAGAAACTGAAAAGAACGATACACTGGAAAAGGAAGATGAAGAGGAGGTGTTTCATGACATTCCCGATCATCTTGAGTGGGGAAATGAAGCAGACAACGAGTCAATGGACAATTCAAGTGGAAACGAAGAAACTATAACGGATGTCCGATTTTATGATTTTCCGAACCAAACTAAACAACGCCAGAAACGCTATAGAGCAAAGAGAAAAACAAAGGGGGTTAGAACCAATCCGATGCCTAGAATAAGAGGAAAAAATCAATTCCTAATGCTAGTAAAGGCGGAAGATTGTGTTAAGGACAAGATTTCTGGAAGAATGAGAAGCAATGATCAAAAGAGCTTACGAAAAGACAAAAGAGGCTCAAGAAATCAAGTTCAAAGGAATGGAACGAAAACAGAAACAGAAAAATCAGAAAAGAACAAGCGCAACAGAGAACACACGGAGTCCAAGTTAGAATGTAGAAACAAGTACAGAGAGCTCAAGAAAACTCTGAAAGAAGTTTGGACGACAGAATTTGAGAGTGGAGAGGACGAAAATGCCAAAATCAAGGAAAACATGGATGTTCCCTCTCACTGTAGGAAATTCACAATAGAGGATAGGAAGGTGGTATTAACCCAACCTATTCGAGAGAGAAGGGAGAACAAATCTTATGACGGACCGGAGGATGCAAAAAAAGTTGATTTAGCAGCTCCAGGTGAGACACCTAGACCGGTGTATATAGCCACAGATTTGTCTCCAGGCGAGGAAGAGAGACTTTTGAGTCTTCTCAGAGAGTATAGGGATGTGTTTGCATGGTCTTATAAGGACTTAAAGGGAGTTGACCCATCGATATGCCAACACACAATCCCACTGAAACAAGACGTAAAGCCTAGCAGACAGAGACCATACACATATAATGATACATTTGCTAAGCGAATCAAAGAAGAGATAGATAAGCTAATGGAAGCTGAATTCATATACGAGATTGAACACACCGATTGGGTATCTCCGATGTGTTAGTACCCAAGAAGAACGGAAAACTCCGAGTGTGTGTCAACTTAAAGAAAGTGAATGCTGCAACAATCAGGGACAATTATCCCCTGCCGATAACTTATCATGTTCTAGAGCGTGTATCAGGAAAAACAGCATACTCTTTTCTTGATGGTTTTTCAGGATATAACCAGCTAGCCATAGCACTGGAAGATCAACATAAAACAGCTTTTGCAACGGAGTGGGGAATTTATGCTTATCGGGTTATGCCTTTTGGTCTAACCAATGCTCCCGCAACCTTCCAGAGGCTGATGACCCATGCTTTCAAAGAATACTTAAGGTTGTTTCTAGAAATATACATGGATGACTTATGTGTACATTCTCTTCTAAGAGATGAGCATCTAGAACACCTAAGAAAAGTATTTGAGAAATGTAGGACATATCGCATTTGTCTCAACCCTGAGAAATGTGTGTTTATGGTCCGACAGGGCAGAATTCTGGGACATATTGTCTCACAAAACGGAATATCCACGGATTTAGAGAAGATAAAAGTTATAGTGGATATGCCTAGACCAACCAATGCGAAACAAGTACAGATCTTTATGGGACATTGCCGATATTATAGACGATTCATTTACATGTACGCTATAATAGGCCAACCACTTTACAGGATAATAGTGAACTTTGAATGGACAGAGGAGTGTGAGGAATCATTCAAGAAATTGAAAGAGGCACTCATTACTGCTCCAGTCTTGAAATCACCAGATTGGGAGAAGATATTCCATGTGCATATAGATGCTTCGGCATATGCAATAGGATGCATTCTGGCTCAGCCAGAAGAAGGAAACATGGATTTTCCTATCTGTTACGCCAGTCGACAGCTCAACAATGCAGAGAAGAATTACACCACAACAGAGCGAGAAGGGTTAGGAATGATATATGCTGTGAAGAAATTTCGGCATTATCTTCTAGCCAACAAGTTTGTGTTTTTTACGGATCACCAAGCCTTGCTCTACCTAGTGAATAAACCATGCAATACCGGGAGAATAGTGAGATGGTTCATTATCTTACTGGAATTCGACTTCACGGTAGTAGTAAAGAAAGGAAAAACACATCTTAGAGCTGATCATCTTTCGCGATTGACGAATGGAGAAGACCCTATAGGAGTAGATGATGACATGCCAGACGCGTACTTGTTCAACATAGAAATGATACCGAAGTGGTCTCAAAATGTCGTTAACCTATTAACCTATGGAGGAGAGTTCGATAGAAGAGAATACAACCAGAAACATATTGCTATTCAGCAATCCAAGAATCTTCAATTGGTTGCAGGAAGGTTGTATCAATTGGGAAATGATCATGTTTTACGACTATGCATCAATCCTGAGGAATATAATATATATCTGCGCGAAGCACATGTTCAGGAATGTGCATTTCATTGTTCAAGAAGGAACACATATAGGAATTTGTTACAATTGGGAGTCTATTGGCCAGGAATGAAAGAAAGCGTACATGAATATGTCACTGTATGTATTGTATGTTCATCAAAACCGCCAGCAGAGTATTCGACATTATATCAGATAATGATCGCTCCAGAATGGAGTCAGTATATTGTTGAATATCTCACAAATAGAACTTTCCCAGAAGGAACGTCAAAAGCTCGTCAGAAATCTGTAGAGACAGAAGCTAGAGATTACGCTTTAATAGGAGATCAACTCTATAAGAGAGGTAAAGACAACCAGCTTAGGATTTGCGCATTAGAGACTGAGTATGTGATAATACTAGAGCAAGCTCATGGAGGAGTAGGTGGAGGCCATTTCTCAGGTGATAAGACAGCAAAACTTGTCTTAGCCGCAGGAATATGGTGGCCAACATTACATATGGACGCTGAGGAATACGTTAAACGGTCCGATGACTGTCAGCGGACCAAAGTACCACTTAAAAGAGATGATATGCCACTTAGACCAATGATGGGGGCAAGAGCTTCTGCAAAATGGGGGATTGATTATGTCGGACCCATTTCACCTCCTGCATATAAGACTCATGCACAATACATTGTTGTTGCTACAGACTATCTAACAAAGTGGGTCGAAGCAAAGGCAACTCAAAAAGCGGATGCCAGGACCACGGCACAATTTCTATATGAATACGTCTTTGTACTATATGGATTGCCAATAGAAATTGTGAGTGATCGAGGCACACATTCTAGATGAATTCATGGTAATCCATAGGAAATCAGCCCCGTATCATCCACAAGCAAACGGACAAGCTAAAGCAACAAACAAAACTATATGCATGGTCCTCACGAAGATTGTATCTGAGTCGATAACTGACTGGGACCAGAAGTTGCATTCAACATTATGGGCGTATAGGGTAGCATATAAAACATCAATAGGAACGACCCCATATAACATGGTTTTTGGGCTAAATGCTATCTTACCAATAGAATTCTTGATTTCAACCTTAAGGGTGGCTAAGGATCTAGAGTGGACAGGGCACGAGCTTTCTGATAGAATAGATGACCTGGAAAAGCTAGACGAGCTTCGCCTAAAAGCAGTAGCTTCTATCTACGCTCAAAAAAAGCGACAAAAAGAATTTTTTGATAAGCATGTGCGGACTAAAGAGTTTAAGGTTGGGGACTATGTCCTAGTTTACACTATGAAACAGCATGCTAAGAAGCTTAAAAAGCGAGGGATGGGACCTCTGGTGATTAAAGATCTATCACCAAGTGGAGCCGTCAAGCTTGCTACATTAGACGGAGAAGAAATGCCCAATTGGATTAGTGGATGCAGAGTGAAAAAGTATCTTTTGTCGCTAACCCAAGACATGCTTCTCAAAATACATCAAGAAAAGCTGCGTGTCCAGAAAAAGAAAATGATTTTGGAGGAAGCGCAAGCCGAGGCGAAGAAAAATGGAGAAAAGAAGACTACTACGTCAGAAACAGCGCAATGAAGGAGCAATACGAATAAACGCAGTCAGTATAACAGAAATGGATAATGACAAAGAAGAACCCATCATTGAATGCAAAGTAGGAACCAACCAAATCAAAGCCAGAGCACTATTGGATTCAGGAGCTCAAACTAACCTACTTTCACTCAGTTTGTATAGACAATTGACAAATGACACTAAACTACAAACTGCCAAGCAAGAGTTAAAGAGTTACTCTGAGAATTCAATCAAAACTGTCGGATGCACAGTTTTACATATACAGATTAACCAGTATGTGTATCCTCATATGTTTTACGTGGTTGAAGACCAAGCTACACAACATCCATTATTGCTAGGACAACCATGGCAGAAGCAATACAATGCAATGATTGACTGGAGTTCTAAATCAGTGCTTATCAAATACGAAGGTGAAAGTCAATCAGTTAAGTTCACCACAGGAGAAAAGCCAACTCCAAAGGACGAATCCAAAGACAAAGGTAAACAACAACCAGAGAAAAAGAAGAAGCAATGGCAACCAAAAGTTTCTATACAACCGGATTACTCTTCGACGAGGAATTCTCAACAGTGGATAAGGAAGACAAGCAATAATATAACAGCTCAACCTTGGGAAAAAACGGAGTCAAAGTTGGTATGGAGACCAAAAAAGGTTGTGCCAGAGAACACAAAGGTGGAAAACAGAGTCTTCAATACCAGACAACAGAGTGATTCCAGACAATCAAGGACAGTGAAACAGATCTGGATTCCAAAGAAGTTCATGACGGCACAAAGCTATAGCAAGCAAATTTGGATCCCAAAGATTTGTAAACAGGAACTCCCTTCAGTACAATCAACGGAAACTCCTAGGTATTTCAAGCGAGGAAATCAACACAAAGAACAAAGCAGGTTTGGGTCGCAAAGAGTTTGTGGCAAGCACAAGTGAAGCGGAAGCAGATTTGGATTGTAAAAAAGAACAACAAAGTAAAGAAGAATCCATCTACTGATTCTACTACCGAAGTGCCAAAACCAACCCAAAACCCGACCACCAATCCTTCAATCAAACAAAGAGCAGCTTTATTGGAAAGACTGTTGTATCATCGCTCTACAATTGCATTGGGAACTTATGACCAAAACAACTACAATGCTTCGCCCACAGACACTTCATAGTCGTCCGGGAGGACTCAACTAGGAGGGGGGGAGGTATACAGGTATACAGGAGTTACAAAGCAGCTACAAGCGCCAAAAACAAAGAAAAACAAAAATTATATTACAAGGGCAGTGTCTTACATGATTTTGCAATTTTTATGTTTGATTGCGGATATTGATAATATTTATGCCCTTATATACCTTGTTTTGCAACAAGAAGAGATCAAATGATGAATTTGGGTCTCTAGACGTGTAAATATCACTAAATAAGAGTGTTTTTGGAGCTAAAAAGTGGAAAAAAGTGGTAATCCAAGTCCAGAAATCACAAATAATTGTATATTCATATACACAGAGTTACCAGCTATTTATTGTGTATGTTTGGAATTTTTTGGCTTCAATTTGCTATTTTCCTTTATTTTTTATGATTTTCTTGATAAAAGTAAAAGAAAAATAAAAAAGCAGGTGAAACGAGATCAGAAAAAAGAAAAGAATAGATGGTGATGATCCTAATGACAAGGGCAACCCATGGTAAAAATTGAGTACAATTCGGGAAAAGTTGCGGAAAGCCCGAAATGATAGAATTTTGGCAAAGTGGACAGATTTCTCAGAAACAGGTCAAACGGAGTCCAAATTGAGAAATTTCAAATCCTAAAGTGCATTTCACGACGAGATAGGAGCACATGTCAAATTTGGTAACAAGTGATCCGGGAAGTCCGAAGTTAAGTATTTTTCACTTCACTTTCAAGCTCATTTCCACTATTACCTTCTTGGAGAGAGCAACGAGCACACAGGAGCATCCAACCTTCTACAGCCTTCTACGACTACTACGAGAGCTCAGAGGACACCAGACATGAGAGGAAGACTCGTTGCCATAAGCTTTTGATGCTTATCATTAACTTTTGTCGCGAAAACTAACCAAAACCAAGAAACAAGAGCAGACGGGGAATGCGGTAGAATGCTAGGTAGTGGCACAACCGCCTAATCAAACCTTGCAAGAACTTATAGGTGGGTTACCCTAGTATAGGAGATGGGTTTCTAACACTCAAAGCTCGAGAAAGAACGACTGGAAAAACCCTAGGTCAACAGAGCCTGCAAGAGGCAAACAGGAAAAAGTTGTCGAAACGACACAAAACTTCTCAGGAAGCTTAACAACATCGAGGGCAATGCAACCATGGAGTATCTCCAGGTTTGGACCACCAAAAGTAGGTCGGAACAACCGATTCGGCTGCGGACACACAAAGCGTCATTTTGGCATAACGGCTGAAATTGACGACCGAATGAAATGAAACTTCACAAGCAGCTTCAAATATACATGGATGACTTATGTTTGCAAGCAAAACCCAAAAGAAAGCTGATTCACTTACCGATGGTGAAAAAGACGCTTTCGGGCAACCAAAAGGAGAAAGATGGAGAACGGGAAGCCAAAGTCAAGTTCAACCAAATAGATGGCTTCACAACATATCCAATGAGCTGGAAATGCAACTCTCGAGAAGAAAAGTTGAAGAAATTCAACTCCAAGGCAAAAAGATGACTTTGGAGACTGAAATGCCTATAAGGGGGCTTTTTAGCTAAACTAATGACCTTTTAAGTTGAAAACTAGTTAGCAGGGCTTATGGCACTAGCACAAAGCATTCTTTGCACAAAAAGAAAAACATTTCAAGAAAAGACATCATACGCGTATGATGTCTCACAGCATGAATTTCACATCCATTTCAACATTTGAGTGCATATCCTCATTCCACATGTTAATCACATCCTATGAACCAAGTATCATGAGAATTGGAGTTAGAAAACCCAAGGAAAACCAAAAAGACGCAAAGTAGGCCATAAAATTGATTTTTGGTCCTAATTTTGTCAAAATAACTCCAAACTCATTGAAACTTTGTAGGATTGTTGATTAACACATCTACAAGCTATCTGGAACCAAAAAGCACCATTTTGACACAAAAGACATCATACGCGTATGATGTCTATTTGCACTTACAAAGCCAAAACTGTTCATTTGTCATCATACATCCATTATATATATCTAATACATGCTACATATGAAATTTGGAACCATTTGGTCAAGAGGATCACCCCATTAGCCCAATTGAGGGAAAATCCTTCACCTAAAGCCTATTTTTGGCCCAAATCCAACATACTCAAGTCCAAACCAAGATTTGAGTAGATATAGTCCTTCACTAGTACATGGGGAGTCCACAGAACCAATCCCATGCAAAATTGATGAAAAAGACATCATACGCGTATGATGTCTCCAGAGCCATTTTTAGCCCAAAATCTATCCAAACTTCATAAATCCACTGAATAAACCTATCTAAAGCCAAATCCAAGCTTATAGAGAAATTTGGTCCAAAAATACACTAAAGACATCATACACGTATGATGTCTCACTATGTGATTTTGCCACCTCAGGGCTTCAACCACCAAACAGAAGTGATCTACATGCCATTTGAAAGTGAACCACCAAGTTTTATCCAATTTGGATCATAAAATCCAAATCCCTTTCAAAATTTTGCCAAGAGCCAGAACTGGACTAAACTGGCCAAAACTTGACCAAATGGGATCCAAACTCAAATCCAAGCATATGATACTCATGTATACACTATCAGCTACAAGCACAACCAATATGAAGTCATTTTAACACAAAAAACATCATACGCGTATGATGTTTCCAGCATAATTTTGAGCCCATTTTGCATATTTTTTCACCTACCTTGCATCCTTAGGCCCTGAATAGCTCATGTTTCAATTTTCAAGTCATTTGGATAGTTAAAAGCTTCATTTCGGCTTTCAGTACTAAAAAGACGCTAACTTCTGAAATTGGAGTTACAGGATCCATGGATTCCGCCAAGTTATCGGCAACGAAGAGAAAAAGACCGACAATCAAAGATGCTCTTGCAGAAGCGGAACCCTTTGACATTCCAGCAAAAACCCTCAAGCCAACCAAAACTTGGGTGGAGGAAGCAGTATTGGAGAAAGAGGGAATAAAGATCTGCCAGGGGACTTTCAGAGATCCTTAAGGGCAAGCGGTGGATGTACCGATGATCCCACAGGAATTGGTAGATTATAGCAGGTCAGAAGACATCAGCAGGTACCTGGAAAGGGCAAGCTTGCACAGTTTCTTCACCTCAAGACCATCAGGTGTGGATACAAGAAGAGTGTACGAGTTGGCAACATCCATTCAGAAGGATGGGAAAGCCACATTGACAGCCATGTATGGAGAGAAAGTAGAAGTACAGATCACTCCACATCTCATTGCGGACGCATTGAAGCTGCACAACAAAGGGAGCTCTGTCAGGGAAAGAAGGGAGGCCATAGAGGTCTATGGATCCAAGAAACAGAATGCAACCTATGGAGATATGGCGGACCAAAGAGCGGCAACCCTTTGCCGACTGTACAACCAGTTTCTCTATGTTTGCAGTAAAAGACCGCAAAAGTATACGACACCGCCCCATGACATTGCGACCGCCATCACATGGGCATTAAAGAGCAATATGCCAAAAGAGGTGAATTACGCTCAACACATCCACGAGCAAGTAATTGCCATGCACAACGAGAAGCCAAAGTACATAGGAGGAGCGAAAATTCTGACAAGAATAGCTTATGAAGCTATTGGAGCTAGAGATCAGTGGCCAAAGGTTCCCTCCCAGAATGAGTGGCTTAGAGAAGCCGACGAGGAGGAAGAACAGCCCGAAGTATCCAAGAGGGTGTCCACAAGAGCACGCCGGAAACTAGAAATAGTTTCAGAACCTGAAGAGGAGGTGGACGAGCCGCTTATGAAGAAAGTAAAGAAGAAGGTTGCTCCCAAGCAAACCAAAAGTCAGAAAGTGGCAAGAATGGAAAGACTAGTGGAGCAGTTTAGAGCAGAAAGAGCTCTAAAGGGTGACTTTGAAGAAAAGTGGGTGCCAGACCCCACCAAAGACGGAACTAGCTCAGCCAAGCCACATGTTGATCAATACGATCAATATATTAAAGCTTATGAGGAGTCAAAGGCTATACTAGAGCAGCAACCTGTCGAGCCATACACTGAAGAGGAGGTACAGCTTTTAAAAGCTGAGCTGAAAAACGACGACAAGGGGAAAGGGAAAGTAGATGAGTCTACTAAATCTCAAGAGAAAGACGGGCAAGCCGACAAGGGGAAAGCCAAGGAAGCTGAGGATAGATACCCCTCTATGACTGATGTACCAAGCCCGAAGAAGACGAAAAATATCGTGGAAGAGACCACAATAGAGATGGACACAGATGATTTGGAAAAGCCGAAGGCCGAGACCAAAGAAAAGGAGATAGATCCAGTTCAGCAAAAGAGAAATGATTATGAGGATCTGGTAGCGATAGGATACACTGAAGCAGAGGCCCTTGAGGCAGTTTATGGGATCACCCTACAAAAACAAGATGATCGGAGAGGGACAGAGGAAAAAACAAAGAGTACAAAAGAAAGTGAAGAGAAACAGGACAAACAGAACGTACTAGAAGAGCCGAAGCCAGTGGAGGTGGTGGCAAAAAGAGCTTTAGAGTTGACAGATGAAGATGAAAAAGACATGCACATGGTGCATGAACTGCTAGGCAAGATCAAAGAAAGATCCAGGGCAAAGGAAGTAGAGATTGAGACAGCCAAACAAAGGGAAGCAGAGCTGCAGAGGAAATTAGAGAATGCTATGACTGAATCTGAAAGTCATAAATCATCACTCTATGACGCGGAAAACGAGAGAGACGGCTTGATACTCCAGCTAGCTGAGGCTTCAAGAGAGGTAACAAGTGCACAGGAAGCAAAGGAGAGGATAGAAGATGAGTTGGAGGCAGCCAAGGATGAGCTCATTGAGCTAAGGGAAAGAGTCGAGCTCCAAGAAAGAACAATCACTAGACTTAGGACTACCCCTAGAGCTAGCAGAGCAGGAACCGAACAAGAAGGAACTCTCGTACCAGCTTTAGAAGACCAGATCCGAAGCTTACAAAGAGAGCTAAGATTAGAGCAAGTGCAAAGGTTGCACATTGCAGAGGGATCATTGGCCGCAAAGGAGAGGCTCACATTAGAAAATCAAACACTATGGACAGAGAATGAGGCCCTCCGCAAACAGCTCCAAGATCTACAAGAGCAACAAAGCAGAGAGACAGAGACACCACAAGAAGAATCAGGTGGAGCAACCATAGAGCTACCAGAAACTGGAGAGGCAACCACAATTGAAGATCCAGACCCAGCTCACGAGGTGGCCTCGACTTCAAGAATCTCTGAAGAAGAAGAACAAAGGCTCCATGACCAAATAGAAAAGTCAGCAGAGGAGAGTGCCAAGGCGGAAATGGAATGGGAGAGGAGACTCCTCATCTCCATTAGACTTCAGGGATTAGACACAAAAGTGCTCCATGAAGAGTGGATGCAACCCAGCCTGCCTTTCCCTTTGATGAAATTTGAAGTGCTAAAGACGAAAAAGAGAATAGAGGAGGAGCAGTATGTCGCTCTTTACGAAGGCGACATCACAAAGGAGGAACAGTCAAAGAAGATAGTAGATTCACAACCTAGATGGAGGAAAGGTTGGCTGAACAAATACCCAGCCTACCTCATCTACTTGGTGGAGGCACCAAAGGAGATTCGAGAGAATGCAACCTTCTGCCCAGTGCCAAGAGTCAAAAACTGGAAAGAGCATGGCAAGATTGCAGAAAAGAAGCCAAATTGGCTTAATTATCACAGGATGCCAGGACCAAAGGCAGGAGAGAGAATAGGTAAAGCCTACATGGTGAAAACCCTAACGGGCACCATCAAGCTCTTTACTGGCTCTCCTGACCTTTCGTGTCAGATGCTCAAGAAAATCTGCAGGACTCTCTTAGCTTGCATTGAAGTGTTCGCGCCAGATAAAGCCACGACCTCGAGTCTACTATCGACGGCCGACATAGTGACTGATATGATATATGATCTTTCATTGCAGCCTTCTCCAAAAGTGTTGCACCTCCTATACCAAAGGATTATGTTTTTGCCTAGCTTCCACATGCAAACATTCTAAGAAGCTTTCTACACCGGCTTTTTCACCCACGAAAGAAAAATATTTGGCCCAACCTTGACCATCGGCAACCTACGATACGAATCACATTTACAGATGCTCAAGACGACAGGACTTTATTGACCAAGCATAAAAGTCATGTCAGGGACGACATGAACGCGGAGGGGGGGAGTGTTGAGCCAGCAGAGGATCACACCCACATTTTTGCTCACACTCATCATTTTTGTAACCATTGATTGTAATAAATGTCTTTCCGACATTGATTTTGATTGGAGCCATTCATTAAGAAACGGGACTCAATTGAGTTTCCAGCTTGTAATTCCGAAGTAATTTCACTTGCTGATGTAATTAGTTAGAGATGTTCTCACCTCCAAGGCTGAGGTATATAAGCCAAAGTTTTGTAACCTAAAAAAGAGAGTTTTTAATCAAAGTGAGTTTTTGGAGCGGCGTGACTGTGTCTGAGAGAGAGAGAGAGAGAGAGAGAGAGAGAGAGTCTTATCTACTTGCTACGCGAGCTACGGAGCCGCCATTGGAGAAGCGACACCGCCGTTGTGTTAGCAACGGCGAGAGCTACGCACAGATACCAAGAGTGCGCGCTATCGGCTTCTATGTGTGGTAAGTTCCTATGAGCTTCGGTGTGAGTTTTCTTCCAACTCGTGTGTCGGAATGGAGCGTGCAGCATATCTATAGAACCACAATGAGTAGAGCTATGCATTAGTACCATCGGGGTCAAGTTTCGGTCACCTGTATTTTTCGGTCTGTCTTCATACGCGTTTACCGCACGGAGTGATTATAGGTTGATTTTGCAGTTCAAGTCTTTAGGGTGTTGTTCTTACCTAGTGTATAGACTTCCCCTTGAGTTTGAGATCGATTCAATGATTCTAGATCCTGTTTCGTATAGCATTCGTTCGTAGTACGGATTTCAGTCACTTGCGTATTTTAGAACTTAGATTTGATTTCCTTAGTAGTGATTGTCATTAGAAGGTCGAGTAGGTGATTTGACACCCACCTAGTTGTTTCCATGCGCCTGCGGGTCAAGCTCCGTCCTCGTTTGACAAATTCTGTTGTTGGTTGAGTTCTCGCTATTTAGCTTCCGCTAGCGGCGTAACCGCCTTAACATCTTGATCTTAAAACTTGTCTCGTCTATCAATCATTCTCGAAATCCTAATCTAAATCCTCAAGGTACTCAGCAAGTACAATTACTTCCAAGCTACCTCTAGCCACAGACGAAAATCTTAAGCTATGCGGTTTCTAAAAGAAAGTTTTGAACTCTAGGCGAACCTAGAGTTCAAAGTAAGTTAAAGGACAATTGCAGAAGACGCTCATGTTTTTCCCTAATTTAGATCTCTTTGATCCGCGGCAACGGCGCCAAATGTGGGACGCATGTCTAACCTCACCATCCTATCTTATTGCAGTATTAGTGAGAATCACGATTAATTTGTCAAACCATGGGACGAAGCTGACTCGACTAGTGCATAGAGGCTACAAGAGGTTGTCAATCTCTTGAAAAACAACTAACAATTGACATCTAACTCAAGCTACACTCAAGTGACTGAAATCACCAAAAGCCAATCGCTCATCGCCAAGCAAATCACATCCGTTACATCATCAAATGACATCCAAACGTAATGAAACTTCTAGGACAAGTTTATAAGACCTAAGCACACATGCCTATTGCCTCAAACCCCACTTTAGGTCAAGTTCCAAAATTGCAATTATTAACAACAGTGGATTTTTTACCTAGTCGGTTTTGACCCAGAATGTATCTAAATGCTTAGCAATGATGCCCCAATACCTGCTTATGCTTAGTTTTTGTTTTAATAGTGTAAATTCTTAGTTATGATGAATTATGCCGCGGGTCGGAAACGCCAAAAGCTACGAAATACTGTGAATGGCTTACATCAATGCGTAGAGCTCTTACCTGCGGTGGTTGGAATGCAACAAACACATTCGCAATGTGACAACCGGGGAGGGAGTAAGAAGTGCGAGAAGGAGCGAAGAGAGCGCCGTTAGCTCACGCTATGTATTTCGTATCCAAAAACTTATTAAAAAATTACAAAAATTGGCTTTTATACCTTAGCCAAGGTTTTTGAGTGGTCAAAAGTAATAATCTGGAGTTCTACCAAAGCTGGGAATTGACTGGCTGATACAATCTGGAAGCTTGTAGCCCCGGCTCATTAATTACAAAGTTTACCAAGAAAATAGGAGTTACAATATTCTCGATTTATCAAAATAATAATTGTTTTACAAGGAGAACTCCGAAAAATGGTGTCCGCGTTAGCTTGCTTTGCTAAAAATTCAAATTTTTTCATCTTCAGCTTTCTCCCCAGTCATTTTTCAAGCTTTAAAGTGCCCCAGTTGGAGTTGTGCTCTTCAGGTTACGACTACTTCTCTGCAGGGTTATGGCTATGGCAACCTAGTGGCAAATTGTGTACAGGCAGATTGGGAGGGCATGTATCTATGAATTGTGGAATTGATGTTGAAGTTGTGGGTTTGTGGTGTTCAATGGTGAAAGGGGAGGCCCTTGTCTTCATATGCATT
Organism: Adiantum capillus-veneris; assembly: GCF_014529385.1. Lineage (NCBI taxonomy): Eukaryota > Viridiplantae > Streptophyta > Polypodiopsida > Polypodiales > Pteridaceae > Adiantum > Adiantum capillus-veneris. The sequence continues at coordinate 21,922,431 of NC_140941.1, read as the reverse complement.
GGTTGGCGTGTGCTGTAAATTCATGCTTTGGCAGGGTTTTGCTCCTATGTGACATAGTCTCTTGGGTGGTCGACGGCCGATAAATTCCCAAGGGGACCACTCTTGCTGTACTTGTGGTGTTTCAAAGGGATTTTTCAAGGCTTTTGGTGTTCTTGTAGTGCTATTTCAACGCTCTTGGGTGACATCGCTATAGAGGTGTTTCAGTTTGCTTATTTCCCAACAGTGTTTTGGTGTCCGGCACCGAGGAATTTCTTCAAGTTTGCTTGTTTTCCAACAGTGTTTTGGTGCTCGCCACCGAAGAATTTCTTCAAGTTACCTTCAGTTTACAGGTTTTGAAAGACATGGCGTTTAATATTCCGGAGCTTAGTGGTAAATCAAATGAAAGTTCCAAAGGTTTCATTGAGAGAATGGAGTCTGCTTGCCTTCTTGCTGACAAGCAGGACACAGTGTTGGTCGGCGCTACGAATCTTCTATTTTTTTTTGAACGGAGATGCTATGGAATGGTTGGAAGGCTACGAAAAGGAGCTACAATCAGCCCAACCTCCTCAACTTATGACACAGGTTGGAAGGCGTGCTTTTCTTACACACTTTACACAGGTGGAAGACCCACAAAAGGTATGGCAGTCTATTCAAGGCTTGGTATAGGGTGAAGGCCAAACCATAGAAGACTTTGTGAATGCCTTAATGCGTTATGGGCAAAGTGGTGTACATCTTTGGGGGCTGAAATTCCTCCAGCCATGTTGAAGAAGGACAGGTTTCTTGCAGGCTTGAGGAGTAACCTACACTTGAAGGTAGAAGGACCTTTGAGGAGGCAGTTGAAATTGCAAAGAATAGAGAGTGAAAAGCAGAGCATCTTCATCAACTTGGAATCAATGTCGAGCCAAAGGTTGAAGTGAAAGCAGTAGAGCAACCAAGGATCCTCATTAGGGATCCAGGTTATGGTCAACAATCTTCTCATGATGTGATTGATTTTTGCAAGGAGATGCAAGAGGTTGTAGGTCTTATGAAGAATCTTAGTGTGCATATGATGGGAGGTGGAAGAGGTCAAAGATATGGATATGGACGTGGTTATGGAAGCAATGAGGGTTTTATAGGTGGTAGAGGAAGAGGCATGGCTAGAAGAGGGGATATGTTTCAATGTTACAATTGTGGTGAATGGGGTCATAAAAGCCCTCAATGTGACAAGCCAAAGAGAATGGGTGGCGACATGTTTCCTCTTCCTCCACAAATTTCTTCTCGAGCTCAAGATTATGGTATTGAGATTAAAGGGGAAGCAAGACCAAGTAGTTTGACAGCAGAAGATAAGGGCAAAACAAAAGTGATAAGCATAATCCGTTTGGAGAAGAAAGAGGATGATTTGGGAGCATGAAGCATGAAAAGGTGGTCAAGAAGTAGTGTCTTTGACACTACCTTGTACACATATGAACACTCAACTAAATGTTTAAAATAGAGATGTACATGATGTGCCACATATGAGGAGAAAGCTCTTGACGAGAGGAATGTACACATGTAATCTTTGACAGTTTTTTTATTTTTTTTCAAAAATATTTTACCATATGCCCATTTTTCTTCAAAGTACTTGGAAGATAGAGAATAGTGACCACCATTTCTTGCTTTTGCCCTTACAAGAGACCATGACATGAGTGAGGCAACTCCCAGCCATAAAAGAGGGAAACAGGTTGAAACAGGTACATGTAAAGAGAAGAAGAAGAGAAAACCCAGGCAACATTACAATGCATCCAACTTTCCTTTGGGAGAAGGGCAACCAACTTATACTTTACGGGTTGATTTGTTGAGTAGAAAGGCTGATGTTACCTTTGGGAAACTCATGGAGATGTGTCCCAAGTTAAAGAGGCAATGGAAGCATGTAGTCAACCCCATGAAGAAGGAGCCTACAAGGGGGTCAGTAAGAGTCCTATCTTTGAATGAGCTACTTGATATATGCCCTAGTATGGATGCATGTCATAAGAGGAAGTGCATTGGAGAGGCTTATATTGACGGAGGTGCATAGGTATGTGTTATTACTCAAGCTTGTATATTGACATTAGGACTCAACATGGTGAAGAATTCAGGTTTCCGCATAAAGCTTGCCAACCAATCAAGGGTGAGGTGCTTGGGAGTTTTAAAGGACTTGGAGGTGGATGTATTTGATGTTAAAGTGCTGGTCAATTGCCATGTTATGCCTGCGGGTATTGGTGCTTTCCCCCTCATCCTTGGAAGACCATGGTTACAGGCAACCAAAGCTATACAAGATTGGGGATATGGTACCATCACTCTCTACAATAGAAGGGGTGATAAGAAGAGGTTTGACATGGTTAGAAAGAAATGTTTGGACACTGATTTGATAAGAAAAGTGATGAAAAAGAGTACCCAAGTGAAGAAGAAGACAATGGGGATGATGACAGTGAAGTGGAAGATAGCAGCGATAGCGATCTAGATGTTTCCTCCTTGTTTCTTGAATAAGAGCATGATGAGAAACAAATATTTCTTAGCCTTATGGAGAATGAGGATATCTCTGATCCTTATGAGCAAATTGAAGGGCTGATGCAACCCAAAGTTCAACCTAATGTCAAACAGGAGCTGATACAAGGTATGCTGTCTCCCGACTTGATTAGTCATGAGAAGGGTGAGTTCCTAAATATTATACAACAATTTCCCCATTTATTCATGACTTCTTATGAGGAAATTAGAGGCTTTAAGGGAGAGGAAATTCACATTCCAATCAAGGAAGGATCTCAGCCCGTACGCCAAAAGCTAAGAAGAATGGGACAAGTACAACTTAATGCTTTAAAGGAAGAAGAGACAAGCTTCTTGAAGCAGGTTTCATATGTCCTGTGAGTACTACAAAATGGGTGAGTCCTATTGTTGTCTCACCCAAGAAGGATGGAAAGTGGAGGATATGTGTTTATTTTAAGCCTCTAAACGCATCCATGAAGAGGGATCCATACCCTCTTCCTTTCATAGATGACATACTTTATTCTATTGCAGGGCATGAGAGGTATAGTGTATGTGATGGATTCTTTGGATATTTTTAGCTCACCTTGGCTTTAGAAGATCGAAAGAAGACCAAATTTATCACACCATGGGGATGATGTTGTTATTTTGTGCTTCCTTTTGGTCTTATGAATGGCTGTGCGTGGTACCAAAAGCGCGTCAATAAGGTGCTCTCTCCCTTTCTTGGCAAGTTTGTGAAGGATCTTATTGATGACTTCTATGTTTATAGCTCTAGAAAGGATCATTGTGTAAATCTTGGGATGGCATCGAAGCAATATGATGAAAGTGGAGGTCAACTCAACCCAAAGAAGTGTCATCTTGCTCAACCAAGAGTGAAGTTTTTGGGGCATATGATCTCAGAGAATGGGATTGAAGCGGATCCTGACAAAGTGAAGGCTTTGGTGCTCCTCCCATCACCTAAAGATACAAAGTAACTTTCTACTTTCATTCAAAAGGTGAATTATATGGCAAGGTTCATTCCTTTGTCCTCTCAACTTCTTTCTCCTCTACAACAAGTAGCAAGATTGGATCCTCTACAATGGACAAATGAATGTGAAGAGGTTTTTCAAGGTATCAAAGAGGTTCTTAGTTCTCTTCCTGCTATGCAAGATCCTAATTGGGATAAGGAGTTTTATGTGAATCCATCAGTAGGTGAGGATGCCATTGGAGCTATGCTTATTCAAAGAGGTAACAATTCTCACTACATGAAGCCTATCTATTGTGCTAGCAAGGTGAAGCTAGAGGTGGAAAGAGGCTATATCGAGGTGGAGCTAATCATGGTGAGTGTGATTTATGCATGTAGAAGGTTTAGGCACTACCTTCTCCCTAAACCATTCACATTCCTCACTAGCTACACTCTTCTACCTCAATTGGTGAATAGCCCTACTTTGTCAAAGAGGCTCATGAAGTGGATTGTGGAGCTACAGGAATTCCAATTATCTTTTCTTGTTGAGGAGATTAAAAGGGCTACATTGGCTGATTTTCTTACTTATAAGTAAATCCCTCTTCTTCTTAAGGAGGATGCAGTGAAGAAGCAACACATGGAAGCTCCTGACATAGACAATGCCTATCTATTGTTTCTTGATGGCTCTTACAGGAAAGTGCATGGTGAAGCTTCAGGAGGTGTTGTAATTTATTATCATCAAGGTGTGTTGGTAACTAAAAGGAGTTTGAAGCTTACAGCACAAAGCAGCAATGAAGCTAAGTATGCTACTTTGGAGAAAGGTCTCAACCTTTGCCTTGATCTTGGCATCCGCCGTGTGAGGGTAAGAGGTGATTATCTTTTGGTGGTTAAGCAAGTACTTGGGGTGTGGCAAATTAAGAATCCAAGGCTGAAAAATATGTGTTTTCAAGTAAAGAATCTGCTTAAGCATTTTGAAGCTTGGAGTTTAAGGCATGTGGACAGGTCTCAAAATGAAGAAGCACATGGTGCAGCGCAAGCTTCAATTGGGCAATTGTATGTGATAAGGGATTATTCTCCTCTTTATTTGAGAAGGGAAGCTTTAGAGAGGGAGGAAGAGTTGCTACAAATAGGTATGCTTCCATCAGAGTTGGAGAAGTCAAAAAAGTACGCCTTCCTACGTCGTGCCAAAAGGTATGTGCTACTTGGTGATGCCTTATATATGAAGGGGGCTGATCTTGTTATGAGAAAAGTGCCTTCTAAAGAGGAAATTTACATTATTTTAGATTAGAATCATGAGGGTTCTTGTGGTGGTCACTTTGCATAAAGTCTTGCAGAAAGGGTATGTGTGGCCAAGCATTCAACGTGATGTTCATCATTGGTGCAAGTCTTGTAAAGAGTGTCAAAGCATGGAAAATAGGGTTCTCAAATTAGAAATTAGAGGCACCATTGTGGCTTATGATGTGTTTGAGAAGTGGGATATTGATGCAATAGGTCCTCTACCTATGACAGCTAGAGGCAAATGTTACATACTTACTGCTATTGACTATCTATCCAGGTGGGCCAAAGCCAAAGCTGTTAAGCACATCACAAGTAAAGATGTTTCCTTATTTGTATATGAAGATATTTTCTACAAATTTGACATGCCATTGGAGTTACTTTCTTCCAAGGGTCCAGGTTTCAGGGGAGAGCTGGTGGATTATCTATGTGAGAAGCTTCATGTGCATCGTAGGTTTACTACTGCATATTATCCCTAGGGGATTCACTCTATATAAAAAATGGGACGCCACCTGCGAGAGCGGACAACTTTGATAAAACCCCTTTATACGATTCATATTAGGGAATATGACCCCCCTTCTTACGCTTATATGACAATCAATGAAGAAAACTATCATACCCATATCTTACATATGAAATTTAGGTCTCACATTGTCTAACTGAGTAAAACTAGTCAAAGAGTGTATAGCATAGTGATTGGCAATGTACTAAGGAACCACTTCTATTGATAACTAGATGTATCCTCAATGTGTCTTAGTTTTACTTTCAAACTATGTGCCCAATCAACCTGTACTCTAGCTACTTGTCCAATTCTGACCCATCCAAAGCTGGTGTAAATCAACCCTTGACCTGCTTCAAATCAGCCCTTATCTATGACCGGCTTAATGCAAAATTTGAGGTGTGACCTGATTAAAAAAAATTCCCCTAAATTCATCTGAGTTCTAGTTCACATTAGCGACCAATCGTCACAAGTAATCAACTCGTCTTAGGTCCCCCCTCCCACATAAATATGATAACCCCCTCCCTTATTTTTAAGCTTTGGGGATAAATTATTCAGGGCTTGCCCCTAATTTATACGCTTATGTAACTTGTAAAAAAAGTGCCCTCCCCTGCACTTACATGGTGCGGTAAGTTTTCCATGGTGAATCCCCCTGGATATTATCCCCAATGCAATGTCATGAATGAAAGGTTTAATGGAGAGCTCATAAGGATTCTTAAAAAGATAACAAGAAACAACGTGAAGACTTGGGATTTAGAGCTACCTTGTGCTCTATGGGCTTACAGGACTGCCATCAAACCAGGTACTGGTTTCTCTCCCTTCCATCTAGTTTTTGGCAAAGAGGCTTTACTTCCTATTGAGGTGGAGATACCACCTTTGAAGATGATGCTAAAGCTTGAAGAAGAGCACAATGATACATTCGAGAAAAGGCTTCTATATTTGCAATGTGTATAGTTGGATAGGTTGTTGGCTTTTGAGCATTATGAGCAGGTCTTGAAGAACAATCAAGCAAAGGCAAATGATAAGGTTAAGGACAAGGACATCAACAGGGGTGACAGGGTGATTCGTTACAATAGTAAGCTTGATAGCACTTTTCAAAAGAAATTTTAAATCAAGTGGCAAGGTCCATTCTTGGTCTTAAACAAGTTTCCAAATGGCACATATCAGCTTGCCGACTTGGATGGTACCCCACATAAAGCACGTGTGAATGGCTACAGGTTGAAGAAGTATATTGCAAGGTTGATGACTGTGATTGAGGATGAGCCTTCTTTTGAAGAATTTCTTGATCATGTGTCTAAGGATGAAGATGAAGTGGTTAACAAGATCTTTTTTGTGCTGCTGATCATGAATGATCTAGCAGGCGGGGGTGTGTCAAACTATGTTGGACGCATTTCTGACACCCCGTTTTTTGTAAATTTGTACATACGAACATGACGCTCGGTGTCAAAAGGGTGTGTAGGCTTTATTTTTGTGGGTTTTTTAGCTTGATTTAGCAAGCACAGGTACATGCACTGCAAGTCGCTAATCTAGTGACAACAACTGTCGGGCTACTGTAAGTGCCTGTGAGTGAGTTTTTTGAAGCGAGACTTGTGTATAACAAAAACTCATGTACAAAATAAAAAAGGTTCAGCCAAACTCTAGAATTTTTCAGGTTTGAGCTCATTGTGCCTCCTTAATGGTTTCTGTTGCAATTTTTGCCCCCGCCTTGCCTACTCTACGTGTAGTCGTGTTGGGAAAGCTCCTTGTTCGCATCAATTTTGCATGTAGCAGCGTGTAGATTCAAATTTGTTCATCTTCAGATTTCTTTCCAGTAATTTTTCAAGCTTTCTCTCAAGATTTAAAGTGCCCCAATTGGAGTTGTGCTCTTCAGGTTACGACTAGTTCTCTGCGGGGTTTTGGCTATGGCAACATAGTGGCAAATTATGTACAGGCGGATTCGGAGGGCATGTATCTATGAATTGTGGAATTGATGTTGAAGTTGTGGGTTTGTGGTGTTCAATGGTGAAAGGGGAGGCCCTTGTCTTCATATGCATTGGTATGTGTGTGCTGTAAATCCATGCTTTGGCACGGTTTTGCTCCTATGTGACATAGTCTCTTTGGTGGGCGACGGCCGGTAAATTCCCAAGGGGACTACTCTTGCTCGACTTGTGTTGTTTCAAAGGGATTTTCCAAGGCTTTTATTGTTCTTTTATTTCTCTTTCAACGCTCTTGGGTGACATCGCTATAGAGGTGTTTTAGTTTGCTTGTTTCCCAACACCGTCACCTTGGTAGGCTAGTAGGCTTTTGGAACATCTTCTTGAGGGTTCAAGGAGCCGAGAGTCGCACCTAGACTTTCTTTGGGATGGTAGCCTTGTATTGTGCTTTACTTTTTTCAATGAAGACAAAAACCAAACTTCCATGAGCTTCAAAAAGCTGTGACAATGTACTAATAGATTAGGAGCTTTTTTATAGCCCGTAGACATGATAGACTTGAATGATTTATTAATATTGGTCACATAGTTGTTAGGCTAGTGGGTTTATGAACTTGCATTAGCTTAGGGTCATAATTACTTTCTTGCGTTTCATGCATAAAAACTGAAATTTCAAGTGATTTAATCTTCATGATAGTTTGAGTGTTTTTTTGCTTTATGTTGTCTAGTTTTTTACTATGATTCACCCATCTTTTAGAAGCCAAAAATTCACTTTGCATGGTTGTTCATTGTACTTCATGTTTTATCCTTGTTGACCTTTGAGGCTCATTGATTATTCGTATGTTTTGCAGCTTAACATTTCTTCCATGGACTTGCTTTCTACCATGTCACCGTGTTTTGCTTCACTGGCACACGAGAACGTGCGCCAAATTAGGAAGGGGGGAATGTTAGCAGCGGCTAACACAAGCTACACCAAATATCAATCAAGCAGGGGATATCTATGGATGTCACAATATTTCCCACTCACTTTGTATAAGCCTTCGTGTCACTTGGAGTTCCAAAGTTGTATATGCTATCTAGAGGCTCAAGCTTAAACCCATAGTAGAAGGGATTGTGGGGAAAGCCTTTAAAAGGAAGCCTTTATGCAAGGAGGCTTCATTCTTGAGTATCCACTTTTGAGATCTCCCTCTCTCTTGAGTGTTCACTCTTTGGCCTAGCCTTGAGCTTAACTTTTATGCTTGAGAGGCTAGTGCTAACCATTGTAATTAGAGTAAGCTCTTCTTTATGAGATTAATTCTTATTTTCTCATTAGTCTACTTCTTTACATTTCATCTTGTCATGAAGTAGTATTACACTTTCATTATTCTAGATTTGAGAGATGCATATACTTCTTGCTATTAACCACTCCTATTCTTCCATAAGCATTCAATTTGTGATGTTTAGCATCACTAATTAGGTTGATTAAGTTAAGTCTTAATCTTGTAATTAGTGTGTGTGCCCTATTGTTTGCTTGTGTGTAGATAGGGTTTATGAATCTCTAGCACCATTCACCTTGTGTGTGTAGCTATTGATGAAGTGCCATGATTGACATGTGGTATTTAGTGTGTGCTTATCATTAGTGTGCATCGGGATTCTAGTCTATGGTAAGTTGGACTTTGGTGCGCTTGATGTGCGTAGGATTTGTTTGATTATTTATTAGAGTAGGTTTAGAGTTAGTCTTGCCATGGATAATATCTACTTGCATTGGAGAGGTGATCTCTTGAATCCTCTATTCCATTGATCCAATGCTCGTGCTTCCATGCCCTAGCCGGGTTGCCAATCCACGGATTTGATAATTTTGTGCGGGTTGCAATTAGGTCATGCTACAATGCCTCCCAACACTTGACTAAGCTCTAAGGACTTTAGGTCTTTAATGAAACTAACCCTTAGGTCTTTAACCTCCATTGTAGCATTGCTCTTTGACAGACTATCTCTCATTTGGACCCTTTGACTTCGGCCCCGTGTTGATATAGATCCATAAGAACATGTCTATAGTCTAACCCTTGTTCCCTTATATTCTTCCACATTAAATGATCAATTTAATTTATGAAAATTATTTGTTTAGGTTAGATATTAGATTTTATGACATATGGAAAAGTTGTTTCGGTGCATAATGGAGATGAAATTGAGTGATTAGGTTGAAGAGAATAGCAAGCATGCAAAAGGACAAGCTGGGTTTTGTCAACACCATATCACCATTGATCATCTTGTCACTCTTTGTGTTCTCATGGAGGAAAGTCGGTTGAAAGGAAAGCAATTGTATTGTTGTCTTGTGGACTTTAAGAAAGCCTTTGATATGATTCCACGTAGAAATTTGTGGAGAAGGATGGAAGAACTCTAAGTGCCTAGTGATTTTATGCTTGCAGTTTCTCGAATGAGAAGGTGATGTGTCAATTGCACATGGAGAGAGGAATTTCAGAAATTTTTGCAAGCACTATTGGGGTTAAAGAAGGATGTCCATTGTCACCAACTCTCTTTGGCTGATGCATCGATCAATTGGAACCAATGGTACATGATTTAAGCTAGAAGAAGACATTGAATATGTCACTATTTGCAATACGGTAATCATGATTTTGTTGTATGCATATGATGCAGTGCTTCAAAGCACACACTTTAGAAGATGCACAAAAGCTTATGGTTGCCCTTGAGAACTTTTTCTAGCATAGTGGGCTGATCGTGAATGAATCCAAAACAAAGGTTATACTTGTGAAAACTAACCATAACAAGAATCCATGATTGTCTACCACAATGAGACACTTATAGTTTTTGAGAGCTTTCACTACCTTGTCCTTGAGGTTACGGCCAATCACAAGTGGCATGAATAATCTATGCATTGTTTGTAAGCAAGAAAGAGAGCAGACTATGGATTTGAGCACATGTGTAATGCGGGAAACATCAAGTGTTGGGTTCTCAAGAAGTACCTTTTTGACACATTGGTGACACCGGTTCTTCTTTATGGAGTTGAACTGTGGGGTGGGACCATCTCAAAGTCTACTTGGAAAGAGTTTTAGAATGTCCAAAATCATTTTTTTACAAGATTTCTCCAAGTTAAGACACAAACACCATATATGCTTCTACTTCTTGAGTCGAGATATCTTCCAATTGAGGTTACGGTGGAGTACATGATAAAGATGCGCCAAAACCACTCACATCCACTTCCTACAATTGCATGGGAAGCAAGAAAAAAAACTCAAAAGACCCATTGAGGTCAAAATGCATTCGCAACTAAGCCCTTGTAAGCATAATACAATCGTAATCTCATTTTTTTCCATTCTTAATCCTCCCTCCCTTCCGAAAGTTTCGCACGCTAAAATTTAGTGTTTTTCAATAAACTCATGTACAAACTAAAAAAGGTTCTCCAAAATCCAGAATTTTGCAGGTTTGAACTCGTTGTGCCTCCTTGATGGTTTCTGTTGCAATTTTTGCCCAAGACTTGTCTACTCTACGTGTAGTCGTGTTGGGACAGCTCCCTGTTCGCATCAATTTTGCATGTAGCAATGTGTAGATTCAAATTTGGTCATCTTCATCTTTATCGCCAGTAATTTTTCAAGATTTAAAGTGCACCATGGAGTTGTGCTCTTCAGGTTACGACTAGTTCTCTACAGGGTTTTGGCTATGGCAGCCTAGTGGCAAATTGTGTACAGCCAGATTGGGAGGGCATGTATCTATGAATTATGGAATTGATGTTGAAGTTGTGGGTTTGTGGTGTTTAATGGTGAAAGGGGAGGCACTTGTCTTCATATGCATTGGTTGGCGTGTGTTGTAAATCCATGCTTTGGCAGGGTTTTGCTCCTATGTGACATATTCTCTTGGGTGGGCACAATGGCCAATAAATTCCGAAGGGGACTACTCTTGCTGTACTTGTGGTGTTTCAAAGGGTATTTTCCAAGGCCTTTAGTGTTCTTGTAGTTCTCTTTCAACGCTCTTGGGTGACATCGCTATAGAGATGTTTCAGTTTGCTTGTTTCCCAACACCGTCACCTTGGTAGGCTAGTAGGCTTTTGGAACATCTTCTTGACGGTTCAAGGAGCCGAGAGTCGTACTTAGACCTTCCTTGGGGTTTTAGCTTTGTATTGTGATTTTCCTTTATCAATGAAGACAAAAACCAAACTTCCATGAGCTTCAAAAAGTTGTGACAATGTACTAATAGATTAGGAGCTTTTCTATAGCCCGTACACATGATAGACTTCAATGATTTAATGATATTGCTCACATAGTTTTTAATCTAGTGGGTTTATGAACTTGCATTAGCCTAGGGTCATAATTAATTGCTTGTGTTTCATGCATAAAACTGAAATTTCAAGTGATTTAATCTTCATGATAGTTTGATTTTTTTTCGCTGTATGTTGTCTAGTTTTTGACTATGATTCACCCATCTTTTAGAAGCCAAAACTTCACTTTGCATGGTGGTTCATTGTACTTCATGTTTTATCATTTTTGACCTTTGATTCTAATTGATTATTCCTATGTTTTGCAGCTTAACATTTCTTCCATGGACTTGTTTTCTACCATGTCACCATGTTTTGCTTCATCGGCACACGAGAACGTGCGCCAAATTAGGAAGGGGGGAATGTTAGCAGCGGCTAACACAGGCTACACCAAATATATCTATGGATGTCACAATGTTTGCCACTCACTTTGTATAAGCCTTCGGCTCCTTTATGCAAGGAGGCTTCATTCTTGAGTATGTACTTTTGAGATCTCCCTCTCTCTTGAGTGTTCACTCTTTGGCCTAGCCTTGAGCTTAACTTTTATGCTTGAGAGGCTAGTGCTAACCATTGTAATTAGAGTAAGCTCTTCTTTATGAAATTAATTCTTATTTTCTCATTAGTCTACTTCTTCTTTACATTTCATCTTGTCATGAAGTAGTATTACACTTTCATTCTTCTAGATTTGAGAGATGTATATACTTCTTGCTATTAACCACTCCTATTCTTCCATAAGCATTCAATTTGTGATGTTTAGCATCACTAATTAGGTTGATTAAGTTAAGTCTTAATCTTGTAATTAGTGTGTGTGCCCTATTGTTTGCTTGTGTGTAGATAGGGTTTATGAATCTCTAGCACCATTCACCTTGTGTGTGTAGCTATTGATGAAGTGCCATGATTAACATGTGGTATTTAGTGTGTGCTTATCATTAGTGTGCATCGGGTTTCTAGTCTATGGTAAGTCGGACTTTGGTGCGCTTGATGTGTGTAGGATTTGTTTGATTATTTATTAGAGTAGGTTTAGAGTTAGTCTTGCCATGGATAATATCTACTTGCATTGGAGAGGTGATCTCTTGAATCCTCTATTCCATTGATCCAATGCTCGTGCTTCCATGCCCTAGCCGGGTTGCCAATCCACGGATTTGATAATTTTGTGCGGGTTGCAATTAGGTCGTGCTACAATGCCTCCCAACACTTGACTAAGCTCTAAGGACTTTAGGTCTTTAATGAAACTAACCCTTAGGTCTTTAACCTCCATTGTAGCATTGCTCTTTGACAGACTATCTCTCATTTGGACCCTTTGACTTCGGCCCCGTGTTGATATAGATCCATAAGAACATGTCTATAGTCTAACCCTTGTTCCCTTATATTCTTCCACATTAAATGATCAATTTAATTTATGAAAATTATTTGTTTAGGTTAGATATTAGATTTTATGACATATGGAAAAGTTGTTTCGGTGCATAATGGAGATGAAATTGAGTGATTAGGCTGAAGAGAATAGCAAGCATGCAAAAGGACAAGCGGGGTTTTGTCAACACCATATCACCATTGATCATCTTGTCACTCTTTGTGTTCTCATGGAGGAAAGTCGGTTGAAAGGAAAGCAATTGTATTTTTGTCTTGTGGACTTTAAGAAAGCCTTTGATATGATTCCACGTAGAAATTTGTGGAGAAGGATGGAAGAACTCTAAGTGCCTAGTGATTTTATGCTTGCAGATTCTCGAATGATAAGGTGATGTGTCAATTGCACATGGAGAGAGGAATTTCAGAAATTTTTGCAAGCACTATTGTGGTTAAAGAAGGGTGTCCATTGTCACCAACTCTCTTTGGCTGATGCATCGATCAATTGGAACCAATGGTACTTGATTTAAGCTAGAAGAAGACATTGAATATGTCATTATTTGCAATACGGTAATCATGATTTTGTTGTATGCATATGATGCAGTGCTTCAAAGCACACACTTTAGAAGATGCACAAAAGCTTATGGCTGCCCTTGAGAACTTTTTCTAGCATAGTGGGCTGATCGTGAATGAATCCAAAACAAAGGTTATACTTGTGAAAACCAACCATAACAAGAATCCATGATTGTCTACCACAATGAGACACTTATAGTTTTTGAGAGCTTTCACTACCTTGGCCTTGAGGTCACGGCCAATCACAAGTGGCATGAATAATCTATGCATTGTTTGTAAGCAAGAAAGAGAGCATACTATGGATTTGAGCACATGTCTAATGCGGGAAACATCAAGTGTTGGGTTCTCAAGAAGTACCTTTTTGACACATTGGTGACACCGGTTCTTCTTTATGGAGTTGAACTGTGGGTGGGACCATCTCAAAGTCTACTTGGAAAGAGTTTTAGAATGTCCAAAATCATTTTTTTACAAGATTTCTCCAAGTTAAGACACAAACACCATATATGCTTCTACTTCTTGAGTCGAGATATCTTCCAATTGAGGTTATCGTGGAGTACATGATAAAGATGCGCCAAAACCACTCACATCCACTTCCTACAATTGCATGGGAAGCAAGCAAAAAAACTCAAAAGACCCATTGAGGTCAAAATGCATTCGTAACTAAGCCCTTGTAAGCATAATACAATCGTAATCTCATTTTTTCCATTCTTAGTCCTCCCTCTCTTCTGAAAGTTTCGCATGCTAAAATTTAGTGTTTTTCAATAAACTCGTGTACAAACTAAAAAAGGTTCATCCAAAATCCAGAATTTTGCAGGTTTGAACTCGTTGTGCCTCCTTGATAGTTTATGTTGCAATTTTTGCCTAGGACTTGTGTACTCTACGTGTAGTCGTGTTGGGATAGCTCCCTGTTCGCATCAATTTTGCATGTAGCGATGTGTAGATTCAAATTTGGTCATCTTCATCTTTCTCGCCAGTCATTTTTCAAGCTTTCTCTCAAGCTCTAAAGTGCACCAATTGGAGTTGTGCTCTTGAGGTTACGACTAGTTCTCTGCAGGGTTTTGGCTATGGCATCCTAGTGGCAAATTGTGTACAGGCAGATTGGGAAGGCATGTATCTACAAATTATGGAATTGATGTTGAAGTTGTTGGTTTGTGGTGTTTAATGGTGAAAGGGGAGGCCCTTGTCTTCATATGCATTGGTCGGCGTGTGTTGTAAATCCATGCTTTGGCAGGGTTTTGCTCCTATGTGACATAGTCTCTTGGGTGGGCGCGACGGCCGGTAAATTCCGAAGGGGACTAATCTTGCTGGACTTGTGGTGTTTCAAAGGGGATTTTCCAAGGCTTTTAGTGTTCTTGTAGTTCTCTTTCAACGCTCTTGGGTGACATCGCTATAGAGATGTTTCAGTTTGCTTGTTTCCCAACACCGTCACCTTGGTAGGCTAGTAGGCTTTTGGAACATCTTCTTGACGGTTCAAGGAGCCGAGAGTTGTACCTAGACCTTCCTTGGGGTTTTAGCTTTGTATTGTGCTTTATTTTTTTCAATGAAGACAAAAACCAAACTTCCATGAGCTTCAAAAAGTTGTGACAATGTACTAATAGATTAGGAGCTTTTCTATAGCCCGTACACATGATAGACTTCAATGATTTAATAATATTGCTCACATAGTTTTTAATCTAGTGGGTTTATGAACTTGCATTAGCCTAGGGTCATAATTAATTGCTTGTGTTTCATGCATAAAACTGAAATTTCAAGTGATTTAATCTTCATGATAGTTTGATTTTTTTTCGCTGTATGTTGTCTATTTTTTTACTATGATTCACCCATCTTTTAGAAGCCAAAACTTCACTTTGCATGGTGGTTCATTGTACTTCATGTTTTATCCTTGTTGACCTTTGATGCTCATTCATTATTTCTATGTTTTGCAGCTTAAAATTTCTTCCATGGACTTGCTTTCTACCATGTCACCGTGTTTTGCTTCATCGGCACACGAGAACGTGCGCCAAATTAGGAAGGGGGGAATGTTAGCAGCGGCTAACACAGGCTACACCAAATATGAATTAAGCAGGAGATATCTATGGATGTCACAATGTTTGCCACTCACTTTGTATAAGCCTTCGGCTCACTTGGAGTTCCAAGGTTGTATATGCTATCTAGAGGCTCAAGCTTAAACCCATAGTAGAAGGGATTGTGGGGAAAGCCTTTAAAAGGAAGCCTTTATGCAAGGAGGCTTCATTCTTGAGTATCCACTTTTGAGATCTCCCTCTCTCTTGAGTGTTCACTCTTTGGCCTAGCCTTGAGCTTAACTTTTATGCTTGAGAGGCTAGTGCTAACCATTGTAATTAGAGTAAGCTCTTCTTTATGAGATTAATTCTTATTTTCTCATTAGTCTACTTCTTCTTTACATTTCATCTTGTCATGAAGTAGTATTACACTTTCATTATTCTTGATTTGAGAGATGTATATACTTCTTGCTATTAACCACTCCTATTCTTCCATAAGCATTCAATTTGTGATGTTTAGCTTCACGAATTAGGTTGATTAAGTTAAGTCTTAATCTTGTAATTAGTGTGTGTGCCCTATTGTTTGCTTGTGTGTAGATAGGGTTTATGAAGCTCTAGCACCATTCACCTTGTGTGTGTAGCTATTGATGAAGTGCCGTGATTGACATGTGGTATTTAGTGTGTGCTTATCATTAGTGTGCATCGGGTTTCTAGTCTATGGTAAGTCGGACTTTGGTGCGCTTGATGTGTGTAGGATTTGTTTGATTATTTATTAGAGTAGGTTTAGAGTTAGTCTTGCCATGGATAATATCTACTTGCATTGGAGAGGTGATCTCTTGAATCCTCTATTCCATTAATCCAATGCTCGTGCTTCCATGCCCTAGCCGGGTTGCCAATCCACGGATTTGATAATTTTGTGCGGGTTGCAATTAGGTCGTGCTACAATGCCTCCCAACACTTGACTAAGCTCTAAGGACTTTAGGTCTTTAATGAAACTAACCCTAAGGCCTTTAACCTCCATTGTAGCATTGCTCTTTGACAGACTATCTCTCATTTGGACCCTTTGACTTCGGCCCCGTGTTGAGATAGATCCATAAGAACATGTCTATAGTCTAACCCTTGTTCCCTTATATAAGGTGGAACAAGCTAAAGTCTACTTGGAAAGAGTTTTAGAATGTCCAAAAGAATTTTCTTACAAGCTTTCTCCAAGTTAAGACACAAACACCATATATGCTCCTACTTCTTGAGTCGAGATCTTTTCCAATTGAGGTTATGGTGGAGTACATGATAAAGATGTGCCAAAACCACTCACATCCACTTACTACAATTGCATGGGAAGCAAGCAAAAAAGTTCAAAAGA
The DNA here is from genome assembly GCF_014529385.1 of Adiantum capillus-veneris. NCBI lineage: Eukaryota > Viridiplantae > Streptophyta > Polypodiopsida > Polypodiales > Pteridaceae > Adiantum > Adiantum capillus-veneris. The sequence continues at coordinate 21,905,827 of NC_140941.1, read as the reverse complement.
TGCATAAAAGCAAGATCTTGAGCACGGGATGGATACAAGACATAAAGAAGTGGTTTGGGAGATGGGATGCATAACACTTGCTACATGATGCCTCAACTGACTCGCAAGTGAATGAAGCTTTTCTATTACAGCTGGGGAGGAATCCAGTGGTCATGCTTCATAAATTACACCAAGCATATTGCCCCCAACTACAAAACCATGTTCTGCAATGAAAGAGGAAACCGTACTCGCACTTACATGCTTGAGTCTATCCCCTTGTCAGTGATACACACTATTGCAGCCATTCGGCTTAGCTCCTACTCCCTTCAATGTGAGACATAGTGTTGGGGCATTGAATAAGAGTCAAATCAATTGTGCACATTATGCTCACTACAAGTTTGATTCTGAGTATCGCATACTACTAGAGTGCTCAGCTTTTGGTCACATCCGAACTTGCTTCCCTCACATTTTTAGCCATGACTTAGACTTACATACTTTCCTCTCCCAACCACAATGTGGGCTCTCCATTGCGGCTCTCATCACCACAATTTTGGAGCATCGCGAGTCACTCATCAGCCACACACATACTACACCAAATGTAACTTTGGTCCCATATGTCATATTTGCCCTTCGAGGATGATAATAAAATGTATATATATATCTCTTTGATTATACAGGGGTTGTTGGAGTTCCTATCATCACTCTTCTTGCTTAGCATAGCATAATAGCATAGTAATGAAGATGAAGAATATGGCAAGCTTAAGCATTGAAGCATGGCTCTTGGTTGGATTTGCATTCCATAATCAAGAGTGTTAGTGTAGGCTCTCAACTTCTCAACAAGCTTGGAGAAGGAGATGGAGCTCTTGAACTTTGCACTTCACACAACAAGAGTGTTTGTGTGTGTGTGTGTGTGTGTGTGTGTGTGTGTGTGTGTGTGTGTGTGTGTGTGTGTGTGTGTGTGTGTGTGTGTGTGTGTGTGTGTGTGTGTGTGGATAGGTGGGCGGGGGTGGGGACGGGGGGTGGGGGGTGGGGGTGGGAGAGTACACCCCCCAAGCTATCCCCAAAAGCTTCCTTGGTCGACCCCCCTTGTAGCTCATGCTAGAAGATGATTGGACCCCTACAAGTCTAGCCAATCACATGCAGGGTGCATATCAAGCAACCATGCTAGCCTTGGGACAAGTGTCTCCCTTTCTCCTTTGAGAAAGAAGACTTGATAAATTCATAATCAATTAAATAAATTAGCTAAATTATCATTGCACCCCTTGAGAGGCCAACCAATGGGCTTTTGGCCCACCATGAGGGCAACATGAAGAGGAACTTGACAAGTGTCCTAGTTACTTCTTTAGACAATGCTTGACTTGTGTGAGGGTGTGTGTGTTCTCTCTCTAGTCCCTACAATGAGAGCTCTCCCCCCCTTGAGCAGGGATTATGTTGACTGTTGGGAGCACCTTGAATCCTTTAATCTTGGGGAAGGTTCTCACTTCAAGCTCAACTCTATCAAGACTAGAGAAGGTTCCCACATCAAGCTCAACCCTAGAACCTCAAGCACGGCAAGCACCTCAAGCACCTTAGTTATCAAGAACGACAAGCACCTTAGTCATCAAGAACAAAAAGCACCTTAAGTACCTTAGTCAGCAAGCACGACAAGCACCTCAATCTTGGGTTGGGTTCCCACCTGAAGCACAACCCTAGCTTTGCCTAAGGTCAAAGGAGTTTTTATCACTAACCTTTGAGGTCTTTAACACTAGAATGGTAACCTAACAGGACATAAAAGTGTCCTTTCAGGGTTTTGGGAAAAATTTCCAAAACCATAGTAGATCCACTCATTTTGAAAAATCCTTTCATGAGCTTATAGTTCAATAACTACTACGTATGAAAAAAATGAGAAACTTGTAATTTTTCTCATCCCTTGGTCACTACAAGCCTCCAAAGTTGATGCCAACCAGTGCATTTTTCCCAGAACAGCAATTTCTTACGGTTGATTGCATATAAATAAGAGTGGAGATTTTTGTAGGACATGAGATAAAATGCCTCGTTAACTTCAATGGGTTGGTGACCACAACATATGGTTGCTTTTACCTCACTAATTTTTTTTTGGGCAAAAAAAATAGGTACAAAAAAGTTGCATTTTTGCCATTCTGCGGACCTATCATCAAATTTTCTATATTCACGCTCAATACATATACTATATACATGTTTTCTTAGTTCCCTTTGGGCCTCTGGATTCAAAAGGATCCATGGAGCATGTCAAAAGGACAATGGATCTCTTACAATTGGAACCTTGGGGGCAATGATAAAGTGCTAAATACAGCAAACATGAAAAAACTGGGTTTAGCATTATGACCTCTAGAAACCCATAGAAACTACTCAATATCTAGCCAAGTTTGTAGTCTATGATTAGATATGGTTACTACCTACAAAATACACACAATTGGCCTAAGAAACTAGCAATATTGAGAAAGTTATACTTCCTACTCTAAAATGTATCGTATTCTGCAGCAATCAAAAAACTCAACCAGCATCATATACTATGCTATATAGCATATTAGGTCCCCCAAAACTCAAGGAAGATTAGCTTTATGTTATACATTACACTTACACAATCAAAATTGAATTTGGATATGAAGAAAGCCACCAAAAAATCATAAAAGTGCTAATTTTGGCCAAAAAACAGGATTATGCAATTCTTGTAAATTGGTCATAACTTTCAATTTTAACACTTAGCTCTCCCTACAAGAATCAAAACATGTTGAGAACTATGAAGGCCCAACATCTAGCCATCTAAACCTCACAAACATAAAGTTTAGAGTGGTATTGTTGCCAAAATTTGAAAAAAAGCCAAAAACACGACCCGTTTTTTCACACAGTTTAGGTTCAAAAATGTTGTGCAAGAGTAAGGTTAATGGTGAGATCGATACTCAAAAAAAAATGCTGACTTTTTTTCAGCTCATAAGGCAACTTTGTGGATATATAACACCTAGAAATTCATTTTCATACTCTTCAAATAATTCAAGCAAAATGGTCACTTAACAGGACACAAAAGTGTCCAAGGACATAAAAGTGTCCTGTTACCATTCTAGTGTTAATGAAGATAACCCTAAGGTCTTTAAGCTCCATTAGGTAGCATTACTCTTTGACAGACCATCTCTCATTTGGACTCCTTTAACCTTGGCCCCTTGTTGAGACAGATCCATAAGCACATGTCTATATTCTAACCGTTGTTTCCATTTATTCTAACCGTTGTTTCCATTTATTCAGCCACACTAAATGATCAGTTTAATCTAAGAAAATCATGTGGGTTGGTTAGATATTATATTTTATGACATTGCCACTCTCTTGAAATCATAGTCGTCCTCGACTACTACGAGGTAGAAGAGATAAAGCCTTAGTCATTAGTCAATGTTTTTTAGCGGGTAGAGGATTCCTTTTTACCCTACGACATCATTCCAAGATGGATGACTAATCCATTTGGTGCTTGGAAGACGTAGCTATTGTAAGAATGCCTGCTCTTTAGTGCATTTCATTTTCCCAAAGTAGAGTGACAAACTCTACTTGGTGTTTGAGAGACGTAGTCATCACAGACATGGTTCTGAGCATGCATACTCTTTAAATTTTTGCACAATAAAAAGAGAATAAGCCTTATAAGAAAAAAAATTGATCATTCAAAAGAAAAATGTAGGTTTTATTACTCTAATGTAGCATTGTAAGCATTGACAAGGTTCATACTATCCTTAAGCTATATTCCTTGCATCCACCTAGCATCTTCAAAAGGATAATTTTTTAACTTAATAAGTTATCATTGAATCATCTTACCATGTCATAGTACCTTGTGTTCATTTTGAAAGATAGCTTTGGGTTGTATCACCTCTTCTTGGTCTTCAATTTTTGGAGGGTCTTCAATAATTGGTTCTCTTGGTGACTCTCCTTTGTAGAGCTTACATTAGGAGATTTCGGAGGTCTTTTGGAGGGCCTTTTGGAAGAGAGAGGAAAATAAGCTCCTCCAATAAGAGAAGAGCGTACGTTATGTACAAAAATAGATTGATATTAACAAAAATATAAAAGGTGTCCCTCTCCTCATTTAACAATCTAGTGGTCCTTGAAGACGGTCACTCTCTTTCATTTCATGCGAGCACCTTTTTCAGAAGGTAGATGCGGTGCATTTAATACGGCTTACGTCATCACTAGAACTCAAAAAATCACAAAACTATCAAGTGGTGGAAGATTTTGAAACTTTTGATTCTGTCAATGCGTCCGGAACACCCAAATATCCTAGAAATGAATGTCCAATTGCCTCGCTCCGACATCCAAAGAGGCAAAAAATGTCAAAACCCCCTAAAAAACATTTTACTAACGGCGCGCGAGGGGGCATTCCAAAATTTTGGAATACCTCCTCGCGCACCGTTAGTAAAAAGCCCCTTTTTTCCTCTTTTTAGGGAGCTTTTTGAGAGGAAAATGTCAAAAAACCTCTAAAAAGGGGCTTTCTTGAAAGATAAGTGTCCAAAAACCACTAAAAGGAGCTTTGTACTAACGGCGCGTAGGGGGGCATTCTAGAATTTTAGAATGCCTCCTCGCGCGCCTTAAGTAAAAAGCCAATTTTTTAGGGTTTTTTGACATTTTTTGCCTCTCCGGATGTCGGAATGAGACAAGTAGACATTCATTTTTAGGGTATTTTGGCGTTGCGGACGCATTGGTGGTGTCAAAAGCCTCAAAATATATCACCATTTGATATTTTGTAACTTTTCAAGTTCCAGTGATGATGACGTAAGTTGCATTGAATGCGCCGTACCTGCCTCTTGAAAAAAACGCTCGCATTAAATAAAAAAGTGACCATTTTCAAGGACGATTGGGAATATAAATCTACTTTTTAGAGTGTCTGGTTGTCCTTTTGGACGTACTCACAAGATGCAAGTGCATTTTTAAAAAAAATTCTAGAGAGAGAAATACAATTTCTTACAAGGCCCTCCAAATAACCTCCGAAATTTTCTCATGAGTAGGCTCACATCATGAAAAGAATTGTGTATGAGCCGATGGTTGGGAAACTTAAGTTGATAAGCCTTCTCATTGATTGGATTTAAGAGGACCATAGTATCTTTTTGCTAGTTTAGCATGATACTTTTGATGGCCCGTAGGATTTAAATTGCCTGTTGTTTGCCTCAATCAAGCCTTGGGAAACTTGAGTAAGACCCAATCATTTTCGTTGAATGTTAAGGCCCTTGTATACTTATTAGTAGAAGCCTTTGTCCTTTCTTAAGAGATGGATATATATTTCTTAATCTTTTGGAAAGATTCGTGTAGGTCACGGCTATACTCATCAGCCAACAAAGATCTTCCCATGTACTTTAAGTAGCATGGGACTTTTAAATTTTCCCTCTATGAACTCAAAAGGTGCGTTTCTTGTAGTAGTATAGATAGTATTATTGTATGGATACTCTACAAGGAGTAAGTACTTTTTCCATTGTGAGTGTCTATCTACTTTGGTAACATAAGTCTTTAGTAGATTGAGAATCGTAAGATTAGCTTTATCACTTTGGCCATCCGTTTGTGGGAGATAGGCCGAAGAGAAATTCAATCTTGTACCTAGATTTTCAAAGAGACCTTTCCAAAAATTACTGGCCATTCTAGGATCTCTATCTGACATGATGGATGTTGGAAATCTATGGTGTTTGAAAATCTGAGATATGAAGATGGTTGCCATTTGGTGTGCCTTTATAGTCTTTTTGACAGGAATAAGATTTGCTTTCTTGCTAAAACCATGGATATACTCTCCCATGGTGAATTAGAGATTGGCAATGACTGGAGTAATTCAAGTTGCTTCCCTCTATCATACTTGATCTTTTGGTACACCACACATTTTGAAACATACTCTTGTATGTTTACTTTCATGGTAAGCCAAAAGAAGTACGTCTCTACTCCTCAAAGAGTAGGTTGATTGCCTCTATGCCCCACATAGGGAGAAGAATGGGATTCATACATGACTTTCCCATGATGGGAGTGAGTAATACATAGTTTGTTTCCATGGAGAAGATAACCATCCTGCAAGGTGAATGGTTCTTCTTTCTTCCCTAAGGAAAGGGCTGACATTATGTATTTAAATTTAGGGTCAATAGCATACTCATCTATCATAGAAGATATAGCATTGTAGTTGCTATAGACACCGCATTGACTCTTGGTCATTGTGAAAGTGCATCGGCCACTTGATTGTGCTTACAAGCAATGTGAGCAATATGAAAATAAAATTGTGAAAGAAAATTTGTTCACCTCATTTGTTTGTCGGAAAGCTTAGATTGCATCATGAAGTACTTGAGACTTTGGCGGTCTGTTCTGCAACATAAATGGAGTCCCTAGTAGATAGTGCTTCCATGTATCTAGGGCATGTAAAAGAGCTAGCAGATCTTGTTTTTTATATGCCCAAGACTCCTTCATTGGCATTAAGCCTTTGTATCTCATATGCTATGACATGCCCTTCTTGAAGCAAAACTGCTCCAAGGCAATCACCACAAGTATCACATTGGACCTCAAATGGCTTTGAGAGATCTAGAAGCATAAGCATTGGTTGGGAGGTAAGCTTCTCTTTGAGCTTGTCAAAAGAATTTTTTTCTTTAGCAGTCTATGATGACTTAACGTTCTTTTTTGTTAAGTCATGCAATGGTCTTTCGATTTGAGTGAATTTTGCTATGAAGCGTCTATAGTATGCACACATACCAATAAAGCTTCTTACCTCATGTAAATTCCTTGGATTAGGCCATGCTTTTATTACCTCCAACTTTGATGGATCCATACGGATACCATCTTGAAAGATAATATGACCTAAGTGTTGAATCTCTTGAAGGAAAAATTTTCTCTTCTTTTGATTGATAAAAGCTTGTTCTCCCTCAAAGCTTGAAAAATTACTTGGAGGTGTTGCTTGTATTCCTCCAAGGACTTGGAGTAGATGATGATGTCATCAAAGAACAATCCAATGAATTTGCGATAGGGTCTAAATATTTTCTCCATTAAACAATTGAACGTGGTTGGTGCAGTAGTCAAGCCAAAAGGCATGACTAGATATTCATAAAGACCAAACCTTGTATGAAACACGGTCTTTAGAATATCTTAATTCACTATCCTTATTTGATGGTAGCCACTTTTAAGGTCATTACTACTAAAGTAGGTAGTATTGGAATTAGGGTTGCAGGAAAACACACACAGCTTGGAAAAGACAAAGGAAGCTCACGATGGAGAGTGTATTACTCAGTGTACAATGGACAGATCGATAGCCCTAGAGTGATGGATGTATATACAATGCACGGGGAAAAAACCTCCTAAAGAGGGAAAAAATGGCTTGGCGGTCCTAGTGTGTTCACTCACATCACTACCACATGTATATGTTGTAGCAAAGCCCCCCTGGAGTGATGCGGTGAACGAGAGCTAGCACATGAGTAAAGGGAAGTGCCATACCCTGAGGACATGATCAGTTCACAAAGGGGAGTAAGCCCAAAGCTTTGCGAAAAGCTTCACGCTTCTCACGAGACAATGCCTTTGTGAAAAGATCTGCAAGTTTGTCTTGTGTTGGCACATAAGCCAAGCTCATCTCTCTTGTTGAGCGCCTCTCCCTGACATAGTGGTAATGCACCTCAATGTGCTTTGTGCAAGCATGAAAAACTAGGTTCCTTGCAACAATTGGAAATGCGCTCTAACTGTGAATGTAGATAGTGTTGGCAGTGTCCTGTCCAACACCCAAATCAGCCATAAGGTGTCCGAGCCATACACACTCAACCATATCTGTGAAGACTACCTTGTACTCAGCCTCACAACTAGAAGTGGCCACAATAGGTTTCTTGTTGATCAACCATGATATACATGAACTGCCAAGCATGAAACAAAAACCACTTGTGGACACTTGCATGTCAAAACAACAAGCCCAATCTGAGTCCAAAAAAGCATGCAAATCTGGCGGCAATGATCCCTCCTTGGGATAAAACAGGCCAAGATGTAAAGTGCCACTAAGGTAGCGGAAAAGATTCTTGACAACTTGCCAATTCTTAGACCCTGGGCTATGGATAAATCTGCTAACCTGTGAGACTACAAACTCAATATCCGGCCTCGTGTTGCATACATAAATGAGGCATCCAATAGCAGTTTGGCAAAGAGTGACATATGCAGGATCACCAGTATCATGAAGACTCAATTTCAAACCTGTTTCCATGCGAGTGGAAATAGGTTTTCAATCCTCTAGTCTAAACTTACATAGCAATGTCTCTATGTAACTTTTTTGACACAAGGCAATACCACCATCACACTGCTTAAACTGTATACCCAAGTAATGATGCAACTTTCCCAAATCTTTCATCTTGAAAGTAGAATTCAAATCAGCCTTAAATTCAGCAATATGTCTCTCATTTGGTCCAGTGATCAACAAATCATCTACACAGAGAACCACAATGAAAAGTACATTACCCTCACACTTTACATACAATGTGCTTTCTGTTGGACTATTACAAAAGCCTTGTTTGACCAAATGAGTGTCAATTTTCTCATACCAAGCACGAGGAGATTGCTTCAACCCATACAAAGCGTTCTTACGTCTTCACACTTTGTCCTCTTGTCCTTTCCTGACAAAACTGCAAGGTTATGTTACATAAACTTCTTTAAATATATCACCATTCAAGAAAGCAATAACAATGTCTGATTGATGTACATCCCAACCAAAATGAGCTGCCAATGCACATAGAAAATGCGAAGTAGTCATAAGACAAGTGGGAGAAAAAGTCTCTTCATAATCTATGCCTTTTTGTTGTGCATAACCCTTTGCAACAAGTCGAGCCTTATGTCGAGCAATCTCACCATCCAACTTGCATTTCAACTTGTAAACCCACTTTTTACCAATGGCCTCTTTTCCAGGAGGCAAATCACATAAAGTCCATATGTCATTTTCTATAAGTGGATCATATTTAGATTGCATGGCAGCCATCCAATTTTTTGAATTTTATGCTTCATCAAAAGACAGAGGTTCCTCAACATCATGTAAGCTAGACACAACCAAAGCATAACAATATGATGCATAACATGCATGGCAAGATCCTAAACGAGTATGGCTAGACAAAGGTGCCTCCAATTTACTATCATGCAATGTATGCACCAGTCATTTTGGCATACCTCTAGCTTGATTTTTAGCCCTTTCCTCATCAAGTACATGATGTACATCTACATCAGTAATAGGCTGATTTGTAACGTTTTTAGAAACCCCATAGGCTATACATTTGCCTCATTGGAATTTACATTTGGGCTCCCACCACTGAAAAGAGGCAACAAAGTGTCATAAATGTCATGTGAGCTTACATTACTGTCTCTAGTACATGACATCAAGGGTTGAACAGAATATCCCACAAACACTACATCTCGTGAAACCAGAACATGCTTCATTTGCGGATGATACAACCTGTAACCTTTTCTTTCAGCACTATAACCAACAAAAATACATTTGACAGCCTTATCATCCAATTTTTGCACAGTGTTTGTGGCACCAAAGCATATGCCAAATATCCAAAAACACTCATGTGCTCAATAGAAGGCTTTCTATCATGCCATGCTTCATATGGAGTAATAGACTGCAAAGCTTTCATAGGGCTCCTATTAAGTACATAAGTGGCACACATGATGGCCTCAAGACAAAAAGAATACGGCAAAGCTTGACTTTTGACCATACATCGTGACATTTCCATAAGTGACATGTTTTTCCTCTCAGCAACACCATTTTGTTGAGGCATATAAGGCATTGTTATTGGTGTTTTATCCCACGACTAGCCAAAAATGCATTAAATTCATGAGACATATACTCCCCCCCTCGATCAAAATGGAGGATGCCCATAGTACATTTGGAGACATTTTTAGCCCTAGCCAGAAATTGTTTGAAGCACATAAAAACTTTGGACTTTGCTTTAAGAGGAAATACCCATGCATGCTTGGAGTAATCATCAATGAAAGTCAAAAAGTACAGGTAATTGCCCAAGGATGGAGTTTGAATGGGCCCACAAACATCACTATGCACAAGTTGCAACCTGCATGTGGCCCTAACTGAACCATCCTTTGGAAACTTTGAACACTGCATCTTACCCAAAGTACATCCTTCACAAACATTTTTGACAGATGATTCAAGAGGCAACAAAGAAGCAACCATAACAGATTTCCGCAAACGCAGCAAACTGGCAAAATTCAGAAGACCAAAACGTGCATGCCAAAGTTTTGCATCTGAAATACCCCTTGAATCTTTCTAAAGCTAATTGAATCTCACCAATCTATTAGAGAGATTAGAGTAAGAGATAGCACACACACACACACACATATCCTTCTTAAAACTAATTGAATCTTACTAATCTATTAGAGAAATTAGAATAAGAGATAGCACACACACACACACACACACACACATATCCTTCTTAACACTAATTGAATCTTACTAATCTATTAGAGAAATTAGAGTAAGAGATAGCACACACACACACACACACACATCCTTCTTAAAACTAATTGAATCTTACTCATCTATTAGACAGATAAGAGTAAAAGATAGCACACACACACACACACACATATCCTTCTTAAAACTAATTGAATGTTACTAATCTATTAGAAAGATTAGAGTAAGAGATAGCACACATACATCATTCCTAAAGTTAATTGAATGCTTAATTAATACGCACCTTCTTAGTCCACTAGAGTTTTTGCTCTCTTAGTGGTTTGTGGACCCCTTCTCTCTAAGAGAAGTGGCAGTACTTCGTAAGCACTATAGAGGTAATCTCTATGTCTAAAGTATGAGCGTGGATGCTCTATTTATAGCAGAAAAGAAAACGTCCAAGTTTTTTTTCCAAAAAAAAATAATATTTTTTTTCATTTGTTTTTATTAAAAAAATATAAAATTTTTTTCCCAAAAATCATACCCGCGTTTTTGTACCCTTGTGGTACCCATCAGCTTGACCACTTTGTCATTATAATCAAAAGATAAGGCCACACAACCCCCCTTCATTAAGATTAGTCAAGACTAGCCTCTCCTTTTCATGTGACAGTGTGTCCCACTTTGTCCCCTCCTATGTGAGTCCAGGGAGTCCATGTGCCTTCATTTGTCATCTGTGTATTCTTTTGTCTTTATAATTATTTTATTTATTTTCTTAATGATAATTTACTTTACATTTTTAAGTTAAACTTTACAGCCTTATATTAACTTTACGATAGTAAAAGAGAATTCTACAATCAGTAACTAAGTCTTACAATAAGTTAATTAGTGATTCATATAGCTAAACATGTCAAAATTTTGTAGCGTAAATTTTAAATTCTAAGTTTTCTCAACCTACGATTCATAATTTGAACTCGAATATCTTAAATAATGAGTGATGGTTAAAAAAAATTCAAATGCGTAATAGAACTTGTGTGAAATTTGAAAGTAGAGACCTTACAATCTCTCCAACTTAGAATTTGAGATGCCCTCATCTCAAGAACAGTGAAGGGTAATCCTTAAGAAGGGATGTCTTATCTTCCCAAGTAGCATCTTCTATAGGGAAATCCTTCGATAAGATAAGATGTTCTTTGATGGATCTATTCCTAAGCTTTCTCTTCCGAATTTCTAGGATAGTATCAGGTTGGAGTTGTAGAACATCTTGAGCAGGTAAAATGATTTGCTCATCATCAAGGACATGGTTAGGGTTATAGACATAAGGTTTTAATAGACTTACATGAAATACATCATGCACTTTAAGATGAGAAGGGAGTTTTAGTCTATAAGCTTCATCACTTACAACCTTGATTATTTCGTAAGGTCCACAATATCAGTAGCTAAGCTTCTTATACCTTCCGAGAGACAGATTGCTCTTTTTGGGCTTTACTCGTAAGAAAACTTTGTCACCTTCTTTGAAATTCCGATTAGATCTTTTTAAGTCGGCGTACTTCTTTTGTCTATCTTGAGCCGCTTGAATATCCCTTTGAATAGCTTTGGTTTGAGCTTCCATTTCTTCAAGCATTTTTTTTGAGGCTTCTACCCTTATAGTGGGGTCAGAAAAGTTAAGAGGTGATAAACATTCTTGACCATAAAGAGCATTAAAAGGTGTCATTCCAATACTTCTATGAGTAGAGGAATTGTATGCATACTCTACCAAGGGTAGGTATTGAATCCACTTGCGAGGTTCTCTATTGCAGTAGGCTCTGAGGATGTCTTCAATTACTTGATTAACTCTTTCAGTTTGGCCATCAGTTTGAGGATGATAAGCAGTACTAAAACATAACTGGGTTCCAATAGCTTGAAACAATGATACCCAAAACTTTGAAGTAAACTTGGCATCACGATCGCTGACAATCCTCTTGGGTAAACCATGAATTCTGAAAACCTCCTTCACAAACAGACGAGCAATATCTGAAGCTGTAAAGGATGTCTTGACTGGGATTAAGTGAGCCACTTTAGTAAGCAAGTCAACTATGACCATGATTGAATCATAGCAAGCTTGAACAGAAGGAAACCCGGTGATAAAGTCCATGCTAATACATTCCCATTTCATTTTGGGAATATCTAAAGGATGTAATTTACTTGCTATCTTTAGTCTCTCTGCCTTAATCCTTTGACAAGACAAACACTGCTTGACATAGGGAAGGACATCACCCTTCATACCTTGCCAATAGTAACTTCTGCGAAATACATTGATGGTTTTGGCATAACCTGGATGTCCTGAAGTTGGGCCATCATGTGCTTCATATAGGATAGCATTCCTTAGGGTAGAATCCTTAGGTATGCATAGTCGATTCCTATAGTAAATTTTCCCATCTTCTAAGGAGTAATGTAGAGGTTTAGGCTGATTTGATGATACCCTCTCTTCACGTAGGATACTAGCAAGCATCTGGTAATCTACATCTCTGACAGTAGCATCCAAGACCTTGTCTAAAATAGGGTTGTTAGCCATGGAAATTGCCCCCAGAAAAGCTTTACGGCTTAGGGCATCTGCCACAACATTATCCTTACCTAGTCTAAATTTAATATCAAAATCATATTCGTTCATGAGCTCTATCCATCTCCTCTGTCTCATGTTAAGGTTAGGTTGGGTAAAAATCCACTTAAGACTCTTGTGATATGTTACCAATTGGAATTTGCGTCCCAATAGATAATGTCTCCATAGCTTGAGAGCATGAATAACTGCTAGCAATTATAAATCATGTGTAGCATAATTCACTTCATGAATCCTAAGCTTTCAAGAAGTATAGGCTGTAGGCCTTCCTTCTTGAGTAAGGACTCCTCCTAATGCAAGGTTACTAGCATTTGTGATCACCTCGAATTCTTGGGTGAAGTCCGGAAGTTTTAAGAGAGGTTCTGAAGCAAGATACTCCTTAAGCTGTTTGAAGCAAGATTCATGTTTTTATTCCCAAAGTATCGTAGCTCCTTTCTTTAGCAAGCCGGTTAGTAGTGCAGCTTTAAGAGCATAGTCCTTTACAAAGATCATGTACCACCCTGTGATACCTAAGAACCCTCTGACTTCGGTTTGTGAAGTGGGTTGAGGCCATTCCACAATATCTTTGACTTTGTCAGGGTCAACAAAGACTCCTTCAGGTGAAATGATAAACCCTAAGTAACAAACCTTAGGGGTAAAGAAGGTACATTTGCTTTTCTTTGCAAATAGCTTATTTCGGCGTAAAAGCTCTGACACTTTCCTAACATGTCCTTCATGCTCTTCCTATGATTTGGAATAAATTAAGATATCGTCAAAGAATACTAGGACAAAATCGTCCAAGAATTCTCTAAAGATAACGTGCATCAGACGATTGACAGTCGCAGGAGCATTCGTAAGTCCGAAAGCCATCACTGTAAATTCGTAATGACCATAACGAGTGTTGAAAGCTGTTTTGGAGATATCAGCCTCCTGGATTTGAATTTGATGATAGCCAGATCGAAGATCAATCTTTGTGAATATTTTGGCTCCATGTAATCTCTCCAGCATCTCATCAATACGAGGAATTGGATATTTATTCTTGATGGTAACCTGATTTAAGCCCCTATAATCTATGCAAAGTCGAAGAGAGCCATCCTTTTTCTTTTGGAAGAGAACAGGTGCACCCCATGGAGATGTACTAGGTCGGATAAACCCTTGCTCAATCAACTGCTTGAGCTGCTCCTTGAGTTCTATAGCCTCTGGAAGTGACATCTTGTATGGTGCTCTTGAGACTGGTTCACTAACTGGGAAAATTTTCATTTCATGGTCTACCTCCCTAGGTGGTGGTAGTTCAGAAAGTTCAGCGGGGAAAACATCCGAAAATTATTCTAGCCACATTGGTTCAGGGTTGGAAGAAGATTTTTCTACTTTGTTTAGCTTGACTACAAAAATATGTTGACCCTTGGGTAACCCTTTCAAACGACGATTAGCTTTGACCAAGTAAGCTTTTGGTCGTCCATTCTGGCCTTGAATAGTGACTTCTTGACCTTGTTTGTCCACAAAAGTAACACTTCCTTGGGCACAATGGATATTGGCATTATGACTGGCTAACCAATCCATTCCAAGAATTCCGTCATAGATCCCTATGGGTAAGGTTCGAAAAGTAGCATAAGTAGAGTATTCTCCCAACTTGAAATATATTTTTCCCATAGTGTACTGAGATAACACCTCCTTTCCATTGGCTAATTCAACTCTCATCTTTCTTGCAGAGGGTGTTGATTAAGTCCTAACCTCCTTAAACATTTAGGTGACAAGAAAGAAGGTGATTTGCAGGTGTTTGAATGACAGCATATTGTTGTCTTGCTCTTGGGTTATCAATTGTTTTCTTGCTCTTGGTTATCGTATTGTTGTCTTGCTCTTGGGTTATCAATTCCATCATGTAGAGTTTCTCTTTCCTCTTGTTCTTCTCCCACTGTTGGTTCTCCTATGATAGCATTGACTCTGGCAGCCATTCCGTACCCTCGACCTCGTCCTCCATTTCTTCCTCCACGATTTATTATTTGGCCTCGTCCTCTAGCTCAATTAGGTGTATTTGTTGCGGAGACTCTCCTAGGAAATACATTCCTGAAATGTCCTAGCTCGTTGCATTCATAGCATCTAAGATCTTCATTTAGAGCTCCATTTGTTGAAGCTGCAACTATCGGATGAGTTTAATTTGGTGAACTGGGTGAACTTGCCTTTGGTTTCACATCATAGGCCGTCCTCTCCTTCCAGCATTCCTTAAATTTCCATTTCGTACCCTTTGAGAGTTTGAAATCTCTTTAGCTAAGGGTTTAGCTCTTAAAAGAGCATCTTGCAAATTTACAGGCCTCATGGCTTCTAGACGAGTATTTAAAGGAGCATTTAGCCCTTGGCAGAAACGGGCTACTTGTTGATCTGCGGTCATTGGCGGAGCATAACGCATAAGAGTTACAAATTTGGAGTAGTATTCTTCCATTGTAAGATGCAACTAACGTAAGTTGATAAATTCATTCATCTTAAGGGATTCGTGTGCAGGTGGAAGATAACGTCCTTTGACAGCATACTTAATATCTTCCCAAGTTTGAGTATTTTGAGCTACTTGATTATCTTTGCAGTGCGGTTTCCACCAAAGCTTGGCATCCCCCATGAGACGAAACATAGCCAACATTGCTTGGTTATCGGGAGTAGTACCAGCAAAGCAGCAAAATAATCTTCCATCTCTTCGAGCCACACTTCTGCATCGCGCTCAACTAGGGCTCCTTCCCCTTTGAAAGAGGGAAGTTTAGCTTGCTTAAGAAGTAGCTTTTTCTCTTGAAGAGATGTGTACACCGCACTCTGTGCAATATAGATTAAGTGAAACTTTATTGGATACTCTAACTTTAATCCACTTTAGGGCAAGACTTGATCAGACAATAATACAAACAAAAGATAATATTAATCCAAACTTTATTTATATACACATTATTTGCTACCAAGGTTGGTAGTCTTTAGGTACAAGGATTGTAATGTCTCTATATTTTGAGTTTAGTGACTACAAAAGGATAGGCTAAAGGATCAAAATAATAAGTTTCTTTTGACCCTTGAAAGCTACGAGATACACATATGGGTCGAATCCTACCACCATGGATAACTTTTGTAACTTGGTTATAGACCCATTGAGTCTGAGATATCTTTTCTCCTCCCAAGGTAATGGTAGCATCCGGATTCTTAGTATCAATGAAAAGATAAACTTCGATGACTTTTAACTCCTCCGCCCATCGAAGTTTCTTGAGATTGGTATACATGCACCATATCTTGTCAGCATCGATGGTATAGATTCCTTCAGATGGACTCCAGTTGATGCCCCATCCTCTATGCACCCTTGGGATAGGTGGTGCAAACACCCTATCCAAAATCATCACCCTTTATCGAAACTGATAATTTGGTGATTGACATGCATTTTCAAACATGATGGTGAACACCTGGAATTTTTGGTAGGCTGAATGAACATTTTCCTGTACCAGGAAAGTTCAATCTTCAATACCATATAAAAACTCAAAACAATTTTTCTAGGTTCTTCTACTATTTCAAACATTCCCATCCTTCAATATCCAAACATCAATCTAAAAATCTCCCCAAGCTTTAACCTAGGCTCTGATACCGGTGTGAGGTCCTTGCTCCTTTTTGAGAGGAGCGGAGTACCTTTGATAGGTCTCCAATCCTGAAAAAAAAAAATCGACGGACATTGCCTTAGCTACTACGTAGCCACGGGCATGAACCGTTAGTGAAGGATTGGTCCTATCTCGCTATGGCGGAGCGTGACCACCATAACTCTATCTAAAAACTATCTATAATCAATTATGCCTAAAAGTATAAATCTTAGAGCGATCAACCTGTGCGCTTTTTTCTCCATGTTTCAGAAGCACAGCCGCCAAGGTTTGTCTCTTTTAATATTTATGACTTAAAAAAATAATTTCTAGCGTTGAAAAGTTACCCGACTCATCGGGTCCACCCGTCCATAGAATGATACCATCGGGGTATCATTCTCCCACTTTCCACACCACACTCACCCTTCTTTTGTTATCTAATTACTACCACACTGTTTAAACATACATGTTCCTTTACTTTATTTATGATACTGGTTTGTTAAAAACAGCCCTTCAAACAGTATTACAAACAATAGTCAAACAAGAAGTCGTCCAATTTTAAACCAACAACCCTTGGATTAGGTTCACTCAAGAATCTTTATTGGCGCTATTATGTCCGATCGGTATATACATTATTTATAAAAACCCTTGTCCTCATGAGCATCCCATACCGCTCGCCAAGTACTCGTTGTGCTAATCTGGACGTACTCCCACCACAGCAACAGTTGTGCCAATCTGGGCATCATCCTCACGCCACGGAAAAACAAAACTGCAGTATCCAGTTGGGCTAATCTGGGTGTACTCCCACCACAGCATCAGCGGTGCCATCCTAGGCGTCATCTCACACCTTGGCAACTGCCACATAATACCAGCGCTAATAAGTAGAGAAACTTGAGAGAAACCATACCGAAGGTTTTGGACAAACATTCTTTCCTATAGCAACCAGTTTAACCAGACATTCTTTTCTACTTGTCAAACATATGCCGAGTTTCTTGGGGTTAAGCCCCGTGGTTTTGGTCCGTGTTTTCTTTCCATAAGGTAAATATTATATTTCTATGGCCTCGCATATGCAATGATGCATAACTTGAAACTGCAATACTAACATGTACCATAGATTCGATTGGTCGGATTGGTGGAGACATAGCATGTTCCGCAAGAGTTCCCCCGTTACTTGTACCGGCTTCATGATCATTAGCGCCTTGTGTTCGAGCACTCTTTGGAGCCATTTTTTTGTACTACAATTATGTTATACACTTAGAACTTTAAATTGGTCAATTTCCCTAGTAGTCTCCTTGTTGCCAAAGAGAGTCTGTAATTTGAACCCTCTCCAACTCGGATTCACACTTAGTGTTGTTGTTCTACATCTAATTTCTATACATCAAATATTTGTTAATCTTAATTCATCAAAAATTAAGTGTGTAAACTACGAGTGAAAGTTTAGGACTATATTACTTTTATGCATGACATTTATAATCCAATTCTAACTTCCATTTCTATACTTTAACTAAATCAATTTTTAGTATTATTCAAAATTCTACTTAATCTAATTGACAACAAAATTTTTGAATGATAATTCATCATGTATAATAAGAATATGATGAGTTTTCTTATGTATTAACTTTCATTTAACTATGCATAAGTTAATAGTGAAGATGTACTAATTAGAGAGAGTAGGTATACTTAGAGAGATTAAAGTAAGAGAAAACATACACACACATCTTTTCTAAAGTTAATTGAATCTTACTAATCCATTAGAAAGATTAGAGTAACAGAGAACACACACACATCCTTTTCTAAAGCTAATTGAATCTCACCAATCTATTAGAGAGATTAGAGTAAGAGATAGCACACACACACACACACATATCCTTCCTAAAACTAATTGAATCTTACTAATCATTTAGAGAAATTAGAATAAGAGATAGCACACACACACACATATCTTTCTTAAAACTAATTGAATCTTACTAATCTATTAGAGAAATTAGAGTAAGAGATAGCACACACACACACATATCCTTCTTAACACTAATTGAATATTACTAATCTATTAGAGAGATTAGAGTAAAAGATAGCGCACACACACACACATATCCTTCTTAAAACTAATTGAATCTTAATAATCTATTAGAAATATTAGAGTAAGAGATATCACACATACATCATTCCTAAAGTTAATTGAATGCTTAATTAATACGCACCTTATTAGTCCACTAGAGTTTTTGCTCTCTTAGTGGTTTGTGGACGCCTTCTCTCTAAGAGAAGTGGTAGCACTTCGTGAGCACTATAGAGGCAATCTCTATGTTTAAAGTGTGAGCATAGATGCTCTATTTATAGCAAAAAAGAAAACGTCCAACTTGTTTTTCCAAAAAAAAAAATCATTTTTTAAAAAAATTATATTATTAATATTTTTCCCAAAAATCATACCCGCGTTTTTGGTACCCTTGTGATACCCATCAGCTTGACCCCTTTGTCATTATCATCAATAGATAAGGCCACACAGCCCCCCCTCATTAAGATTAGTCAAGACTAGCCTCTCCTTTTCATGTGACAGTGCGTCCCATTTTGTCCCCTCCTATGTGAGTCCAGGTGAGTCCATGTGCCTTCATTTGTCATCCCTGTGTATTCTTTGTCTTTATAATTATTTTATTTATTTCCCTAATGATAATTTACTATATATTTTTAAGTTAAACTTTACAGTCTTATATTAACTTTACGGCAGTAAAAGAAAATTCTGCAATTAGAACTAAGTCTTACAATAAGTTAATTAGTGATTCATATAGCTAAACATGTCAAAATTTTGTAGCGTAAATTTTAAATTCTAAGTTTTCTCAACCTACAATTCATAATTTGAACTCGAATATCTTAAATAATGAGTGATGGTTAAAAAAATTTCAAATGCGTAATAGAACTTGAGTGAAATTTGAAAGTAGAGACCTTACAGTTCTCTCCTCTTCTATTGTCTAGGAGAATGTCCACTGCTTTTGTCGAAAGAGGCAGATGGTGAAGAAGAAGTAGAAGAGGGTGACCTTTTTCTTGCCTTTTTCTTTCTTTGTTTTCTCTCTTCCCTTTTGGAGTGACGAGGAGAAGGACTATGGGTTAATTGTTTCCTCTTGGGAGGAGTTGGTGACTGTCTAGACCACCGTCTTCGTGGAGCAACATCTTAAGAGGAACTTAGTGATTCTCTTTTTTCTCGTTCTTTGCATTCCTCCTCTCTTATGGGAGAGAGTCTTTTTTTGGGAGTCTCATCAAGAGGCCTCTTAATATCTCTTTCCTCTTGGCTCGAGAAAAGGAAATCCCATAAGCACAAAGTTTTTGAGTAACTTTGGCTTGCAAAGCAGGGTTGCCCATAGCTTGATGCAGCCTAGTAATAAGATGATTAACAAAAATCAAATTTATCAATGTTCATGCTACTCTCTTGGTTCTTGTCAGCCATGCTAATTAAACTTATGTATAGAACTACTTTGTGCTTTGGTACCCTCAAAAATCCTAGTTACTACTCTTCTTTACCCTTGAAAATTAGTTCTCAAGCAACCACACCCGTGGTTTAGAGTCTGTTGATTTCAAAGACTAGTGAAGAGGGTCTAATATTGCTCAATTGATTATGGTTCCTATTGATCTTGCTCGTAGCTCAAATATCGTTAAGCCAAAGGCAAGCCCCAAGAGGCTCCATTATTAATACTATAGTTCCTAACGGTGTATCTCAAACTAAGTCCTTCTCAACCATGATAATTGATCTTTGTCCCACTTACCCTATTGCAATGAACATGTCCAACCTTTCATGGACAACTTAAGGACCTCTCTTCTTACGTAAGAAAAGAGAAACCAATATCTCTAATACCAATGTAATGTAAATGGCCTATGAACTTTGAAAATAGCGAAACTAAGAGAATTAAAGTGAGCATTTTTGTGAGACTATTTTGAGAACATAGAGGGTGAACTTAATTAGCAATAGAAACATAATCACTATACTTAATTAACTTGGCATGAAAAATACTTTTGTAAGAGAGAGGATTAGAGAACATGACAATAGTAGAGGACCAAATTTATGTGGAGCTAGTCCCCTTCTCCAATAGGCTTTTGTATTATAGATTCTCCCATCAAGAGGCACTTGGTACAATACAATCTTGTGTTCCTTGTGACCTAGGTGATGCAATGAAGATGTAAAGCTTCATGCATCACAAACATAACATAATATTTCTAAAAGTATTAACCATCCTTGGCCTCATCCCCAAGGCCTTAAACACCTTCAAAGGTGGAGAGAGCTAGTAGGGAATGACAGTAGGGAAGAGGAAGAAGAAGCATTCACAGGATAAAGAAAACGTTCCACACTTATCATCGCTCTTCTTGCTTAACATAGCATAATAGCATAGTAATGAAGATGAAGAAGATGGAAAGATTAAGCATTGAAGCATGGCTCTTGGTTGGATTTGCATTCCATAGCCAAGAGCGTCGGTGTAGGCTCTCAACTTCACTACAAGCTTGGAGAAGGAGATGGAGCTCTTTCACTTTGCACTTCACACGAGTGAGTGAGTGTGTGTGTGTGTGTGTGTGGGGGGGGGGGGGGGGGGGGGGGGGGGGGGGGGGGGGAGTATTCCCCCAAGCTAGCCCCTAGCTTCCTTGGTCGATCCCCCCTTGTAGCTCATGCAATAAGATGATTGGACCCCTACAAGTCTAGCCAATCACATGCAGGGTGCATATCGAGCAACTATGCTAGCCTTAGAACAAGTGTCCCCCTTTCCTCTTTGAGAAAGAAGACTTGATAAATTCATAATCAATTAAATAAATTATCTAAATTATCATTGGACCCCTTGAGAGGCCAACCAATGGGCTTTTGGCACATCATGAGGGCAACATGAAGAGGAACTTGACAAGTGTCCCAGTTACTTCTTTATACAATGCTTGACTTGTGTGAGGGTGTGTGTGTTCTCTCTCTATCTCCTACAATGAGGGCTTGCCCCCCCCTTGAGTAGGGATCATGTTGACTTTTGGGAACACCTTGAACCCTTCAAGACTGAGGAAGGTTCTCACTTCAAGCTCAACTCTATCAAGCCTAGAGAAGGTTCCCACATGAATCTCAGCCCTAGCACCTCAAGCACTACAAGAACCTCAGGGCTCAGGCACCTTAGTCATCAAGCACGAGAAGCACGTCAAGCACCTTAGTCAGCAACAAGCACGACAAGCACCTCAAACTTGGGTTGGGTTCCCACTTCAAGCACATCCCTAGCTTGCCTAAGGTCAGAGGGCTTTTTAACACTAACCTTTGGAGGTGTTTAATGAAGCTAACCCTAAGTTCTTTAAGCTCCATAGGTAACATTGCTCTTCGATAGACCATCTCTCATTTTGACTCCTTCAAGCTTTGCACCGTGTTGAGACAAATCCATAAGTATATGTCTCTATTCTAGCCCTTGTTCCATTTTATTCTCCCACATTAAATGATCAGTTTAATATGAGAAAATCATTTGCGTTGGTTAGATATTAGATTTTATGACATCTTAAGTTTTTTTCTAGTGCTTTCCGTGCAGATAATGAGGTATCACAATCATCAATAAAGTGTGCATAATTGTCATGTAGTCCAGTGATTATGATTCATAATGCATGCGCGTCCTTGGCTTGATTTTTTGCACTTATAGCTTGTGTCAAAACTTGTGCACCAACAGTAGATGTTGGACCAGTGAGCGTTGATTAGAGATAACTACCCTCCTCCAATCATCGAGCATATATTAGAACGAGGTGCAAGAAAATAATCTTACGGTTTTCTAAATGGCTTTTCGGGATACAATCAACTTTTGGTTGATTGTGATCCCAAAGATCATCATAAAACTACCTTTGCCAATGGGGTATTTTTTCCTATAGGGTTATGCCTTTTGGGCTAACTAATGCTACTGCCACCTTTCAAAGATTGATGGGCCATGCTCTCAAAGAATATCTTAGGAATTTCTTGGAAGTATATATGGATGATCTATATGTACATTGATCAATCCGGGTTGACCATTTTGAACATCTCAAAAAGGTATTCGAAACATGTAGACTTTATAGGATTTGCTTAAATCTTGAAAAGTGCGCCTTTATGGGCAGACAAGGAAAAATTATTGGACATATAGTGTCTAAAAATGGCATAGTGTGACCGATATGGATAAAATTCATGTTATTGCTAAATTTCCTAGACCGACAATAATCAAAGGGGTTTAGGCTTTCATGGGACATTGTGAATATTACAGACGATTCATTTATATGTATGCTATAATCACAAAACCCTTGTATGGCCTGATCACACTCTTTATATGGACTGATGAGTGTGAAGAATCCTTCATGAAGATTAAACAAGCTCTCACTTCAGTCCCAATATTGAAAGCAGCAGATTGGAATAAGATATTTCATATACATGTTGATGCTTCCAATTTTGCCATTGGTTGTATATTAGCTCAAAAAGAGATTAAAATTTTACTTTTCCCATTTTTTATTCTAGTAGATAGTTGAATGTGCAGAGAAGAACTATACAACCACCAAGAGAGAAGGATTAGGGATGATCTATGTTGTAAAAAACTATAGACATTACCTATTAGCCAACAAATTTGTGTTCTTTGTAGATCACCAAGCTTTATTGTACTTGGTCAACAAGCCATGCAACATAGGGAGAATAGTGAGATGGTTCATCATTCTTTGGGAATTTGATTTCAGTGTAGTTGTGAAAAAAAGCACCACACACCAAAGAACGGATCATTTATCAAGGATTATTTCAAGAGAACCACAAAAGGGGTAGACGATGATCTACCAGATGCATATCTGTTCTCTGTGGACATGATACCCCGTTGGTCAAAGAATATGGTTTCATTGATGACTATAGCTCAAGTGGATTCTCAATTACCACTTCCTATTACACCAAGATTAATTGGGCAATTGGCTATGTATTAATTACTAGTTGGAAGGCTATACAAAAGAAATTGAGATGGAATATTTCTTTTGTGTATTAATCGTGAGGATAAAACCCAATACCTAAGTCAAGCACACATTATCATATTAGGACTTCACTTTGCTGAAGACCAAACTATACAACGGATCTTGAGACTTGAAGTATTTTGGCCAACCATGAGGAGTGATGTTCACTCATTTGTGAAAGATTGTCTTCAATGCCAGAAACAAATACACATAACTCATATGACCTTATTTCAAATATCACTCATTCCTAAATGGAATAACTATCTAGTAACTTACTTATCAAGCAGAATATTTCTAGAGGATATGAGTAAATGTCGCCAAAGAGCTATTGAAACTGAAGCAAGAGACTATGCTCTTATTGGAAACCAATTGTATCAAAGAGGAAAGGATCAAGATTTGTGTTTTTGTGCAAATGAATATGAATATATACCCACTCTAGAACAAGCACATACAAGATTAGCTGGAGGTCACTTTTCTAGTGAAACCACCGCTAGAGCAATTTTAATGGCAGGCATATGGTGGCCAACACTTTCTGCAGATGCCAAAGAATATGTTTGAATATGTGATACATGCCAACGAGAAAACTTTTCAACAAGTGTAGATAGCATGCCTTTAAGAACAATGATGGGGCTAGAGCTTTTCCAAAATGGGACATATATTTTGTCGGACCAATACAACCATTTGCTTATAGAACCCAAGCTCAATATATCATTGTAGCTACGGACTATTTGACCAAGTGGGCAGAGGCTAAGGAAACCAATAAGAATGATGCTAGAACCACAACCGCATTCTTGTATGAGAATGTATTCACAAGATATGGACTTCCAATAGAAATTGTCAATGATAGGGGAACTCATTTCCTCAATGAGGTAATTGAGTATCTGCTGAATTTATGGTCATCCATAACAAATCCTAGCCATATCATCCACAAGCAAATGGACAAGCTAAGCACACGAATAAAATTCTTAGCTTGGTATTGACTAAAGTGGTTAGTTCACGACAAACTGATTGGGAAATGAATCTACATGCCACTCTATGGGCTTATAGAGTTTCATTCGAGATAGCTCTAAATGCTACACCCTTTAATCTTTTTTATGGTCTTGATGCCATACTATTGATAGAATTTCTATTGCCGACACTAAGGGTAGCTAAAGATCTTCAGTGGACCGGACATGATTGTCAGAGAGGCTTGAGGATTTAGAAAAGCTTAATGAACAAAGGCTAACAGCTATAGCTCACATCTATGCACAAAAATGGAAGCAAAAATAATTTTTTGATTTACATCTAGTCACAAAAAAATTCAAAAAAGGGGACCTGGTTTTAGTTTATTCCCTTAAGCAGCACATTCCCAAGTTCAAGAAAAAGGGAAATGGACCGTTTATCATTGAAGAAGTATCTCCAAGTGGAGCAGTTAAGTTGTACACTATAGATGGTGAACCTAGTGGATGTTGCTTAAATGAGTACCATTTGCCACTAACCAATGGTTTTCTAGAGAAAGTGCATGCAGCAAAGCATAGAAAGATTAAACGACAGCAGGTTATTGATGAAGCTCAAGAGGAATCTCCACTTCGAGTACTCAAGAGGAAAATTGCTTTCAAAAATCAACAAACACCTATTCCCATCAGCACTTTGGAACCATATGAAAGACTATGGGAATCACAAAATAATGCATTGTCAATGGATGATGAATGGTTGGATGGAATTGACCTTCGTATCATAATACAACTGAACAATCATAGAACAAATGAATTAGTAGATACCTGAGCTCAAGCGAATGCAATCAATTATTCCACTTACAAGAAAGCTACAAATAAGTATTTAGGATCAGGATTATCTTCTATCAAAGGATGCAACAAAACCCATCACGGCATTGGGAGTGGTAAACTTGAATGTGATAGTAAATGGATTTTCATGCCCTCATCAATTTGTATGCATACCAAATGAACATATGAATGATACGATTATTCTTGGAATCTCATGGATGTGGACATACAAGGCAATATTAGATTGGGACACCAATCAACTCAAGATATTACTTAAAGGAGGACAACTCTTAGTTCCAATTGCACCGAGCAAAGAGGAATGGAAAAGAGGTCGCCCACAAAAGAAACTAGAGAATAATCAATCTACATCAACCTCTAGACAAGAAAATGCTACAGGCAGCATGCAAGGAGTCAGGCAGATTTGGGTACCAAAAGCACAAATCAAGGACAATCCCTCTCAAATTTGGGTGCCCAAAAACTCATCTACCATATTGAAGAAAGTTTCATAACTAACAAATCAAAGAAAAAAATATTTCAAAAGAGAAACTAGCACTAGATGGGTTTGGAAACCAAAGGAGCATTTATCTTCTCCACAAACTGTAAAGCCGATGAATCAGTGGAGGTAAATCTTTAAAAACGCCACCACAACAGCTCATCAACGAAAGACCAAAATACCAATGGAGAGTTAAATCTCCAAACCCATCATCATTGATACCTACAGCTCAGGAAATTAGTGTGCTAAAGCATCCAGACAGTACAATCAGGTAAAGAGCACATAAATTATAAAATCTGCTATTTAGAAAAAATCAACAAGAAACCTCGACCACAAAAACCCTTGAGTTAACTGCTCAAGACCCAACTCTTGCACCACATACTGGTTTGAATTGCATTGACCTTCAAAGCATGATAGAGCCAACCATGGCTATGCATAGACATAATTTTGAGTGTAGCTTGTGTTAGATACGATTTGTCAGTTTTTTTCCAAGATATTGACACCCTCTTGTAGCCTCCATGCACTAGTTGAGTCACCTTAATCCCATGGATTGACAATTATGTTCGTGGTTTTGGCTATGTATGCAAGAGTGAGGTTAGGAAACCCATCCATAAAAGATCTAGGGAAGTTGTTTTGGCCAAAATGAAAGAGTTGATTTGAGTGGCCTTTTGTAAAGAGATGGAAACACTTCTATAGTCCTTTGTATGTTAGCAAAAATAATATGCTTTATTCACATTTAGAGTTAATATTCAAGTAAGATCTTGTTGCAACTTTGTATGTAAAGAAAGATTTCTTAAAATTAAGTTTTTTTTACTATGCTCAATGGACTCTCTCTCTCTCTCTCTCTCTCTCTCTCTCTCTCTCTCTCTCTCTCTCTCTCTCTCTCTCTCTCTCTCTCTCTCTCTCTCTCACACACACACACACACACACACACACACATCTTTACCACATGTGTAAATGCACCTTTGTGCTCCATCTATATTGGTTCATTAGTCTCTATTTGTCTAATTCTATCTTGTGTAATGACTCCAGTATGCAGCTAACTAGAAAGAAAAAGAGTGAAATACTTCTCAATGTTAGTTATCTAAAGATCTATCATGATGGAGAACAAGCTATCTAATTCAAATGGATACTATTGAGTGAATGAGAAATAATGTTACATGTTGAATGTGATCACTCTTTTGAGGTGTGTGCTTGTGATGGTCGAAGCTTGCTAGAGAAAAAGGAGATATATGAAGGTTTTAGTAGAGATTTGGACATGTGTTCTATTTATAATCTTTACATGTGTTTCATTGATTTAGAATACACCTATGATACCTCTATTAAGCATCATAATAGTAACAAAAAAGATTGTGTGACAGAAATCCCAAATGAATTACATATGCACATTGGATCAAATATTTACAAGGGAGAGAGAAGCTGAATATCATCTTATATCTTAATGGGTTACTTCTTGGGGATGTGTTACAAATCAAACAAGCATACAATCATCAAGTATGAGAAAGGTTGGATTGCATTGTGACAAGGAAGCTTGGACTTTTTGTCAAAACTATGTGCACAAACAACAGTGATGCATGTAACGACGTAAAAGTTTTTTTCTTATGCGACATCAAAGTGTCGCTACGCACGTCGCTATAGGGGGGTAATTGTTGTAGTGATGAAAGACTCAATATTGGAATATGGTCAACAGCTATGAAATGTAATGTGGATCTAATTGTGAAAGCCATGTAGTATCATTCAAGGGATGTGAAGATGATATTTTTCATGATTTGGGGACAGGAGGAGTGTGAGACACATCCTCATAATAAAATATACCACCATATAAGCTTGGAGGAGGCCATGTTTAAGCCCCTCTCAAAATTTGGAAGAGCGTTCCACTTGGACCCTAGGAGTACATTGCTCATTGATGACACACCTTACAAGAGTTGTGTGAACCCTCGAAAGAGTTGTATATATCGGCCAACCTTTCAATTGTTGCGAGGGAAAAATATTATACTACAATAATGCTTCCATACCTAATGTCCTTGGACCTTGAGGTTGATATCAGCCATTTGTAAGGACCATACATTATGGACAAAGTCCACTTGATGCAAGGGATCCATGGTATGTGCAAATAGAGGATCTCGTCAAGAAGGATCTCCACTCAAATTAATGCATGGGTGACACATATACATGTGAGTAGCTCTACTCATGAAGAAATTGGAGAGAAATACACAATTAACATGGAGGACATAATCCATACACAAAATCAAATTGTGCCCTATGCGAGAAGGTCATTGTTTGAGTTGAATAAAGAGAAAATATAACTTCTAAGGAAAGTCCCACAAAAGTCTAATATAAATGGCTCTAATGTAGTATATTATTCCACACAACTCAGATATAGAGGAAGAACACTTCAACCTCATGTTGCAAAGAATTATTTGACACACCTCAAGAGGTGCTATAATATCTCATATTTCAAAGGCCTTTTGTTTGTTGTATTGTATGTAATCTTCATGGTTCTGAATGACATTTCTTTATTTGTGCTAGAGACAGAAACATGGCTGCCCTGCAAAATACCCAAGATAACATGCTACAGACAATAAAACGATAGATCTGCATACCTCACGCATCCACCATCACATAATCGATGATAAACGAAAATGGAGAGAGATAGAGAGTGGGAGAGAGCGAAAGAACACGTTGGTGCAGCCAAAGTTGGTCTGAGCTAGGAGATGGTCTATGCCAGGCAGAGGTGGTAAACGAGTGCAGTGCAGAAGGCTAGGGCAGGTACCAAGGCCGTAGGTAGCCCAAGGATAGCGGAGGTGTATGCTCGAAGCGGTTTTTTAGGCCAGAGGTGTGCTGCAAAGAGCCAAGTAGGTTGGTGGCCTTGTGTGCCTGAGATGTTGATTTTATGTCTTAGAATGTTGTCTTCAGTGTGCTTTCCAAGCCGGTCCAGACGGCTCGTCAAACAGAGCCTCGGTGTGCAAGATATTGCAGTTTAAAGTTAAAAGGTGTAGCAGATCCCCGACAAACAGGGCAGCTAGGGACAGGTGGCCCAGGCAAGTGTGAGTGGATATGTGTGTAGAGCTCGAGTTACGGAGCATGCCTGTCTTCTCGGATTGCCAATCAGAGCTCTGGATAGCAAGTTATGGCCATCAGTAGTTTTTTCGGGGGCTAGTTATGGGCCAAGTTGACCGCATGGAGAATCGTGCTATCTGGGACTTCTTGAGCCTTGAAAGGATTCTAGAGAGTAGCATGCATCATGCGGAGCAAGAAAAAATTGATGGCGCCTGATTCTGAGCCTCGAGCGCCGAGTTATAGTCCGATGAAATCTGAAGTAGTTACCCGAGGGCCAATCACAGATGTTCTCTCCCGTCTTTGGAAGGCTCTAGTTTGCAGTTTGAGGAGGGTTAAACAGAGATAAAGGTCGGGGAGGTCCAGAACACACAAGAAGATCTTCGCACTGGGCTTGATGGACTTTGCATTGAGCATGTGAGCAGGTAAATATGGCAGGTTAAAAGGGACACCATTGGGAAGTTCTTAAGAGAGTTTTTTTAAACTCAAAGGGAGTTTTTGGGGGCAGCTCACGGGCAACTGCCACATGGCGAGGGAATGAACCCATATGCATTGGAGGGTCGGCATTTGCCGGGGTATATAGGCAAGGGCGCTAGCCCATTGTAAAGCATGGAAGCGAGCTCCTTTGGAGCTCCTTGGGCCGGTGGCTATGGTGATGGCGGCCGTGGGCGCTACGTTGGCTGAAGACGGTCTTGCCAGGTGTAAACGGCGAGGTTTTGGTGGCGGTTGGAGAGGCGGGGCGGTGCAGTGGCACGCCCCTGCGTGAGTGTTTAGTGGCGTCATGGGTTACTCATAGGCGATGACGTGGAAAGTAAGGGCGTGTGCCCGCAACCCTTGGGGCCAGATTTTTAGAGAAGGGATCACCCCCCCCCCCAATAGAGACATCATTATTGCTCGCTAGGGGAGGGGTTCCCGATGGCAGTAAAGTGAGCATAGAGAGGGAGATAAAGAGCTCCAAGAGAAGTGGTGCAACAGGTGCAAAGTTTTGCCAAATGGGTTAAAGCAGTGGTACCTATGGTGGAGGATGAGGAGAAGGTGATAGAGAACGAGTTTCTCTCTTCCTTGGCAGAGATTGATGATGCAGCAGTAGAAGAGCAGGTGGTTGAAGCCGACAAGCAAGCAGTGCTTATTGACCTTGAAGGGCCAATTGACAAGGACGAGCTCGACGATGCTGGAATTGAGTTCATAACGGGAGAGAAGGACGATGTGGAGTCAAAGTTAGAGGTCATTCCTATGCAGTCAGTGCCCTCTATGATAGGTGATGCGGAATCCAAAGCAGTGTCCAAGCTTTGTGAGGTTTGTGAATGGTGGTTAAAAGGAATGGTGATAAAAGCAGTTGTGCAGTGTGTTGATGAATAGGTACAGGATCTGCTAGACGAGGATCTAGCTTTACATGGATGGGAGGGTCGGTCAAATGTGTAAGGTCTGTTTGGTACGAGTGAAGGTGCAGGTATGTCTTTGGGTGGTGAGCACGAAGGTGCTCTATTTGTGTAAGATCTCTACTTTCAAATTTCACACAAGTTCTATTACGCATTTGAATTTTTTTAACCATCACTCATTATTTAAGATATTCGAGTTCATATTATGAATCGTAGGTTGAGAAGACCTAGAATTTAAAATTTACGCTACAAAATTCTGACATGTTTAGCTATATGAATCAATAACTAACTTATTGCAAGACTTATTTACTGATTGTAGCATTTTCTTTTACTACTGTAAAGTTAATATCAGACTGTAAAGTTTAACTTAAAAATGTAAAGTAAATTATCATTAAGGAAATAAATAAAATAATTATAAAGACAAAAGAATACACAGGGATGACAAATGAAGGCACATGGACTCACCTAGACTCACATAGGAGGGAACAAAGTGGGACACACTGTCACATGAAAAGGAGAGGCTAGTCTTGACTAATCTTAATGAGGGGGGTCTGTGTGGCCTTATCTTTTAATGATAATGACAAAGTGGTCAAGCTGATGGGTACCACAAGGGTACCAAAAACGCGGGTATGATTTTTTGGCAAAAAAAAATAAAAATTTATTTTTTAAAAAATATATATATTATTATTTTTAAAAATATATATATATTATTGTTTTTTTTGGGGTAAAAAACTTGGACGTTTTTTTTTCTGCTATAAATAGAGCATCCATGCTCACACTTTAGACATAGAGATTGCCTCTATAGTGCTCACGAAGTGCTGCCACTTCTCTTAGAGAGAAGGCGTCCACAAACCACTAAGAGAGCAAAAACTCTAGTGGACTAATAAGGTGCGTATTAATCAAGCATTCAATTAACTTTAGGATATGTGTGTATGTATGCTATCTCTTACTCTAATCTCTGTAATAGATTAGTAAGCTTCAATTAGCTATGTGTGTGTGTGTGTGTGTGCTATCTCTTACTCTAATCTCTCTAATAGATTAATACGAATCAATTAGCATGTGTGTGTGCTATCTCTTACTCTAATCTCTCTAATAGATTAGTAAGATTCAATTAGCTTTGTGTGTGTGTGTTTATCCCTTACTCTAGTCTCTCTACTAGACTAGTAAGATTCAATTAGTTTTAAGAAGGATATGTGTGTATGTGTGATATCTCTTACTCTAATCTCTCTAATAGATTGGTGAGATTCAATTAGCTTTAGAAAAGGATGTGTATGTGCTCTCTTTTACTCGAATCTTTCTAATGGATTAGTAAGATTCAATTAACTTTAGAAAAGATGTGTGTATGTTTTCTCTTAGAAAAGGATGTGTGTGTGTTCTCTTTTACTCTAATTTTCTAATGGATTAGTAAGATTCAATTAACTTTAGAAAAGATGTGTGTGTATGTTTTCTCTTAGAAAAGGATGTGTGTGTGTTCTCTTTTACTCTAATTTTCTAATGGATTAGTAAGATTCAATTAACTTTAGAAAAGATGTGTGTATATGTTTTCTCTTACTCTAATCTCTCTAAGTATACCTACTCTCTCTAGTTAGTACATCTTCACTATTAACTTATGCATAGTTAATTGAAAGTTAATACATAAGAGAACTCATCATATTCTTATTATACATGATGAAATTCTCATTCACCAATTTTATTGTCAATTAGGTTAAGTAGAATTTTGAATAATACTAAAAATTGATTTAGTTGAAGTATAGAAATTGAAGTTAGAATTGGATTAGAAATGTGAAGCATAAAAGTAATGTATTCCTAAACTTTCACTGATAGTTTACACATTTACTTTTTTATTAATTACGATTAGCAAATATTTGATGTATAGAAATTAGATGTAAAACAACAACAACAAGTGTGAATCCGAGTTGGCGAGGGTTCAAATTACAGACTCTCTTTGGAAACAAGAGATTACTAGGGAAATTGATAAATTTAAAGTTCTAAGTGTATAACATAAGTGTAGTACAAAAAAATGGCTCCAAAGCGTGCTCGAACCCAACACGCTAATGATCATGAAGCTAGTACAAGTAACGGTGGAACCCCTGCGGAACATGCAATGTCTCCACCAATCGGAGCTATAGTACAGGTTAGTATTGCAGTTCCAAGTTATGCATCATATGCGAAACCATACGAATATATTATTTACCTTATGAAAAGAAAACACGGCCCAAAACCATGGGGCTTAACCCCAAGAAACTCGTCATATGTTTGACAAGTAGGAAAGATTGTATGGTTAAACTGGTTGCTATAGGAAAGAATGTTTGTCCAAAACCTTCGGTATGGTTTCTCTCAAGTCTCTCTACTTATTAGCGCTGGTATTATGTGGCAGTTGCCGAGGCGTGAGATGACGCCCAGGATGACACCGCTGATGCTGTGGTGGGAGTACACCCAGATTAGCCCAACTGGATATTACATTCTTGTTTTGCCATGGCGTGAGGATGACGCCCAAATTGGCACCGTTGTTGCTGTGGCGGGAGTACGTCCAGATTAGCACAACGAGTACTTGTCTTGTGGTATGGGACGCCCATGAGGACAAGGGTTTTTATAAATAATGTATATACCGATCGGACATAATAGCGCCAGTAGAGATTCTTGAGTGAACCTAATCCAAGGGTTGTTGGTTTAAAATTGGACGACTTCTTGTTTCACTATTGTTTGTAATACTGTTTGAAGGGCTGTTTTAACGAACCAGTATCATAAATAAAGTAAAGGAACATGTATGTTTAAACAGTGTGGTAGTAATTAGATAACAAAAGAAGGATGAGTGTGGTGTGGAAAGTGGGAGAATGATACCCCGACGGTATCATTCTATGGACGGGTGGACCCGATGAGTCGGGTAACTTTCCAACGCTAGAAATTGTTTTTTTTAAGTCATAAATCTTAAAAGAGACAAACCTTGGCGGCCGTGCTTCTGAAACATGGGGAAAAAAGCGCACAGGTTGGTCACTCTAAGATTTATACTTTTAGGTATAATTGATTATAGATAGTTTTTAGATAGGGTTATGATGGTCACGCTCCGCCATAGCGAGATAGGACCAATCCTTCACTAACGGTTCATGCCCGTGGCTACGTAGTAGCTAACGCAATGTCCGTTGGTTTTTCTTTTTCAGGATTAGAGACCTATCAAAGGTACTCCGCTCCTCTCAAAAAGGGGCAGGGACCTCACACTAGTATCAGAGCCTAGGTTAAAGCTTGGGGAGATTTTTAGATTGATGTTTGGATATGGAAGGATGCGAATGTTTGAAATAATAGAAGAACCTAGAAAAATTGATTTGAATTTTTATATGGTATTCAAGACTGAACTTTCCTGGTACAGGAAAATGTTCATTCAGCCTACCACAAATTCCAGGTGTTCACCATCATGTTTGAAAATGCATGCCAATCACCAAATTATCAGTTTCGAAAAAGGGTGATGTTGATTTTGGATAGGGTGTTTGCACCACCTATTCCAAGGATGCATAGAGGATGGGGCATCACCATCTGGAGGAATCTATACCATCGATGCTGACAAGATATGGTGCATGGATACCAACCTTAAGAAACTTCGATGGGTAGATGAGTTAAAAGTCATCAAAGTGTATCTTTTCATTGGTACTAAGAATCCAGATACTACCATTACCTTGGGAGGAGAAAAGATATCTCAGACTCAATTGGTCTATTACCAAGTTACAAAAGTTATCCATGGTGGTAGGATTCGACCCATATGTGTATCTTGTAGCTTTCAAGGGTCAAAAGAAACTTATTATTTTGATCCTTTAGCCTATCCTTTTGTAGTCACTAAACTCAAAATATAGAGACATTACAATCCTTGTACCTAAAGACTACCAACCTTGGTAGCAAATAATGTGTATATAAATAAAGTTTGGATTAATATTAGCTTTTGTTTGTATTATTGTCTGATCAAGTCTTGCCTTAAAGTGGATTAAAGTTAGAGTATCCAATAAAGTTTCACTTAATCTATATTGCACAGAGTGCGGTGTACACATCTCTTCAAGAGAAAAAGCTACTTCTCAAGCAAGCTAAACTTTCCTCTTTCAAAGGGGAAGGAGCCCTAGTTGAGCGCGATGCAGAAGTGTGGCTCGAAGAGATGGAGGATTATTTTGTTGTTGCTGGTACTACTCCCGATAACCAGGGAATGTTGGCTATGTTTCGTCTCACGGGGGATGCCAAGCTTTGGTGGAAACAACACTGCAAAGATAATCAAGTAGCTCAAAACACTCAAACTTGGGAAGACATTAAGTATGTTGTCAAAGGACGTTATCTTCCACCTGCACACGAATCCCTTAAGATGAATGAATTCTTCAACTTACGTCAGTTTCATCTTACAGTGGAAGAATACTACTCCAAATTTGTAACTCTTAGACGCTATGCTTTGCCAATGACCGCAGATCAACAAGCAGCCCGTTTCTGCCAAGGGCTAAATTCTCCTTTAAATACTCGTCTAGAATCCATGAGGCCTATAAATTTGCAAGATGCTCTTTTAAGAGCTAAACCCTTAGCTAAAGAGATGTCAAACTCTCAAAGGGTATGAAAAGGGAAATTAAGGAATGATGGGAGGAGAGGACGGCCTATGATGTGGAACAAAAGGCAAGTTCACCCAGTTCACCAAATTAAACTCATCCAATAGTTGCAGCTTCAGCAAATGGAGCTCAAAATGCATATCTTAGATGCTATGAATGCAACGAGCTAGGACATTTCAGGAATGTATGTCCTAGGCGAGTCTCTGCCACAAATACACCTAATCGAGCTAGAGGACGAGGACAAATAATAAATCGTGGAGGAAGAAATGGAGGAGTTTAGGACATAATCAACACCCTGCAAGAAAGATGAGAGTTGAATTAGCCAATGGAAAGGAGGTGTTATCTCAGTATACTGTGGGAAAAATAGATTTCAAGTTGGGAGAATACTCTACTTCTGCTACTTTTTGAACCTTACCCATAGGAATCTATGATGGAATTCTTGGAATGGATTGGTTAGCCAGTCATAATGCCAATATCCATTGTGCCCAAGGAAGTGTTACTTTTGTGGACAACCAAGGTCAAGAAGTCACTATTCAAGGCCAGAATGGATGACCAAAAGCTTACTTGGTCAAAGCTAATCGTCTTTTGAAAGGGTTACGCAAGGGGCAACAATTTTTTGTAGTCAAGCTAAATAAAGTAGAAAAATCTTCTTCCAAACCTGAACCAATGTGGCTAGAAGAATTTTCGGATGTTTTCCCCGCTGAACTTTCTGAACTACCACCACCTAGGGAGGTAGACCATGAAATCAAAAATTTTCCAAGTAGTGAACCAGTCTCAAGAGCGTCGTACAAGATGTCACTTCCAGAGTCTATAGAACTCAAGGAGCAGCTCAAGCAGTTGATTGAGCAAGGGTTTATCCGACCTAGTACATCTCCATGGGGTGCACCTGTTCTCTTCCAAAAGAAAAAGGATGGCTCTCTTCGACTTTGCATAGATTATAGGGGCTTAAATCAAGTTACCTCAAGAATAAATATCCAATTCCTTGTATTGATGAGATGCTGGACAGATTACATGGAGCCAAAATATTCACGAAGATTGATCTTCGATCTAGCTATCATCAAATTCGAATCGAGGAGGCTGATATCTCCAAAACAGCTTTCAACACTCATTATGGTCATTACGAATTTACAGTGATGGCTTTCGGACTTGCGAATTCTCCTGCAACTTTCAATCGTCTGATGCACGATATCTTTAGAGAATTCTTGGATGATTTTGTCCTTGTATTCTTTGACGATATATTAATTTATTCCAAATCAAAAGAATAGCATGAAGGACATGTTAGGAAAGTGTTAGAGCTTTTACGCCGAAATAAGTTGTTTGCAAAGAAAAGCAAATGTACCTTCTTTACCCCTAAGGTCTCTTACTTAGGGTTTATTACTTCACCTGAAGGAGTCTCTGTTGACCCTAACAAAGTCAAACATATTGTGGAATGGCCTCAACCCACTTCACAAACCAAAGTTAGAGGGTTCTTAGGTATCACAGGGTGGTACACGATCTTTGTAAAGGACTATGCTCTTAAAGCTGCACCACTAACCGACTTGCTAAAGAAAGGAGCAATGATAATTTGGGAAGAAAAACATGAATCTTGCTTCAAACAGCTTAAGGAGTATCTTGCTTCAGAACCTCTCTTAAAACTTCCAGATTTCACCCAAGAATTCGAGGTGATCACAGATGCCAGTAACCTTGCATTAGGAGGAGTCCTTACTCAAGAAGGAAGGCCTGTAGCTTATACTTCTCGGAAGCTTAGGATTCATGAAGTGAATTATGCTACACATTATTTAGAATTGCTAGCAGTTATTCATGCTCTCAAGCTATGGAGACATTATCTATTGGGACGCAAATTCCAATTGGTAATAGATAACAAGAGCCTTAAGTGGATTTTTACCCAACCTAACCTTAACATGAGACAGAGGACATGCATAGAGCTCATGCACGAATATGATTTTGATATTAAATTTAGACCAGGTAAGGACAATGTTGTGGAAGATGCCATAAGCCGTAAAGCTTTTCTGGGGGAAATTTCCATGGCTAACAACCCTATTTTAGACAAGGTCTCGGATGCTGCTTTCAGAGATGCAGATTACCAGATGCTTGCTAGTATCCTACGTGAAGAGAGGGTATCATCAAATCAGCCTAAACCTCTACATTATTCCTTAGAAGATGGGAAAATTTACTATAGGAATCGACTATGCATACCTAAGGATTCTACCCTAAGGAATGCTATCCTATATGAAGCACATGATGGCCCAACTTCAGGACATCCAGGTTATGCCAAAACCATCAATTCAATTCGCAAAAGTTACTATTGGCAAGGTATGAAGGGTGATGTCCTTCGCTATGTCAAGCAGTGTTTGTCTTGTCAAAGGATTAAGACAGAGAGACTAAAGATGCCAGGTAAATTACATCCTTTAGATATTCCCCAAATGAAATGGGAATATATTAGCATGGACGTTATCACCGGGTTTCCTTATGTCCAAGCTGGCTATGATTCAATCATGGTCATAGTCGACTTGCTTACTAAAGTGGATCACTTAATCCCAGTCAAGACAACCTTTACAGCTTCAGATATTGCTCGTTTGTTTGTGAAGGAGGTTTTCAGAATTCATGGTTTACCCAAGAGGATTGTCAGTGATCGTGATGCCAAGTTTACTTCAAAGTTTTGGGTATCATTGTTTCAAGCTGTTGGAACCTAGTTATGTTTTAGTACTGCTTATCATCCTCAAACAAATGGCCAAACTGAAAGAGTTAATCAAGTAATTGAAGACATCCTGAGAGCCTACTACAATAGAGAACCTCACAAGTGGATTCAATACCTACCCTTGGTAGAGTATGCATACAATTCCTCTACTCATAGAAGTATTGGAATGACACCTTTTAATGCTCTTTATGGTTAAGAATTTTTATCACCTCTTAACTTTTCTGACCCCACTATAAGGGTAGAAGCCTCAAAGAAAATGCTTGAAGAAATGGAAGCTCAAACCAAAGCTATTCGAAGGGATATTCAAGCGGCTCAAGATCGACAAAAGAAGTACGCCGACTTAAAAAGATATGATCGGATTTTCAAAAAGTTTTCTTACGAGTAAAACCCAAAAAGAGCAATCTATCTCTCGGAAGGTATAAGAAGCTTAGCTACCGATATTGTGGACCTTACGAAATAATCAAGGTTGTAAGTGATCAAGCTTATAGACTACAACTCCCTTCTCATCTCAAAGTGCATGATGTATTTCATGTAAGTCTGTTAAAACCTTATGTATATAACCCTGACCATGTCCTTGATGATGAGCAAATCATTTTAGCTCCTCAAGATGTTCTACAACTCCAACCTGATACTATCCTAGAAACTCGGGAGAGAAAGCTTAGGAATTGATCCATCAAAGAACATCTTATCTTATGGAAGGATTTCCCTATAGAAGATGCTACTTGGGAAGATGAGACATCCCTTCTTAAGGATTACCATTCACTGTTCTTGAGATGAGGGCATCTCAAATTCTAAGTTGGGGAGATTGTAAGGTCTCTACTTTCAAATTTCACACAAGTTCTATTACACATTTGAATTTTTTTAACCATCACTCATTATTTAAGATATTCGAGTTCATATTATGAATCGTAGGTTGAGAAGACCTAGAATTTAAAATTTACGCTACAAAATTCTGACGTGTTTAGCTATATGAATCAATAACTAACTTATTGCAAGACTTATTACTGATTGTAGAATTTTCTTTTACTACTTTAAAGTTAATATAAGACTTTAAAGTTTAACTTAAAAATGTAAAGTAAATTATCATTAAGGAAATAAATAAAATAATTGTAAAGACAAAAGAATACACAGGGATGACAAATAAAGGCACATGGACTCACTTGGACTCACATAGGAGGGAACAAAGTGGGACACACTGTCACATGAAAAGGAGAGGCTAGTCTTGACTAATCTTAATGAGGGGGGCCCGTGTGGCCTTATCTTTTGATGATAATGACAAAGTGGTCAAGTTGATGGGTACCACAAGGGTCCAAAAACGCGGGTATGATTTTTTGGGGAGAAAAAATAAAATTTTATTTTTTTTAATAATATATATATATATATATAAGAAAAAAAAATGGGAAAAAAAGTTGGACGTTTTCTTTTCTGTTATAAATAGAGCATCCATGCTCACACTTTAGACATAGAGATTGCCTCTATAGTGCTCACGAAGTGCTGCCACTTCTCTTAGAGAGAAGGCGTCCACAAACCACTAAGAGAGCAAAAACTCTAGTGGACTAATAAGGTGCGTATTAATCAAGCATTCAATTAACTTTAGGATATGTGTGTATGTGTGCTATCTCTTACTCTAATCTCTATAATAGATTAGTAAGATTCAATTAGCTATGTGTGTGTGTGTGTGTGTGCTATCTCTTACTCTAATCTCTCTAATAGATTAGTAAGAATCAATTAGCATGTGTGTGTGTGCTATCTCTTACTCTAATCTCTCTAATAGATTAGTTAGATTCAATTATCTTTGTGTGTGTGTGTTTATCTCTTACTCTAATCTCTCTACTAGATTAGTAAGATTCAATTAGTTTTAAGAAGGATATGTGTGTATGTGTGCTATCTCTTACTCTAATCTCTCTAATAGATTGGTGAGATTCAATTAGCTTTAGAAAAGGATGTGTGTGTGTTCTCTTTTACTCGAATCTTTCTAATGAATTAGTAAGATTCAATTAACTTTAGAAAAGATGTGTGTGTATGTTTTCTCTTAGAAAAGGATGTGTGTGTGTTCTCTTTTACTCTAATTTTCATGGATTAGTAAGATTCAATTAACTTTAGAAAAGATGTGTGTGTATGTTTTCTCTTAGAAAAGGATGTGTGTGTGTTCTCTTTTACTCTAATTTTCTAATGGATTAGTAAGATTCAATGAACTTTAGAAAAGATGTGTGTATATGTTTTCTCTTACTCTAATCTCTCTAAGTATACCTACTCTCTCTAGTTAGTACATCTTCACTATTAACTTATGCATAGTTAATTGAAAGTTAATACATAAGAGAACTCATCATATTCTTATTATACATGATGAAACGAGTACTTGTCGAGTGGTATGGGACGCTCATGAGGACAAGGGTTTTTATAAATAATGTATATACCGATCGGACATAATAGCGCCAGTAGAGATTCTTGAGTGAACCTAATCCAAGGGTTGTTGGTTTAAAATTAGACGACTTCTTGTTTGACTATTGTTTGTAATACTGTTTGAAGGGCTGTTTTAACGAACCAGTATCATAAATAAAGTAAAGGAAAATGTATGTTTAAACACTGTGGTAGTAATTAGATAACAAAAGAAGGATGAGTATGGTGTGGAAAGTGGGAGAATGATACCCCGACGGTATCATTCTATGGACGGGTGGACCCGATGAGTCGGGTAACTTTCCAACGCTAGAAATTGTTTTTTTAAGTCATAAATCTTAAAAGAGACAAACCTTGGCGGCTGTGCTTCTAAAACATGGGGAAAAAGCGCACAGGTTGGTCACTCTAAGATTTATACTTCTAGTTATAATTGATTATAGATAGTTTTTAGATAGATTTATGGTGGTCACGCTCCGCCATAGCGAGATAGGACCAATCCTTCACTAACGGTTCATGCCCGTGGCTACGTAGTAGCTCAGGCAATGTCCGTTGGTTTTTCTTTTTCAGGATTGGAGACCTATCAAAGGTACTCCGCTCCTCTCAAAAAGGGGCAGGGACCTCACAATTTGGTGTTCTTGAAGGTGCTTTGTTGCGAGTGGGCATTTTTCCAAGAAATGCTTGAAGTGGTGGAAGCATGTTGATGACAGTTTGGTTAGGCAGTCGGGTTGTGCCTTGGTGTGGCACTCTACAAAGCTGTTGCAGGTGGATGGAAGGTACCAATCTAAAGTATTTGACTTAGGTGGGTGATTACAAGTAAAGCAGGGGGTTGGGCAACCCGCATGATCAAAGTAAGCGGGTAGCAGGTGCCAGTGGTGTACATATGTTAGGTGGTTTTGCAGTGTACAAAGAGTCTGTTTTGGGTGCGCAATTTTTTAATGCAATAAGGCCATGTGTGGTTGAACATAAATGTTCAACGAGGGGGTGGGCAATGATGGTGCAGCCAAAGTTGGTCCGAGCTAGGAGATGGTCTGTAGTATATGGTCTATGCCAGGTAGAGGTGTTAGCCGAGTGCAATGCAGAAGGCTAGGGTAGGTAGCAAGGCCCTAGGCAGCCCAAGGATAGCGGAGGTGTATACTCGAAGCGGTTTTTTAGGCCAAAGGTGTACTGCAAAGAGCCAAGCAGGTTGGTGGCCTTGTGTGCCCAAGATGTGGATTTTATGTCTTAGAATGTGGTCTTCAGTGTGCTTTCCAAGCCGGTCTAGACGGCTCGTCAAACGGAGCCCCGATATGCAGATCCCCAACAGACAGGGCAGCTAGGAACAAGTGGCTTTAGCAAGTGTGAGCGGATATGTGTGTAGAGCTCGAGTTACAGAGCATGCCTGTCTTCCCAAATTGCCAATCAGAGCTCTGGATAGCAAGTTATGGCCATCATTAGTTTTTTCGGGGGCTAGTTATGGGCCAAGTCGACCGCATGGAGAATCGTGCCATCTGGCACTTCTTGAGCCTCGACAGGATTCCAAAGAGTAGCATGCATCATGCGGAGCAAGAAAAAATTGACGGGGAATGATTCTGAGCCTCGAGCGCCGAGATATAGTCCGATGAAATCTGAAGCAATTACCCGAGGGCCGATCACAGATGTTCTCTCCCGTCTTTGGAAGGCTCTAGTTTGAAATTTGAGGAGGGTTAAACAGAGATAAAGGCCGGGGAGGTTCAGAACACACAAGAAGATCT
The DNA here is from genome assembly GCF_014529385.1 of Adiantum capillus-veneris. Classification (NCBI taxonomy): domain Eukaryota; kingdom Viridiplantae; phylum Streptophyta; class Polypodiopsida; order Polypodiales; family Pteridaceae; genus Adiantum; species Adiantum capillus-veneris. The sequence goes on along the minus strand of NC_140941.1, from coordinate 21,864,296 downwards.
TCGCACTGGGCTTGATGGACAGTGCATTGAGCATGTGAGCAGGTAAATGTGACTGGTTAAAAGGGACACCATTGGGAAGTTCTTAAGAGATTTTTTTGAGTACTCAAAGGGAGTTTTTGGGGGCAGCTCACGGGCAACTGCCACGTGGCGAGGGAATGAACCCATATGCATTGGAGGGTCGGAATTTTCCGAGGTGTATAGGCAAGCACCGGCCATTTCACGAGCCATTGATGAAGAAATGGAAGAGGTAGGTCACAATTTTATTCAGTTGTTTAATTAACATTGCACATGTTTAGCTAGGAAAGAACATATCCCCAAACATGTTGGAGAAATCCGACAGAAATCTTGGCATTTGAATTCATTGTACATTTAAATGATACATAAATAATCTAGTACATCGCCCTCCAAGCTATATCTTCATTATTGCTCATAATATTTACGAAATCTCCTCCATAGCCCTCAACAAACTCTCATCCAAGAACACGGTCTCAACTATCCAAAGGGCCTAGAACACTTTCTTCTCTCCCTCCTCATTGACTAGAAACACAAGTGCATGGTTTGAGAAGGAGGATCTTGCCACAAAGCCACCTCTAGGCAGCAAGAGAATGGCATATATGAGAAGTTGGCCCCTCCCAATGGCCACTCAGTGTAAGGGAATTCCAAAGTCATATGTTGCAACATAAAGGCCTCAAGATTATATTGAGTCCATTGGATTGAGAGTGTGCAACCCTATTATGGAGGTGTGTGTTGGCCTCCATTTTAGAGTAAGAGGGCATTTACATGCACGAATGCAAAGATTCAAGTTTTTGAAAATTTTCCATTTTTGTCTTGTTGGATGCTTGGTTGATGTTGCAATTTCCATTGCTCTTATATAGTAGTGTGAAACATTGTATTTGGTGCATGTAAGCATATTCTAGTTACAAGATGTGACAAATACAAACTATTTTTGGCCCACAGCAATCTTTGTGCAAATCTCTCATTTTTTGTAAACATGTCTGACAATCATGGAATCAAATCAATGCAATTGCCTGGAAAAGAAAAAATCCCATGGTTAGAAGGCCAAGTTCTTGATGTGTAAATGTTATTGGGAATGCATTTAAGGTGAGCAAGAAGTTGCACTAGTGTTTTCCAAGTAGAATTCTACTATTAAATGAGTGAAAGCTTTAAAGATTGGAGCCAAGGAGCACAAAATGTCATGTATTGGTGGTTATTTCTTAGTCTATGAAATACCATGAGCATATATAGGATGTCCATTTCCTCATGAAGTCTTTGAACAATTTGTTCTCACTAGACGCAACCAACAATAAGGCCAAGAAGTTGTAATTGAAGAGAAAAATTAGTAATGTGTAGAAAAAGGTCTAAATTTGAATGACTATGTATTGAGGATAAAGGACCCATCTGAATACCTTGCATTTATTAGTGTCACTCTTGATGAGCATGAAAAGGTGAAAGCCTTGATATAGACTCTACAAACATCATACAAGTAGTTCAAGGACTCTATTCATTCTTGAGAGAACATGCCGAGTTTTACAGATAGTGTCTCTTTGCTCATTGTGGAAGAGAAGAACATTGTGGAAAAGAACATCATACCAGCAGCTCAAGGACTCTATTCATTCTTGAGAGAACACACCGAGTTTTATAGATAGTGTCTCTTTGCTCACTGTGGAAGAGAAGAACATTGGTAAAGAATCATCTTCAGAAGGTGCAAGTAATTCTATAATAACATAGGTAGATGTAGAGAATGTGGTGCAGGTCAAGGAGGTGGCCATGGTTGTAGAAACTAGAATCAAGGCAATTAGTAGATGTATGATAATCAAAGGTAGAATACATGTGATAGAGAAAACTCGGGGAAGGGGGAGTCAAAAAAGTCATAGAAACTAGCATACAATGAACACTATGTCTACAAATGTGTCAAAATGTGGTGGTAATGGCTCGCATGTGGATTCAAATGCATGAAATCACATGACCAACCAGATGTTCAGAGGCCTACAAACTTTGGACATTCCTAGTTATGTAAAAACTAAGGATGACATAGTGCATCCTCTTGTGCATGTAGGTAATGTGCCATTGTCTTTGATAGGTAGAAAGGTTTCATATTTGGCTAATGTTTTGCATGTGCCCAATATCGCAAAGAACTCGGTATCTATTGGAAAAATTGTTCAGCAAGGTTTGCAGGTTAGGTTCAAATCAGATGGTCTATATCTAGAAGAATACAAGAAGAATATCTTGATGTATGTACTTGAAAAGAAAGCTACCATGTTTGCACAAGGGTTGGGAGTGGTTGTAGATATTGACAATTGGCATAAGCATAATGGAGATGTATGTGTTCAAATGTTAAAAACTATCCAAATGAGAGCTTGTTATCGGTTTGGTAGTGTTTAAGATGGTCAAAATGCATAAGTTTTTTGAGGCTCGTCAATTTGAAAAACAATAAAAGCATATTTTCTTTATGATAATAATGTAAGCAAAAATGTGTTGGACTCGGTGCATCATGATGTATGGGGTGTGCAAAAAAAAATTCTATGAGTGGATACAGCTTTTATGTTACGTTCATTGATGATCATAAAAAAAACTTATGGGTGTATTTCATGGAGGAGAAAAGTGAGATGTGGGTCCACATCCATCTAGATCAATGCACAACTCGCCATCATGGGGATATTTGAGTGTCATAACAGGATTCCTAGCATTCTATTCTTCTCTTGTGAGCTCTCTTCACGAGTGCATCATGTATGCCTTCTTCTCAATATTTCCCCCAAGTGTAATGCATTGCTATATAAAGAATGTCCCCTTTTTCTTTTTTCCCTTTATGTTCTATCTCTTGAGAGAAAAAGGCCCCTTATTTAAGAGTGAAGAGGCTGTTTAGGATTATAATTATAGCTAATGGGGATTTTACTAGTCTTAGGAAAGCCGTGTGATCATGATTCCCCTATGACCTACTACCTTAGCTCCTTGTGGAAATATACAGGTGTTGATAGAGCCTAGAATTTTCTTATGGCCTTGCGCATGAGCACAATAGCTAGAGAGAGGTGGATTTATACATTTATTCTTGGATTTTACATCCAACCAGGTTGATGATGCTAAGAATTGATAATTGAGTATTTTATGCTCTATGGTAGAGTTTGGATTCCTCCTCATTTAATTTATGAGTGACTTTTATAGCAGTTGTGGTACAATAGATGTAAATGGGCCACTTACCAGCAAATTGTTAAGGTGTGGTGCTCATCAATGGTATTGTTGCAATCAAACCATGGCCCTTTATTCAAGTTGATTTTCTTTTGCATAAAAAATATCCTTTTAGTAGTTTTTTGAAATTACCCAAGCTCTACATCTTCCTTAGCAATAGGGTACATGTTACAAGAGAAAAAAGTGGGAGATTCCCTCATGCCGAATAAATAAATACAAAATGGGTGAATCATAAAATAAGATGGGGGGAAGCCATGTAGATGGTCTACAGTTCCACTTTATCCCTACTATGAAGAAAGACTCTGGCTAGCATAGCTATATGAAAGCCTTACGTTGTCTCTCTAATATATTTGAGCTACCCTATGTCCTATCATGCTGGGGCAAAGCATGTGTTGACACATGTTATCACTCTTAGAGACCCAAGTCTGCCTTCAAACACTCAGTGTAAATATCTTGCCACATGAATAATTATATAAATTGTGTTCTCCTAACATGGATATGATGAATGACCATGCAACTTTTTCACATGTGGGATATCCCTCTCTACTAGACCATAAGGAGTTTCTAATAAGCTATTTAATCTAGTCTACGCAAGAACTCAAAACAATATAGGATTGCTGCATTTTTGCCAAAGGCACTTGGTTGGCCACCACAATGTGGCATGCTAAGGATAGATGAGACGAGATACAATGTACCAACTTCTTGTGATGAATAATCAAAAGGAGGTTGGAAATCCATTTCTCTATTGTCAAAGCAAGCACAATCTAGCAACCCAAGCAGCAGAATGCTATCCCATGGGGGAATCCATATGAATACCTCATCAAGGGACCAATCTAAGTTTTAAAAAATTCCACAACTTCACAATGAAAATGTCTTGTGCTAATTAATCAGCACATCCATAGACAATATGCGAGACAAGGAGAATCATAGCCATCCATATACAATGTAGTATCATCAACTCTCATCCACAACTTACAGGTCCTCCTTGCAAAGAGGCATCTACAACCCCCTATGTCCAATGTCCAAAGATGTGACAATACTCCTCAAAGCCTCCACAAAGAATAAGAAAAAAAGGGGGGGCAAGTGGAAAACCTAGTCTAACAATTTTGTTCAATGCAAATATCGGTCCTCTTCCCTAACAATCAATAGTTGATTGTGAGAAGTAAAGTTAAAGGGTGAAATCTATAGTTGGCTATGCCTAGTAGAGTACAAGGCCTATGATTCAAGCCTCAAAGAGACCAGAAATTAGCATGGTATCTTCAAGAATAATTCAACCCACATGATCATATGATTTCTCAAAATCAAGTAGCAAAATCATGATCTCCTCATCTCACATATGGGAAGAGGCCATATGTGAGATATTCTCAAGGATCCTACATTCTTCAACAAACCACGAAGAGTATCATGAATGATATTTGCAAGGAGTGGTTGGACCTTCAAATTTAGAGCCTTTGCAAGAATTTTTAAGGTTGAATTTTCATAGTGTGAGGATTGTGATAGGCCTCCACTACCTGATATCATCTAAGAACCATCGAATGAGTTAAATCAAGCCCTCTAATAGGCTCTATGTTAACCACTCACCTTATCACCTTTGCCAAACGCCTTATTACTTATTTTCCAGGCTTGTTGGTCCTACACATGCGTAGGTGATTGTCGATGAGAGGTGCACCACTTATCTTATATCTACATTATTTTTGTAATGATCACCGGCCACTGTGGACGTCCATGTGTCAATGGGTCAGATTCTTATAAAAAGTCCATTTTGATATAAAATCCTCATTCTTTGAGGTGCATACTAAGAAGTTCTCTTGCTCTACTTCTATCTTCCTCTCCATTGTGTACTCATGTGTGTATGTGTCTGTGTATGTTTGAGAGAGAGTGTGTGTGTGTGATCCAGCATTGCGCTGGTGATAGCCCTTTTTTTGGCTATCCAAATTGCCATAGTGAGCTACCTCACCCTACCAAAATCATCCAAACACTGTGGCTATCCCTACCATTTCACTATACATAGGCGTGTGTGAGTTAGGGGACTTTCCCCATATTTTCTTAAAAACCCTCAATTAGCTAGTCACTGTGCGAGTTGAGCCAAAACAATAAAATAAATAAAAAATATAATTTTAAAAAAAAGTATATTATGGCCTCTTTTTGTGTAAATATTTCATTGTATATAGGGCCTAAATATAAGGATTTTTTATAATTGTTTTGGTATTTATTTAAATATTTATACTTAGGTATGTGTTATTTATGCTATGTACATTGACTCACCATTACCACAAATTTTCTTACCATACTCTTTATTCCATAAAGAAATAATTTCATGCAAGCTTCTCTTATTTTTGGTGTAACTCCATCCCAACAAAAATCCAAAAAAACTAGTTTTATTTATGTGTATATTTTTTCACTATTGTGATTTTTTTCCTTCCTACATCTATTCTCTATTACTCTCATAAATTAGAACACCAAAAATATTCATTTTTTTATGGTAGACTTATAATGATAGAGATTTATTTTGACCCCTTTATATTTTTTCCACCTATATTATTTATATTTGACATGTACATATTTTTTTAGACCCCTCAATATTTGATTTCCTTAGTTGTACTATTCATTTATATCATGATCTCAACAATATCTTCAATTATAGACCTACCAAATCAGGTGAAGGGTATGTGGCATGCATGCATGCACTATGGAGGGCTCACTCTTGGAGGCATTCAAAAGAATCATACAAAGAAGGACCCTACAAGGACTTTGTGAAGTGGGAAAAGACAATCGGTTTTGCTGAATTTTTAAAGGTCGCCTTCTCTCCAAAATTTGAAAAACTGATACAAACAAAAGTTGTAGCTCGTGGGTTGAACTTTTGCCTCAAATATTGTCATATTTTTTTGAGCTACGAGCTGTGAGCTATGATTTTATTGGTGGACCCCAGTTTGCCCATGCCATGCTGCCGCACTCCCTCTTCCACTTTATCATTTTCCTCTTTCACACACACTTCTCCACTCATCATCCCCACCTCTCTCACCACTCCTCTCTGCACCCTACTCACCTTCTTCTCAACCTTGAAGAATAAGAGAAACCATGGTGAACTCATGTCTACTACACACACTTCCATTCCAAAATTGACCACTTAGTCTCATTTTTCCTCCTCCATATTACCCATATCTATCAAAAAAACCAAAAAATTCAGCTTCTTCTCTTGAAAGACAGCATCATGGTGATTGATTACTCATATTTAATTACCTTGGCTCCCAAGGAAGGTCAAGAGTGGAGAAAAAACGTATCGTCAATGCTAGTGGACCGTCAACAAGCGTCAAAATTGACCCTACTCAAGACACTTGGAGCATCAACATTGTAATAAATCCATATTTTCTTACCTATTAAGAGTTTTTTCTTCCTTATTTGTATCCTACATGGATACTCCCATTGTAAATATCCAATTCCATTTGTAAATCAATAAAAATACTAACTCTACTAATTTACTAACACTAACCTACTATGAAAAGTCCTATCACCTCCACTTCTCTCCTCTCTCTCTCTCTTCTTCATCTATCCCCACCAACTTCTTGATAATTCCAAGCAAAAGAAATTAGATAAGTGCTGAAAATCTCACCCAACCATGGTTAGAGGAGTAGCCCTAGCCCTCAAAATTGCTATAAAAGGAGGGTGTAGCTAGCATGAAAAGGGGGGAGCCATAAGCAAGAGCACTATGTTATAGCTTGAGAAGCCAAGCTCAACCTCTCTAGAAGGAGCTCTTGAGTGGAAGCTCATTGTCTTATGCATATACATGTGTTGTATTAGGGGTGATTAGCAAGGAAACTCTATGCCATTGTAAGAGAGAGTGATCATTCAATTGAGAGTAGGAAATATATCATTTCTCCTACTAGTGTAAGCCCAACATTTGTTGAATCAAGGAGGGTGGATTTGGATTAATCTTGGATACTTTGTCTCTCTTCCAACGTGAAGTAATGGACAACAATGATGTGTAAGTGTCTTGGTGTTTTTTTTTAAGTTCTTGATAGCTTGTCTCTGGGTATTGTCATCAATTTAGCCATAAATCCCACATATTGTAAGAGGGCGACAGGGTGGAGAGGACTCCCCTGGCCTTAAGACAGTGATTGGGGTGGCTTTTCTTGTGATGTGTTGTGGTGTAATTTACTCAAGCTATGTTGAACAAATACTAATCTCACTTTGATTGGTCATGACAGATTTGTAAGAATATATTAGTGCAACAAGCACCCCCTCCCCCTTCTCTCTCTTTCTTACATATATAATTGTGTTTGCTTGATCACTGACGATACATTTCAAAGCAGCCCGAGCACTCTCTCTCTCTCTCTCTCTCTCTCTCTCTCTCTCTCTCTCTCTCTCTCTCTCTCTCTCTCTCTCTCTCTCTCTCTCTCTCTCTCTCTCTCTCTCTCTCTCTCTCTCTCTCTCTCTACGCGTCCCAGTTCGCATCCAAAACTAGGTGGTGCCCCAAATTTGTGTAGGGTTAGGTTGCGGGTTTCTGTGTGTGTTTGTTGTTAATTCCAACCCCAACCCAATTGAGCAGCACGGGAGCATAGAAGAGTTCTTAGAGGCCACTCTTCTTGTTGCCCATCCTGGACCGCCTCAAATTGGTGCCCTCACTGAGGACGGATTGTGTATTTTTGTGTAGGATCAACCTTTTAGCATAGTCAAGAAGTTTGCATGAATCACGAGAATTTGTATGATCACTTCATTCCCATTGCAAGGCAAAAGGTACACATAATTGTTAGTACTAAGTTGCAATTTCAACGTGTAATTGGTAGAATTTTAGGTCCTCTTAGGTTGGCCGTGATAAACGTTTCAGTAAGTCCTTTAATTTTGTCTCTCATTAGGTACAACCTTAGTCTGGACGTCTATATTTTTGTTTTGTTTTAAGAATTAGGGCATGCATAGACCATGGACAATGGCCCAGGAATTGAGGTTTTCCCCTTCCATTTCACTCCACACATTAGAGTAAACATCGCAATTACTAGAAAAATCCATTTTCAACAACATATGGTGTTCATGTTTGGTGCCCAAAGAGTAGGAGAAATTCTCGCGTCACCAAACCCTGTCATCTTACCTCTCATTGATTATCATAGGTCATTTGATGTGAATATTTATTTTGTTGTAGAATAGATTGCAATTTAGAAAATATTATTGTGTAAATCTTTTAAAGAAAGAAAAAACAAAAACACATCACTTTGAAATCAATTCAATGGAGAGCCAACGCCAAATGTCTGGATATCTTCTTTTCTTTGGAGAGCATGGAGAGGATGCAGAATTATTTTTAGTGAATTTCAAGATGTCTTGTTGTATCAAGAGGATAGTAACTGATCAAGAACGTGTAGAAATGTTTGAGGTGGTCCTTAGGAAAGATGCTAGCACTTGGTTTGACTCTTTGCCTCAGGAAGTTAAGGAGAATTACACAGAAGTTTTGAATCATTTCAAGAAATACTTCTTTGATCCCCAAAACACTCAAAAACTATGGCGAGACATTGTTTCTCATAAGCAAAAAGACTTAGACAACTACTACTTGTACAAGCAAGAGTTTCTATGTCTTTGGGCTCTATGGATACGATGGTGATGGTGCAGAATTTCTAAAGAAGGAGAGGTTCATATCCGGACTCTTTCTTGACCTTAAGGTAAAAGTTGAGGCCGATGCACCTGCTACCTTTGATGCAGCTGAAACTAGGGCTGTTGAGAAATATAGGAAACTCAAGTGCTTAAGGGGGGAGGTTCCAATAGAAGGTCTTAGACCCAAAGGTAAGTCACAAGCATCAACATCTAGGGAGCTTCCTGAGGTAACGGCGGAAGTGATTGAGAAGTTAAATGAATCTTTAAGCAGCTTGTCAATTCACCTTTGCACAAGCTGTAGGTCCAAAGGGACAAGCAAAGAAGTCTGAAGAGCGAGATTCACGACCTAGGAGAGTTTTGCAATGTTGGAATTGCGGTGAGTATGGACATGGGATGTATAATTGTCCTTGGCCCCGTGGGGAGCCAGGGAGACCTAACTTGAATTACCCTATGATGAATGCAGGTGAAGGAACTAGTCAACAACCAAGGCTTCTACAAAGACCAAATGGACCAAGACCACCTCCACAAGGGGTAGAAGGAGTTCCATCTTTGCCAGATCCAAATGTGCATGTGGTAGAGGTGACAAATTCAAATGAGGTTGACATGGAAGCAAACGGCATTAAGCGTGGCCGAGGGAAGGGTCAAAGAGAAAGAAGGTGTCACATCACAGAGTGACCATGGACAAGGCAAGAAGGCAAAGGAGACCAAGGAAGCTAAGAGGACTCGATGTCGTATCAATCTCCAAGACTTCCCTCTTGGACATGGTATAGCTCCATACAACCTGTTGGAAGACATGCGAGGTAAGGGTCCTGATATTTCATGGCCTCAATTCCTTGCATTATGTCCACAAGTTAGAAGGGATTTAACAAAGGCAGTTAGCACTAGAAGAAAGGTAAAAGAGAGTGTGCATGTTGTAAAAATTGCATAAGCTGAAATGAATGAGGATATTACACATGTGCTAGATTGTTACATCAAAGGAAGATTGGTTAGGAAAGGTCTAGGGGATGGGGATGCACAAATTTGCATCATGATAGAGGAACTCATGCAAAAACTAGGCATGCACATCCACATGAGACACCTGAAATCAAAGTAAAAATGGCAAACAATAGCAAGGCTAGGTGCGTAGGCATTTGTAAAAATGTTTTTGTGGAGGCCTTTGGCATTAAGAAGGCAGTGGATTTCTATGTCATGTCTACCAAAGGAAATGGTTACCCATTTATCCTAGGAAGACCATGGCTAATGAAAATGCGAGCTTTGCAGGATTGGGAGAGTGGAAAGCTAATTTGCAGGAATGACAATCATAAGAAGGTTGTCTTTGACATGAAGGAGCAACGTGAAGAGGAGCTCCATGAAGAATCATCTCAAAGTGAGACGGAGGAAGGCTGGACCGATAGCACTTCAGAAGGAGAAAGTAGCGGCAGCATTACTGAAGAGGAGTCTTCCATTGAAGTCATGGGGGTAAGGTTTAAGCCAAACAACTAAGAGACCTCTTGCCCAGATTTGGAAGAGGTAGGTTCCCAAGAGAACCAAAAAGTGGAAGATGAAAAAATTCTAGAAGGTATGTTATCTACAACCCTTACAAAGGATGAAAGAGAGGAGCTCAAAGGTGTGTTAAGGAAATTTCCTAGGCTTTTTGCTAAAGACTACACTGATGTGCGTGGACTAGATGTTGTTCAACACAAAATTGAGTTGAAGCCAGAGGCCACACCTAAGGCTCAGAAGCTACAAAGGCTAGGAGTCATGAAGGATCAGGCTTTACTCAAGGAGGTAAGAAAGCTTCTAGCAGCAGGTTTCATTTATCCAGTGGAGAATTCAAAGTGGGTCTCTCCCGTTGTTGTCACTCCTAAGAAAAACGGCAAGTGGAGGGTGTGTGTGGATTACCGAGCACTCAATGAGGCAACAAAAAGAGATCACTTTCCCCTCCCGTTTCAGGATGAGATACTAAATGAGGTAGCTAGTCATGAGAAGTACATTGTGTGCGATGGCTACTCGGGATACTTTCAAATAGGTATTACTGGAACATCAGTTGAAAAAACAACCTTCATCACTCCTTGGGGTTGTTATGCTTTTAGAGTCATGCCATTTGGTCTGACAAATGCTCCTGCAACTTTCCAACGCTTCATGAACATGGTGTTTCAAGCATTCTTTGGAATGTCCATTAGGGTTTTTATTGATGATTTTTGCATTTATAGCTCAAAATCATTGCATCCACAAAGGGTAGAATAAGGTTTAAAGAAGCTCTATGACATGGAAGGTCAACTCAACCCCGACAAGTGTCACATAGGTCAGGATGAAGTGATCTTGCTTGGTCACAAGGTTTGCATTGAGGTGGATCCTTCAAAGGCAAAGGCTCTTATTGAGCTCCCATCACCCAAGAATCTCAAAGAGGTCATCTCATTCATTCAAAAGGTGAAGTATATGTCATGCTTTATTCACTTAGCTTCGGAGTTACTTCATCCTTTGCAAAAGTTGACACAACAAGTAGAATTTGCATGGTTGGATAAGCTTGAAGAGTACTTTTGTAACATTAAATTCATTTTGTCAGAGCTACCAACACTCATGCCTCCTTGTTGGGAGTACACATTCTCTGTTAGCTCTAGTGTTGGAAGGGAAACAATTGGTGTTGTGTTGCTACAACAAGATCCCCACAGTACCCGGATGCGACCCATCTACTTTGCTAGTAGGGTCACGAATGCTTTGGAGAGAGGCTACACAGAAGCAGAACTCATGATGCTTTCTCTCATGTTTGCGGTGAGAAAGTTTAGACCCTACCTGCTACCAAAACCTTTTGTAATTCTCACTGCAAAAAACTTGTTCCCTTGGGTGTCATCTCAAATGAATCTTAGTACTAGGATCTCAAAGTGGATTATGGAGTTGCAAGAGTTCCAATACTCTTTCGAGGTGGAAGATAGTGTGCGTGCACAATTGGGAGGGATCCTTACTTATAGGGTACATGAGAAGGAGATTAAGGTGCCTGAAATAAAGACCCTACCATTGCCACCACCAAAAAGTATTCTTAATGCTTTTACCTTGTTCTTTGATGGAGCTTTTCGATGAGCCACAGGAAAAGCAGGGGGAGGGCTAGTGTTGCTCAACCCAAGTGGGGAGGTGGTCATGAAGGAGAAGGTCAATCTACCAGGTTCAACTAGCAACAATGAAGCAGAATACGACACACTACTTCATGGTTTAAAGATATGCATTGGCCAAGTTATACAACGTCTCATGGTAAAAGGGGATGCACTTCTCATTTTGTGAAGAAAATTTTAGGCATTTGGGCATGCAAGAATGAAAGCCTAAGGACAAAATTTCATGCCATTCGTAGATTGTTTAATCAATTTGAAGAAGTGCAACTATATCATATTCCTAGGAAACAGGATGAAGATGCCGATTTACTTGCACAGCAAGTAGTTACATGTGTTGAGAAATAAGTGCAGGTCATCATGGTGGCAACCGAGATACCAGGGATTGGAGTCATTGACTCCCATTATTAGCTACATTTTGGAGGGTCAGTTTCCACAAGACTTCACGAAGGCTCAGAAGAGGCGACTCATGAAGAAGGCAAGCGCGTATCTCTTTCTAGAAGGATCCCTCTATCAAAGAGGGAAGGATCAAGTGTGCAGAAGAGTACCAACTATCAAGGAAATTCCAGCCATTCTAAAAGGTTTGCATGAAGAGGTATATGGTGGTCATTTTGCCCAAGAGTTAACTGTGAACAAGATTTTGCTTGCGGGGTATGTTTGGCCAAGTCTGCATGTGGATGTCCAACATTGGTGTAAAAGTTGTCACAATTGTCAAGTAAATGGGAATAGAAGATTGGTTTATGGTCCAAGGCAAATCGTGCTTGCAAGTGGACCCTTTGAAAAGTGGGGCATTGATGCTATGGGTCCTCTGCCTAGGACAAAAAATGGTAAACTCTACATTCTAGTGGCTATAGACTATATGACTAGGTGGGTGGAAGCACAAAGTGTGGCAAAGGTAAATGAGAGGACAGTGAGCAAATTTGTCTACACTCACATTTGTTGTAGATTTGGCACACCTTGGAGATTGTTTCTGATAATGGTCCAGGGTTTAGAAAGGGCTTGCTCACAGAAGTTTGTGAAGAACTTCACATTCTACATCGTCACAGTACACCCTACTATCCCCAGTCAAATGGTTTGGGAGAAAAAGCTAATGGTGTCATTGCAGGCATCATTAGAAAGATGGTGAGAAACAAGACAAAGTTGTGGGATGACTTCTTGGATGGTGCCTTGTGGGCGTATCGAACCACATATAGGGAAGCCACGGAGTTTACACCATTTCACTTGTTCTGTGGTCAAAAGGCCAATTGAGCTCAACATTCCAACAATGCGACTTCATGGAAAAGCAGCACAAGATGATCAAGAAGCATGGATGGATCGACTTCTTACCTTACCTGAGCTTCAATGGAAAAGAGAAGCAGCATACGAGTGCTACAAGAGGAAAGCTACGTAGGCGAAGGAGAAGCTTGACAAGAAAATAAAGGACAAAGACATCAATGAAGGAGATCTTGTGCTAAGGTATGACAATCGTTATGATGCCAAATTTGAAACTAGATGACAGGGACCATACATAGTTAAGAAGGCTTTCAATTCAAGTTACTATCAACTTATGGACTTGAATGGGAAAGAGCACTCTAGGAAGGTAAATGGTTATCGCTTGAAGCCCTATTTGAGTCACCTTCTACCAAAGGATCTACTAAAGATCTGTCAAAGGGCAGCTATCTCATGTAAGTATTGTTCCATAAAGCATGAGTGTGACTTGAGCCAAAATTCCAAGGGGCCAAACAATGAAGATCTCGTCCAAGGACTCTGAAGCACTCTCTTTGGAAAAGATTCTCTATGATGGTACATGAATATACCATCATCCGGGGGGAGTGCTAATGATAGCCATTTTTTTGGCTATCCAAATTGCCATAGTGAGCTACCTCACCCTACCAAAATCACCCAAACACTGTGGCTATCCCTACCATTTCACTATACATAGGCGTGTGTGAGTTAGGGGACTTTCCCCATATTTTCTTAAAAACCCTCAATTAGCTAGTCATTGTGCTGGTTGAGCCAAAAATAAATAAAAAATATAAAAAATATAATTTTTAAAAAAAAGTATATTATGGCCTCTTTGTGTGTAAATATTTCATTGTATATAGGGCCTAAATATAAGGATTTTTTATAATTATTTTGGTATTTATTTAAATATTTATACTTAGGTGTGTGTTATTTATACTATGTACATTGACTCACCATTACCACAAATTTTCTTACCATACTTTTTATTCCATAAAGAAATAATTTCATGCAAGCGTCTCTTATTTTTGGTGTAACTCCATCCCAACAAAAATCCAAAAAAACTAGTTTTATTTATGTGTATATTTTTTCACTATTGTGATTTTTTTCCTTCCTACATCTATTCTCTATTACTCTCATAAATTAGAACACCAAAAATATTCATTTTTTTATGGTAGACTTATAATGATAGAGATTTATTTTGACCCCTTTATATTTTTTCCACCTATATTATTTATATTTGACATGTACATATTTTTTTAGACCCCTCAATATTTGATTTCCTTAGTTGTACTATTCATTTATATCATGATCTCAACAATATCTTCAATTATAGACCTACCAAATCAGGTGAAGGGTATGTGGCATGCATACATGTACTATGGAGGGCTCACTCTTGGAGGCATTCAAAAGAATCATACAAAGAAGGACCCCACAAGGACTTTGTGAAGTGGGAAAAGACAATCGGTTTTGCTGAATTTTTAAAGTTCGCCTTCTCTCCAAAATTTGAAAAACTGATACAAACAAAAGTTTTAGCTTGTGGGTTGAACTTTTGCCTCAAATATTGTCATATTTTTTTGAGCTGTGAGCTATGATTTTATTGGTGGACCCCAGTTTGCCCATGCCATGCTGCCGCACTCCCTCTTCCACTTTATCATTTTCCTCTTTCACGCACACTTCTCCACTCATCATCCCCACCTCTCTCACCACTCCTCTCTGCACCCTACTCACCTTCTTCTCAACCTTGAAGAATAAGAGAAACCATGGTGAACTCGTGTCTCCTACACACACTTCCATTCCAAAATGGACCACCTAGTCTCATTTTTCCTCATCCATATTACCCATATCTATCAATAAAACCACAAAATTCAGCCTCTTCTCTTGAAAGACAGCATCATGGTGATTGATTACTCATATTTAATTACCTTGGCTCCCAAAGAAGGTCAAGAGTGGAGAAAAAACGTACCGTCAAAGCTAGTGGACCGTCAACAAGCGTCAAAATTGACCCTACTCAAGACACTTGGAGCATCAACATTGTAAGAAATCCATACTTTCTTACCTATTAAGAGTTTTTTCTTCCTTATTTGTATCCTACATGGATACTCCCATTGTAAATATCCAATTCCATTTGTAAATCAATAAAAATACTAACTCTAATAATTTACTAACACTAACCTACTATGAAAAGTCCTATCACCTCCACTTCTCTCCTCTCTCTCTCTCTTCTTCATCTATCCCCACCAACTTCTTGATAATTCCAAGCAAAAGAAATTAGATAAGTGCTGAAAATCTAACCCAACCATGGTTAGAGGAGTAGCCCTAGCCCTCAAAATTGCTATAAAAGGAGGGTGTAGCTAGCACAAAAAGGGGGGAGCCATAAGCAAGAGCACTATGCTATAGCTTGAGAAGCCAAGCTCAACCTCTCTAGAAGGATCTCTTGAGTGAAAGCTCATTGTCTTATGCATATGCATGTGTTGTATTAGGGGTGATTAGTGTTAAAGAATATGTCCATTGTGCTACGGGGGGCCGGACACTGACAATACTATGTTGTAAATATACTTTGGATAATAGTTAAAAGAGAAGAAGAGAAGAGCAGCTCGTTGAATGGCTGCTGCAGGGTAACGATTGTGTGTGTGTGTGTCTCGATGTGTGTTGGTGTGTGTGCGTAGTCTTCTTTCCTACCTTCTCCATCACGTGCACACTCTAAAAATTGATATCAGAGCTCAGTTTGAGGAGCTATAGTCAATACACAGATTTCCGCAGCTCTGGAAAACAGCCAAAAAGAGAGGTTTTTTGGTCATAACTCCCTCACCCGAACTCGGAATACAGTGATCCAGGAGTCTATCTTTATGTTTTTGGGCATCCCGAACGAAAGTGCATACTCAGATTTGCAAAATCTGCAATTTTCTGCAGCAAACATCCAGCTCACACAAGCATAGGAGATTTTCAGTTTTGCACTCGGCAGTAGATTTACAGGTTACAGGTGAAGAATTCAGCATTTACACAGGTTTTGGAAAGCGACATAGAGCTTTTGCATCATGATATTGTGTTATCGAAGATTATGTTTGGTTGTTGTGGGTCCGTTATGGACAGCTGTCTATGTAAGAAAGGTTGTGGGAAGAAGTTGAGGCGGTTATACTATCAGATTGAGTACTTTGTGGTTATGTACGGATATGCAGTTAATGTATTTTGAAAAACTGCAGCCTTTGTGAGGGTTGAGTGAGGTTTTTTGAAGCCTTGCCTTGGGAGCTTTGGTACCTTAGCAAGGTGGATTAGGTATTGGAGCGAACCCCCAACTGGCCCTCGAAAGACCTCATATGTCGTTTACAACTATGGGAAGAAGGTGGATGTATGGATATGTGGTACAGGATAGCGTATGGATTGCATTTGCATACAGACCATGTGGAAATTGTTTTAGAGTATTTATGCATAGTATTGAGTCAGTCTGTGGCAAAGTGAGTCAGTGGATTTTCCCTTGGCAGTGAGAGATTTTTTGTCAGTGTTTATGAGCACTTTGGTTGAGATTGTCACTTGAGATATTGTCCAAATACAAACGAAACTCTGCTGAAATTTTGTCAAAATCCTTTGGAAGAAATTGAGAGAGTGAAGATGGTAGAAAGTTCAACTCAAGTCACACAGATTGTTGGAGAGAAGCTGACCAGAGAGAACTACAGCATATGGTCTTACAGGATGGAGAACTTTATCATGGACAAAGGTTTATGGGATTACATTACAGGTGAACAAGAGTGTCCCGAGGTTGGTTTGGAACCAAATAGAGAGAATGTTGAAGCACATAAAACATGGCAAGCAGGAGTAGAAGCTTACAAGAAGTGGATCGAGAATTCAAGGAAAGTGATGCATTGGATTTCACTATGCATTAGTGACTTCTTTATACCACATGTGAAGAAGGCTCAATCTCCAAAGGAAGCATGGGAAATACTAGCAAGAATGAACAGCTCCAATACAAAACCACGAAAAGTTCACTTGAAGAAAAGGTTACATTGTGTATGGCAAGGAAATAGATCCATATCGTATTATGTGACAGAGATAAAGCAAATACAGGAAGATCTTGCGAGCATTAATGTTGAAGTTCCAGATGATGACTTAGTTTCAGTGACATTGAATGGTTTGGGACCGGAATACAAGTCATTGGATACATCTATATCTGTTCAAGGACACATGCATGATTTTGAAGAGTTAGTAAACCTTTGTTTGCAATAAGAGGTGAAGTTAGGCAAGTCAAGTCCTTCTACATCAAATTACAATTCCGGAGATCAAGTTTTTTACTCTAGAGGTCATGGAAACAATAGAGGTGGAAGAGGAAACTATGGTCGTGGAAACAATGCTGGAAGAGGTCAATGGCAAAACCAACAAAGTCAAAGTTACAATGATTAAAGCCGAAGAGGCAAGGGGAGAGCCCGACCTCATGGACGTGGAGGTGGACGATTTGTACATCTTCAAAGAGATGGATATTGTAACCTATGTGGCATTTATGGTCACTTTGAAAGAGAATGTTACACAAGGCTAAATCAAAATCGTGATCGTGGTGGAAGAGGCCGAGGTTATGGCAGACATGGAGGAAACTTTGTTGGATACAATCCTCGTGATCAAAATATATATGACAATAGATTGAGTGGACATTTATTTCCTATGGAGCATGTTGTTGGAAGCATGGTGGAGCCACATCATACAGATGATTGTTATTTAGATAGTGGTGCCACAAATCATATGACATATCATGGTGAATGGTTTGACAGAAAAGAGAAGTTAGAAGAGGATGAGTTTGTCACTACAGGTGATGATACTATGCATCGGATTACACATGTTGGTTCAGTTCCATTGCTAGAAAAAGACGGGACATACAACACATTGGGAGATGTTCTATATGTGCCTTCAATCACCAAGAATTTAGCATCAGTTGGACAAATGACAGATCAAGGGTTGCAAGTCTGTTTTAATGTTATGGCTGCTTCATAGAGGAGTTTCACAAAGGCAGACTAGGCAAGATATTGGCACGTGGAAGAAAGAAAGGTCGTTTGTTCTCATTGGAAGCTGGAGATCCATGTTTACACAGTGATATGTATGCAAACAAATCAGCCACTCAAGATAATTGGGCAGAGTTATGGCGTAAGAGGATTGGTCATGTCAATTTTAGAAGACTAAAGCATATGCAATCAAATCAAATTGTACGTGGATTACCAACGTTTGGCAGATTGTTTTTTATCATGTTTGTGAAGCTTGTCAATTTGGAAAGCAATCTCGTTTACCATTTCCAAAGAGGGGGATAATTAGCCAAAGTTCTTTGGAAATTGTTCATTCAGATATTTGGAGACCTTGTGATCATGCTACACCGAATGGTTGTCGATATTTTATCACATTCACGGATTATTATAGCAGAATGACATGGATTTACTTTCTAAAGGCAAAGTCAGAGGCATTTGAGGCATTCTTGGAGTTCAAAGTTATGGTTGAGAAAGAGAGTGGTTGTCAAATTAAATGCCTACGTACAGATGGAGGGGGAGAGTACACGTCACACAGTTTTGATGATTACTTACGTGAACAAGGCATAAGAAGACAGATTACTTGCAGATACACACCACAACAAAATGGAGTTGCTGAGAGAAAGAATAGAGTCATAGCAGAGATTGCAAGAGCCATGATAAATGAGATGAATATTCCATTAACATATTGGGTTGAAGCAGTTCATACAGCAGTACACATTATGAATCAAACACCAACAGCTGCCATTCATGAAATTTCACCTTATGAGAGACTTTATGGGATCAAGCCAACAGTTTCCTACATGAAAGTTTTTGGATGTGTTTGCTATGTTCATGTGCCAAATGAAGCAAAAAAGAAGATGGAGCCAAAGGCAGTGAAAGTGTATATTCTTGGGCTATCCAGTTGAAAAGAAAGGTTACAAGTGCTATGATCCTATGACAAGACAAGTTTATGTCAGTAGAGATGTCAGATTTTGTGAGCATGAACCATGGTATAAACCAAAGCCAGTGATGATAGAAGATGAGTATGAAGAGCAAGAGAATGTGCGTCATGTTGTTGATAAGCCAGAACCATCAACAAGAACTATTTCAGGACCACATATGGCAGAGGAGAGTACAGGAAGTGTCAACCCATGGAGTGGTCGTTTGCGAGATAAGAAGCAAGATGAGAAAGGCAAGAAGAAAGTGGTTGAAGAGAGTTATGGAGATGAAAGCCTCGATGAAGAGCATGGTTTACCACATTTGAGGACACCTGGCAGTAAGCATATTGAGAAATGTGTACCCCCATATGCAAGAGGTGAAAAGAAGAGTGTACCATAGTTGAGAAGATTAGAGAGGGTGCGTTATCCAGTTGATAGATTGACATACAACGGTTACATGCGTACACATTATGGATACATGGTTTCACGTGTGCAACATAAAGAGCCTACATGTTTTCAAGAGGCAATTAGAAAATCAGAATGGGAGTGAACTATGGATGATGAGATGGATGCTCTTTTGAAGAATGACACTTGGGATTTGGTTCACTTGCCAAGTGGCAAGAAAGCAATTGGTTCAAAATGGGTATACAAAGTCAAGTGCAAGTCAGATGGTAGTGTGAAAAGATACAAAGTGAGGCTTGTTGCTAAAGTTTATGCACAAACAAAAGGTCTTGATTATGATGAGACATTTAGTCCAGTTGCAAAGATGACAACAGTCAGATTGGTGATAGCAATGGCAAGTATGTTCGGTTGGAAGTTACGGCAAATGGATGTCGATAATGCATTCTTGAATGGTGACTTGGAAGAAGAAGTTTATATGATACAGTCAGAGGGTTATCAACACCCAGAGTTTCCATATTATGTATGTAAGTTGAAGAAAGCATTGTATGGTTTGAAGCAAGCATTTAGAGCTTGGTGTGAAAAGATAACCAAATTCTTGAAGAAGATTGGATTTAAACAGTCTATTGCTGATCACTCATTGTTTTTGAAGCATGTTGATGGAGAGATGGTCGTTATTGTTATCTATGTTGATGACTTGATTCTCACTGGAAGTCATGATGAGCAAATTTTTCATGTGAAGAAGATTTTGTTGAGAGAATTCAACATGAAGGACCTTGGTGAGTTGAGATATTTTTTGGGAATTGAAATTGTCAACACTTTATCAGGAATTTGGATGATACAAAGACAATACGCATTGGATATGCTTGAGAAGTATGGAATGACAGCGTGCAAACTGGTTGATACACCTCTTGATCAAAATGTGAAGTTGTTTAATGATGGACATTACATTGAGGATGTCACTATGTACCGCAAGATGGTTGGAAGCCTTATTTACTAGACAATAACAAGGCCAAATTTGAGTTATGCAGTGGGTGTTGTGAGTCAATTCATGCAAAAGCCATGTAAAAGTCATCTTGATGCAGTGAGATGGATTATGAGATATGTGAAAGCCGCTGTCAGTTATGGAATGTTTTATGAAAAGAATGGGAAGCTTTGTCTTTATGGTTACACAGATGCAGATTGGGCAGGAGATTTTATGGATAGAAGATCTACAAGTGGTTATGCATTTTCCATTGGAAATGGTATGATAAGTTGGAGTAGCAAGAAGCAATCAACTATAGCATTATCAAATACAGAAGTTGAATATCGTGGAGCAGCTTTGGCAGCATGTGAAGAGTCATGGTTGAGAGTACTTATGGTAGACTTTGGCTTGACTATCTTGACAGTGTCATTATATATTGTGACAATATTAGCAGCATCATGTTGGCAAAGAATCCAGTTTACCATGCTCACACTAAACACATTGAAGTACATTATCACTTCATTAGAGAAAAAGATTTGGCAAATGAGATTGATTTGGTGTATATGAAGGCAAATGATCAAGTTACGGATATATTCACAAAAGCTCTTGGAAAGGAGAAGTTTTGCTACTTTCATGAAGCATTGGAAATCCATCATATGCAAGCTCACTCTGAGCTTGAGGGGGAGTATTAAACAATATGATGTTAACGAATATGTCCATTGTGCTATGGGCGGTCGGACACTGACTATACTATGTTGTAAATATACTTTGGATAATAGTTAAAAGAGAAGAAGAGAAGAGCAGCTCGTTGAATGGCTGCTGCAGGGTAACGATTGTGTGTGTGTGTGTGTGTGTGTCACGATGTGTGTTGGTGTGTGTGCGTAGTCTTCTTTCCTACCTTCTCCATCACCTGCGCACTCTACAATTAGCAAGGGAACTCTATGCCATTGTAAGAGACAGTGATCATTCAATTGAGAGTAGGAAATCTATCATTTCTCCTACTAGTGTAAGCCCAACATTTGCTGAATCAAGGAGGGTGGATTTGGACTAAGCTTGGATACTTTGTCTCTCTTCCAACGTGAAGTAATGGACAACAATGATGTGTAAGCATCTTGGTGTTTTTTTTTAAGTTCTTGATAGCTTGTCTCTGGGTGTTGTCATCAATTTAGCCATAAATCCCACATATTGTAAGAGGGCGACAGTGTGGAGAGGACTCCCCTTGCCTTAAGACAGTGATTGGGGTGGCTTTTCTTGTGATGTGTTGTGGTGTAATTTACTCAAGCTATGTTGAACAAATACTAATCTCACTTTGATTGGTCATGACAGATTTGTAAGAAGGTATTAGTGCAACAAGCACCCCCTCCCCCTTCTCTCTCTTTCTTACATATATAATTGTGTTTGCTTGATCACTGCCGATACATTTCAAAGCAGCCCGAGCACTCTCTCTCTCTCTCTCTCTCTCTCTCTCTCTCTCTCTCTCTCTCTCTCTCTCTCTCTCTCTCTCTCTCTCTCTCTCTCTCTCTCTCTCTCTCTCTCTCTCTCTCTCTCTCTCTCTCTCTCTCTCTCTCTCTACGCGTCCTAGTTCGCATCCAAAACTAGGTGGTGCCCCAAATTTGTGTAGGGTTAGGTTGCGGGTTTTTGTGTGTGTTTGTTGTTTTTTTCCAACCCCAACCCAATTGAGCAGCACGGGAGCCTAGAAGAGTGCTTAGAGGCCACTCTTCTTGTTGTCCGCCCAGGACCGCCTCACTGGCATTGGTGGCGGCGAGGCGGTTGAGCGTGGCGATAGTGGCTCCCTCTTCTTCGTGGCACATGATCCTTCACAACGGAAAGCATTGAGCGGTCACTGACACAGCATTGCCCCTTTGAGCTTACTAGGATCGTCTAGTTGTGTGCTTGCAGCCATTCGTTGCTCGCACACAGTGTTTGGCAAGTTCCCAGCCTCCAACACGTGCTTGCAGCTCTATCGTTGCTCGCACACAGTGTTTGGCAAGTTCCCAGCCTCCAACACGTGCGATAGAGCGCACATTTTTGGTGCCGCTTCTGGGGATTGCCTTGCACTAAGCTTGCGGAGCACTCTGTGCTACCTCAGAAAGCCGTTCTTTTCATTTGTTTTTAGTTTGTGTTAGATTTGTTAGTGGTTGTAATGGTTGTAATGTGTAGGTTTTAGCAGGTTTTGTTAGAATCTATTAGTGGCTGCAATGTGCAGGTTTTGTGTTAGATTTGTTAGTGGTTGTAATGTGTAGGTTTTAGCAGGTTTTGTTAGAATCTGTTAGTGGCTGCAAAGTGCACGTTTTGTTAGATCTGCTAAGTTCTATAATGTGCAGATGTTATCAGGTCCGTTAGTTAGTCCAGTTTTGTAATGTGTTGTAGACAATGAGCAGGTTGAGTAGTCTGTGAGTGTGTAGTTTTCTGTGTTAGACAGTGTGTGTGCAGTGCTAATTAGTATTAATTAGTACTGCTAGTTGTAGATAACTTAGACAGAGCTGCCATGTGCAATTGTGTGCGCGCATGAGGGGGCTCTGTGCATGCACTCGACGGTCATGTAGTAAACATTATCCACAAAAACTTTTTTTATAAATTAAAAAATATTTTTTAAAAAAGAAAAAACTATAAAAAATTAAAAATTTAAAAGAAAAACGCCCAAAAAAGTTGAGAAAAAAAATAAATCAAAAACAAAACATAAAAAGAAAAAATCTTTATTTCAAAAGGAAGGGATCGGGATCTTTCCCCAACCCCAAGCCTCAGCCTTATGATATAGTATAGACACTACTATACATATAGTATATACACTAATATATATATAAAGACTAGCACCTCAAGTGAGGGGAGGGCATGTGGGACAAGTCCTTCAAGTCCTCCACCCTTCCCTTCACACTTACCCCTTGAACTTACTAATTTTAGCCTTCTTCTTGACTAGAAAAAGATTGTTTCTAAGATTTACGGGGCTTTAAGTAACTGGTTGTAAAGCAAGGCACATCCTCTAACCAAGACGCTCGTTTTGAGCCATCACACGCCATATTCCGTGGCTTGGTTAGAAAAAAAGACCATTAAAAACCAAAAATTGAGAGTAAATTTGGGTTGCAAAACACCCAAAAAACTAGGTGAGCAGCCTTCACAGGTACTCACCAACACTTCTAGAGTGTTGAGGTCACATGCACCTATCCTCTAGCCGTGTGTTAGAGGACGATCACATAGAGAGTGTCTCCGTTTACAAGGGCATCCATTATTCCTCCACATTAGGCTCTAGGCCCTCAGTGGGAACCCAAGGTAGGACCACTCACGACCCACATTTTGCATCTAGTGACTCTTCCTCTGACTACGACATCATGGAAGGTTACCCGATGCCGCATCCCGATAGTTCAAGCCAAGACATGCATGCCATGGGCCCACGTTTTGGGCCGAGCGTGTTTAGCCGCTTGCAGAGACTTTGAGTAGAGCCACTCGCTCCGAACATGAAGCTAGAGATGTGAATGAATGGGGTGGGGAAGTAAATTCACCATTCATGACCAACATAGACCCCATGCTCCTAGAGAGTGTGCATGTGAATACTCCATTCACTGCACTCCCTGACTGTTAAGAGCTATTCCCCTCTGAGGTTATATTACGTGATGGTAGAAGCCTTGCTAAAGTGCAAGAGGTTGAGCGATATATCATTGCAACTAGGGAAAAGAAAATTGAGAGCTTACGCAAGGCATAGCAACGGAGAGAGCTAAAGGCGAAGGCCCCTATGTCAACATCCATGCTAGTCGATCAATCGAGTGATTTTGAATTAACAACCACTAAGGGTCAACCCATAGAGAGTCACATTCCATCTAATTCAAAGGACACTCATAGCACCTCAATCCTAGATGGAGCATTTCTAAATGAAAATTGGAAGTATGAACTACAAACAGAGACTTTAACCAACCTATACATAGGTCTCACCTATCACGTGGGTTAATTAGAGGTCCTACAATCCACATCGGGTGCTACTAGAGAGGAGAAACAACAAACAGTTTGTGATGTCATCCATAGGGTTATTGAGCTGGAGAGACAGAACAAGGGGATCCACATGCTTCAACGGGTCTCATGAGATTCTTTGATAAAAGGAAGGCTAAGCAACAAACTTTATCACAAATGGAGACTCCCTTTGTAAGAAACTAGGCAACTAGGCTCTCTGGATCCTCCTCCCAACCTCCCTTTATAGGTGGTCTCCTAGCCCCTTGCCCTAGACGGATCCCTTGTCCACACTGCCTAGCCCGGCCCTTGGCCGTAGTCCTTGCCTAGCCTAGTTCTTAGGGTACAGGACCCGTGTCCTGACATTACTCCCCCGTTAAAAAAGAGTTTTCGTCCTCGAAAACAAAAGTGGGACACTTCTTCTTAAGAATAGCACCTTCTTCAGGTCGGTCTTTCCACTTGATTTTGGCTTGTTGTCGTACATGATGGTGTGTACACAACTCATGATAATCCATAACACGTTCAGGTTCATGCAGTAACATAGGAGGTTCAATGTAATCGACCAAAACCTGTTGGTCAATGAAGTTGTTGTCCCCATGTAACCGCTTTCATAAACGGCTAACATGAAACACCGGATGAATGCGAGAGTGTATTTCAGACATTGGTGAAGAATCAACAATAATAGAAGGTATAGAAACAATGAAAATTTGTCATTAGCAACTTATAGCCATGCTATATGTATAAACAACCATCTGTAATGTTGTTTAGCAGTACTTGTACCTTAACAAGTCATCCTAAGTAGCCGACAATTTTTGGCCACGAAATTGCTCCTGATACGTCGTGCTAAAAATGGTCTAGAAAACAGATGTGACCAGCACCTAGGGACTTTGTCGTGACACATAATTGAAATAATGGCGCTAGTGTCAGTCCAGAGACTCACATTCTCCACATGTGGAATATGTCTCATGTAAGGATGTGTAAAAAAGAACATTCTTCAAGTACAAGACGTACTTGTGTGTGGAGGTAACTACAGACACTCTACGACGGGAGTGAGAGGGATCCTCATTCATTGCTCCACACTGGCTAAACTGAACTCCTTGAGTGCCTAGATCATGTTGTATCCCATGTGACAACATGTGCCATATTGAATCCTACAAGTGGAGTCATAACAGCATAAGCCAGAAATATAGATTGGACACATGGCCCAAAATACTTTTTGCCGACATGCCCTTGGCATGGCTCTGTAACATTCAAGCGCACTTATACGTCTTGAAAAACCAAGCAAAGCATACTAAAAATGGAATAACACCAAATCAATAGATGCGTACCTGGAGAGTTGTACGTAATGTACACTTACCTGTATTCAAATGGAGACTAGTACGTCCCCTACCTGAAAAAACAAACAGCATTGCACTGGGAACTCTGGGTGTTGCCTTTGCAATCCAAGCCCATGGATTGGAATCTACGTAGTCAAACCCCTTGGTAAGGCTCTTTGTAGAAACTGCTCAACTAGTAGATAACGGTAACCAACATAGTTAATCATGTGCACAATGTTTGAGAAAAACTTGACAAGTGTATCCGTCCGCTACCGCGTGTGTTAGATTGAGGAATTATTTCCTTGAAAGTATAGCTCGGAGAGATCAAATGTGATCTTCAATGCAGATCAAACTGTGATCCTTAATGCCTATGGGGTGATGTAGCAATCACTCGCCGGGTCTTACCCCAAAAAGTATGTCCATAGACACGCCGTAGTGCTATAGTGAGAGCAAGAAATCTACATAAGTCAGATGTCTAGCTCGTATGAACAGCCATGCTGTCTCAACTGTGTGCTACCTCTAGACTCCATGGTATAGATCAGCTGATGTAAGTGCAAGAGTATCAAAAACTCAACTTGAGAATCGCACTAGAAACATATGGTGCAAAAATGACACCCTAAACATCCGTAATGACAAGACTCTTGCTTGTCCATTAACGTTGATGTGTACTTCCTTAGGTATATCTGGACAACAATCACCCAAAGAATGCCAATAGTTGGGTCTTACCCTTGTCTTGACATCGGCTCTTAGCCTGTTTGGCTCATAGCCCTTAGGCAAAATAGTGTTCAATTGACGAACCGATGAAGACTAATTTGAGTAGCATCTTAGCTACGTGCTAGCTGTGAGTTAGAGCACCTTGGCTCAAGCTGACTCATGAGCAAAACATGTGCAAAATCTTCTTAGAAGATTAGAGATAGAGAACGAAAAGAAGAACATGCTGGGTTGAGGAACTTGCCTTAAGGTTTTAGAGTGTGTGCCCAAGCTATGTCCTCTTAAACATCTTATGCCTGACTTGCAGCTTATCATATAAGCATTCCACAATCTGTCGATATGACTCTCTCATCGAGAGAGGCAACAGAAAACACAAGTTAAATCTTGACCGTCTACCGTGTAGGGTCGTGACTGTATGAGGATGACTCGAAAGGGGCACCTTGCCGGTGAATCAAGACGAAATTGTAGATTCGTTTTAGTATTGTTGACTATTGATAGCAACCAACAATCCATCCGTACTCTGCCCTTGACAGAGTTGTGAGTGTGTTAGCGGAAGCGTAATCCATGAAGCGGTGGAATTTATGCCACCTGGTTAGCATGCCGTGCATAAAGAATGGTAAGCCCTCTCGTAGATTGATGGCCTCAACCGTGAGAACCAAAACTGTAAGTATCTTGCATAATTGAAACTGGTAAGGATTCTGCGAGCTGAGATCCCTTATTTTTCCAGTTCCCTGAAGCCGTGCTTCCTATAAAATTGCCAAAGCACTTTGCTTTGCAAAATGACACTAATTGCCAAGTAAAGTGTAAACATGAAGAAACAGGAAAAACTTCAACTTGGCTAACCTGGTCATTGTTGCTGCAACCAGTTGTCATGATAGTTGGGAGAAAAACTTATTCCAAAACGGCCCATAGCCATATCTGCATAAACGCCCTCGTATGTTGTATACACTCTTCTGGTACATAAGGGCATAACCTGTAAAATTGAATTCACCTGCAAACACCCAACCTATTCTTTCCATATTATGTATGCTCATAGCATATGTCCAACATGGGAAGTCACAATGCAAGATCCCTAAATTGAAGCCTTTGAGCTATAAGAATTATCGGCCGTGCCGATCCCTGTAAGTATCAGTTTCTTTTGCATGGCTTGAATATTGTGTAGTCAATCCCTGCTCGATGTTGATCTCTCAACCAAACAATGGCTCTTTGCAATCAAAGCAGTGGGGGAAAAAATTTGACTGCATACGGAACTTGTCACAAGATGTGCTCGTGCCTACATGCAAGAGCTACACAGCATGTTTGAATTCATAATCAAACCAAAACAAAAGCTATTGCATACCTTGGCGATAAAAAGAATTAGTCGGCCATGCCAACATCTATACCATACCCATTTCAGGCGCTGCATGTACTTTCCCGAATGCAATTGAATAACAGTACCAATTGGTAGCAACATGCATGCATCATCTTGCACAGCTACCTTGATTAGACAAGAATAATTCTTGAAGCAAGAAGCAACTTTTGCAAATATCTGGAATATCCCTTGCAATTGAGATCATACATAAAACGAGAAAACCTTTAAAACATGAAACCTCAAACCTGTGGATTAGTCTGAATCCTTGTGCTCTTGTTGAATCTTGGTCCAGTCTAACCACTAGCACATCCCTTGCATGTGATTGACAGCTTCGGAACACGAGGTTGATTCCATGGTCATGATGTCCTAACATCATGCCGATGGATTCGCAAAGTGGCCTTAGCCATCGACTTCATGATGTATTTACTGCAGGCTATACGCAGTTACATTCGATGATGTATTTGCTTGACCTCCGTCTTTGAAATGCTGCAGATTCACCCTCCGTGCTATCCACGTCCTTGCAAAACTGCAACATAGCTCATGGGCCAACCCCCTTGATTCTAAACACAATCTTGTAGCCGTAGTATGTAATCGTCTCCTTGAAAACTTCGTAGACGACTTGATCTTCTCGACGAAACAAGTACTAATAGATACTTAGCCGTCGTAAGTTAACCTTGATCCACTTCGACAATTTCTGCAATTTTGGGGAATCTGCATAAAATTGACGGCCGGTCGACTAATTTCCTGATCCCTTGTCGATGAGGTTACATCGCACCTTGGCTGACCACCGGGGAAAAAACTGCGTACTCTGTGCACGGGGTGTGTGCCGGGGTGGGCATTCACCCTTGTCCAATTTATTGTCCAAGGCCCAAAGCCTTAGGGCGTGTACAGGTGGGAAATAAAACTTCTACTGTCGGCTATGGCAACCAACAGCGCCGCGATAGGCTTGGGAGGAGATGGCGGCTCTTGTGATGCCCGCCGCGCTCGGTTGCAATGACGTGAACTGCGTTGCTGTTCCTCGCGCTCCCGTTGAGCTCCATAGCTCCGGGTTCTGCCGCTCTCCCCCCTTCGCCTCAAGAGGCCGTGCCCACACCCGATTGTTCCTTCCCCACCATTCAAGAGAGGAGTCCCACAACGTCGTCCCCGACCTTGAACAGCACAGCCTGCATGCTTATGCAAGACCATGCATGGCACGGCTTGCTGCTGAAAAACGAGGTAGAGGGATTCCGAGAGAGGGAGAGAGAAAACCTTGTTGAAAGGAAGGCCAGGCCTCGGCTAAAGTTGATCAAGAGAGAGATTTTGAAAGAGACCTATAAATCCCTGCTTGAGAGAGAGCTCGCTCCATGCCTTCTCCTCCGTCATGGCTCCACCTTCCCCCTTCCTCTCCACCTTGCTCTGATACCAGTGTAAGAAACTAGGCAACTAGGCTCTCTGGATCCTCCTCCCAACCTCCCTTTATAGGTGGGCTCCTAGCCCCTTGCCCTAGACGGATCCCCTGTCCACACTACCTAGCCCGGCCCTTGGCCGTAGTCCTGGTTCTTAGGGTACAGGACCCGTGTCCTGACACTCTCGATAAGCCCGATGGATCCTCCATATGTTGTTTTTCCAGGGGTCTCAGTACAATCTGAGCCCACAAAAGATGCTTTATCTTTCCAAGTTTAGCTCATCTTTCTCTTGATGACACCACGGCTACCATGCCTACCCCAATGGGGGCATGACAAAAAACATTCCATGGACCTCATTTATTAGTAAAGCACCGCTACATGGTGGCCCAATGCCTACAATAGTACGTACAAGTGTGTATCAATCATATGCACCTATGGGCCCTCGTGCTCATGTAGCTCCTATCCCTCCCATTATTTCAACAACTTATGCTCCACGACCCCAACATCCAAGCCCTTATTTTAGTGAGTCCATACCAGCTAGCATTAGCATGTTACATCCCATGTCTGCTATGCCTAGGGCCATACATATAAACTTTGGGCCACCACATGGCACAGCATCATACCCAGCTTGGAACCCAAGGGCTTCCTATAGGCCAACCCCCATTCCACATGCAGTCCCGAGAGCACATGTCCCCACTATACATGCTCACTTGGGCAACTTGGCAATGTTTTCTCAAGCTATTGTTGATCTATTGCTAAAAATATGTGCAACACGCATGACAGAGAGCCTAGAAGTAAGGCAGTACAAATAGCCAAGCTCAAACAAAAATTTAGTGGAGACGGGGATGTGAGAAAGCATATCAAAGTATTTGAACAAATATGCAGTTCCCTAGAAGAACACAATGACCTGCATAAGAGTAATTCTTTAAGCCTGATCTTGAGTGGGAAGGCTAGGGATTGGTATAGAACCCTAAGGGTGGAAGAGAAAATGATTTACCCTACTCTTAGGAGACTATTCTTGAAAGAGTACATACAAGAGGGAGTGCTTTGGGGTGTAGCTCTCAGCTCCAAAAATCCCAACAAGAGGAAGGAGAGTCCATGAGAGACTTTATTAGTTGCCTGAAGCATTTGAATTCTCGTTGTAATCCAAATGAGTGCTTCAATAATAACCAATTGCTTGATAGATTCATAAGGGGACTACGACATGAGGATATCCACAATGGCCTAGTCATTAGAGGTATCACCACTTGGGAAGCAATCACCACCAATGCAATCCAATTCGAGATAAATTTAATGATTCAAGAAGAAAGAGTGTCTGTTGAGCCTAAATCTACTAGCTTGCAAGCATCGGGGCATGAGCCAATGACTATAAATCCTGTTGCTAAAGATGACTTTAGCAGATCTCCCCAAGGCCATTCAAGAAATTCTTAGAGACAATTGTGCTCCACAAAAAAACAATATGTATCTACGATGACTTTAGCAGATCTCCCCAAGGCCATTCAAGAAATTCTTAGAGACAATTGTGCTCCACAAAAAAACGTATGTATCCAAGAAGGGAGCAAGAATGGTGCTCGGTTTTCTATGGTCCACATAGTACCAATGAATGCCCTACGTTTAAAATTTAATGGGGATTGCAATGCATGTGGGAGGTATGGTCATCAAGCCAAGAATTGCATAGTATTTAAATGCGCGATAGCCAATAGACGAACCTTAGGATGGACAGACACACCTCACGTGCCTGAATTGATGTCGGCCCAACCTCTTGAACAACTGTCACAACACATGGTCCCTAGGGCCCAGAATGTTGTTCAAACAACAACATTACCACCTTGAGTGCTAGGACCGCAACCCCCACATCTAAGAATCACTTCTATGAATCAAGTGGGTTGTGAGTCATCTATTGCTTGTTTGGAAGGCTATGAAGAAGATATTAGCCCTAATGTCACCTACGGGTTTGATGCACTTGAACAAAGTCCATAATACTATATGGACGACTATTGGGGACAAGTCAAACTTGTCTTTCAGGTAGCTTCTCTTGCAACAAGAGGCCAAAATATCAGTTTCACTGTCAAGAGACCACCTCTTCAATGCTACGAGTGTGGGGGTCCACATTGTGTAGGTGAGTGTCCCATTAGACTTCAAAATAATGCCACACTAATGCAAACGAATCAAGCGATCACATCTACAATGTCAATACTCATGTGTAATCGATGTGGCATTGATCATTTCATTGTCCAATGTCATAATAATCCAAATGCACCAAAGATCACGCCATTGAACTTAATTGAGGTTATTGAAGAGCCATCACAAAGTACACATGTGGTACCAGTAAATTCTCCAAAACCAAATTTATATTTTTGAAGAAAGAGATACATCATCAATTGCCCAATCTCAAAAGAAGAAGAAAACACGAAGGAAGAGATCGCAAAAAGCAGCGAAGTCAGACCCCTGTTCAAAGACCAACATAGGGGCTGGGTGATGACCCCGTATATATGAAAGATGCTGAAGAGGATTCTGATTCAGGGGAGACCATGGAAACTAAAACAATCATTAGAAAAGAAAGATCATCATGAGCCACAATGGCCAGGACTCAAGGAACCCAAGAAAAAGATAGGAACCTACACAAAGCCTACAGAGGAGATCGAGCAAGTCAAGCAATTGATGAGCTTAGTAGAAGAGACCCAAAGGGATCTAGATCCATCACCTACGTAGATCCAGATTATAGACACAGTGCTCCGTATGCACAATCAACCTCACAAAGCCCATAGACCACTAGCCATACCTAGTGTTATCCAAGAATAAAGTGACTTTAAGTTATTGGGAAGTGGACGTACTCCCTTTGGGAAGTGGACATACTCCCTTATTGTTAGAGAGAATGTTTACAGAGGGATTACTTGACCCTATCAAAGAAATGGAGATCCCATCTTCCCCATGTCAAGGGACTGAAGCCCAAAAAATGTCGTTAAATATCGCCAAATTGTTGGATTTCATGGCTTCAAAGGTACTAGAACCGCCATCATGTCTAAACTATATGGAGACCCCGAGCTATTCTTATCCCTTTGAGCTTTCCTCAATGGAGAGTTGAAAATCTAGGCTACCACACTTTTCACAGATGGATGGAGCTAGGGAGGTGCCAATAGAGGAGGAACACTTAAATCCACAACCAACCTAGATGAGAACTCTGTTGTTGAAATACATGTTTACAAGTTGGGGCAATACTTTGAAGGTGATGAATCCAATGCAACCATACCAATCACTACCAAGGGATTAACTGTGAAGGGAATCCTTGATGATAGCACTAGGGTTAGCAAATTAACTAAGAATTTCTTGGAAGCTATGGGAAGACCTCACCTTGGGTCTACAAGCATAGTGGTAATGATGGCCAATGGGACTATTGTTAAACCTATTGGGATGCTAGAAGATCTCAAGTTCAAGATCTTTGGACACAAAATAAGGTATACCTTCATTGTTATGGATTTTTCCAAGCACACTATGTCATCTGAGATGATCTTAGGACGTCCTTTCATGAGGGAAGCAAAACTGGTACATAACTGGTCTAAAACCCATGTCTGCTTGCAGTTCCAAAACTCAGTCATTTGAGTTGATCTTGTAATTGTTCGAGCACATCCTCTAGCAAACAGATTTATAATTGATCATAGATCTAACACCACAGTTCACTCGGCCCCATTGCAGTATTGTTACACGTGTAAAAAGGACATTGATGTTGGGGAAGATTCCCCTTATATGGATGTTCTGCCTAGGATGATTGAGTCTAACAATGTGGATTGGGTCCACCTAGTAGCAACCATAGACACTTGGGGAAATAGGGGGACGACTTGGGTAGCACCTGAGGGGGATGAAATGACATAACTCGTACCTTGGAATATGATAGGAGCAATGCATATAGCTTCTAATGACCTATTAAATAAAGGCTTGATTGACATTGGAACCAGTAGCATCTCAAAAGACTATAGCCCACACAATTTGGAGTCAAAATCATCAATTTAAATTGACTCTAAGGATGAATAATCTTAGTTAAATCTTGGTGCAAATGTGGGTACATTCAAGGCCCAATGGTACCCTAGATGACCACCTATCCTGGAGAGGAGAAGACACAAGTAGCAATTCATCTAGTGACTCTTCACTGGAGGAAGGTTGTAATCAAAAATTAGACAAGAGTAGTAAGAGATATAAGAGGCGACAATATTGAGACAATGTATGTGCTAGGATAAATGAAAAGAAACCTACAGCAGAATGGCTCAGTTATATGGGGGCATGTGATGCTCATTGGAAATTGGTAGCTAACTGGGGTGAATGTCTTCAGAGCACCTTGTGGTGCAGCCACAACCCATTGACATTGCACAGCTAGAAGCTACAGAGAAGCCAAAGTTGAGCCTTACTGTAAGGAGACGACAAAATCGAGAGTTATCTCAACAACAAAGGGAAGTGGAAGAGAAATCACAGTCCATAGAACAACAAAACCCACATATTTACATCTTGCACCTAAGCATTTTAAATCCTACACCACTGAGGAGCATAAGCTTGCATATACAAAGGCCCAGAGAACACCTATCAATGGAAGTAATGGAGTCTATGATGGATTAATGATAGTTAAGAAAATAGAGTTAGCATACCCACGTAAGGAGTCCAAACTTATTTTCATCGCCCAAGATCTGACAGAGACTGAGGAATATGTACTTAAGGAGCTTCTTAAGGAATTCAAGGATATATTTTCTTGGACATACATGACATGAAAGGCGTTCCACCTTCCGTGGTGCAACACACAATTCCCATGAATAGCATGGCTAAACCAATCCAGCAACAACCCTACCCAATGAATCCTAAGTATGCAAAGATTGTTCAAGAAAAGATTGAAAAGCTTGTCAAATGTGGATTCATATACCCTATTGAGCACTCAGAATGGGTTTCTCCAATAGTTATTATGCCAAAAAAGAATGGGAAACTCAAAGTGTGCATGGATCTCAAGAAGGTCAATGCCACCACTAGGAGACACCATTGCCCCTTGCCATATTGGAACATCATGTGCTTGAAAGAGTTGCAGGGAAGGAAGCTTATAGCTTTTTAGATGGGTACTCTGGCTATAATCAAATCATGATTGCACTAGAGAACCGAGCTAAAACTGCCTTTATAACCGACTTTGGAGTGTTCGCAACTCGTGTTATGGCTTTTGGCTTAACCAATGCCCCTGCTACCTTCCAAGGATTAATAAACACTGCTTTTAGAGAATATTTAAGGGAGTTTTGTGAAGCTTTCGTAGATGACCTTCGTGTTTTTTCTTCTTAGAAAGAACATCTATCATGTTTACGAAAAGTGTTTGAAAAGTACAGATTGTATCGCATCTTATTAAACCCTTTCAAATACCAATTTTGTATTAAACATGGAGTCATTTTAGGGCATATAGTGTCCAAGAATGGAATTTCCACAGATGAAAGAAAAATTAAAGCCATTTCCAATTTGCCACCACCTACAAACTATAAAGGAGTTCAAAGGTTCATGGGCCATGTTGATTATTATTGGTGGTTTATTTTGAACTTTGCCAAGATAGCTCTCCCATTGTACAAGCTTCTTATTGAGTTCCAATGGACCGCGGAGTGTGACCATGCTTATGAGTTATTAAAAAACGCCTTGATAAGTGCTCCCATCCTATGAGTGCCCGGAATGTAATTTTCCATGTGCATATTGATGCATCAAACTTTGCTATTGGGTGTGTTCTAGCTCAACCAGGAGAACATAAATTGGACTACCCCATTAGTTTTGCAAGTCATCAATTAAATGATACTGAGAGAAACTACACCACTACAGAGCGGGAAGGCTTAGATATGATTTATGCAAAGAAGAAATTTTGCTATTGCTGTCTTGCCAACAAGTTTGTTCAATATCTGGATCATCAAGAGTTGTTGTATCTAGTGAATAAACCTTGTTCCACAAGATGAATTACACCATGGTTATTAATTCTTCTTGAGTTGATTTTACCATTGTGGTGAGACTAGTAAAAGACATGTCATGGTGGCGGATCATTTGTCTTGCATACCCAATGTTGAAGACTCTACTAGAATCGATGAGGAATTGCCCAATACTTCCCTATTCCTATTCAAGACCATGCCTGAATGGAGTGAGAAGATTGTGAACTTTGTAGTTAATGGTTTTCCACCCAAAGAGCTTCATAAGGATATAGCTCAAAAACTATTAAACGAATGTGAACCTTATTCTCTAATTGCAGGAGCTCTCTACAAGCTAGGGAAGGACGATATTCTGAGATGTTTTGCTTATGAGGATGAGTATTTATACATACTGCAAGAAGCCCACATGGGTATAGCCGGAGGAAATTTTTCAGGAGAACTAACTGCTAGAAAGGTGTTGCAATCAGGCTCTTGGTGGCCTACCTTATTCAAGGATGCATCACTTTTTGCAAAAGGGTGTGATGAATGCCAACGTTACAAGATCACACAGCGAAAGGATAAGATCTCCTTACATCCTATTAAAGTGACTCAACCATTTGAAAAATGGGGTTTAGACTTTGTAGGCCCAATTAGTCCAGCAGCTTTTAACACTCAATCTCGATATATTATTGTTGCCACTAACTATGTGACAAAGTGGGCAGAAGCCAAGGTGAAATGCAACACTGATGCAAGGTCAACTGCTAAGTTTCTCTTTGAGAACATTATTACACAATTTGGTTGTCCCCTTGAGATTGTGAGTGACAATGGTACTCATTTTATAAATGGAGTCATTAAAGAACTCACGACAAACTTCATGATAGCCCACCATAAGTCTACACCTTATCATCCAAAAGAAAATGGCCAAGCTCAAAGCACTAACAAGACCTTAATTTCTATCTTGACCAAAATAGTGGAAGCTCATCGTACAGATTGGAATTTCAAGCTGTCTTCAGCTCTATGGGCTTATTGCACTGCTTACAAAGTGGCCATTAGTTGTACACCATTCAAAATGGTATATGGCTAAGAATCAGTATGCCATGGTTTGTAATTCCTACTCTATGGCGAGTAGCTTCACAAGAAGGTTGGGATGGTAACCCTTTATTGAGCGTTTATATATCCTTAAGAGGTTAGATGAAGAGAGACAATTGGTTGTGCAAAATTCACTTGTGGAGAAATATTGGGGATAAAGTACTTATGTATGGAGTGCATAACGAGAAGAAAAAGTTGAAATATGCAAGAAAAGAACCATATAGAGTATGAGAAATCACCCCACAAGGTACCATGCATGTGAAAACTCTTGATGGAGTTGAAACCATTGGATTCTCAACGAGAGGAAATTTAAAAGATACTATGATCCTTTAAGCCAATAGGAGCTATGTGCGATCCATCAAAAAAAGGAAGCCAAGGCACAAGCAAAATTGAAAAAGATACAAGCTCAAGTTGAGGCTAAGGAGCGACAGCAACGTATTAGAAGCTAACAAGAGGCCAACCTTGGAGTTGCACATGCATTTCAAGTTGAAATAGAGGATGATGGGTTGGACTCTAACACACCTCTACGATACCCTATTGAGTTAAATAGTACCTATGGGAAAGTGCTATATAATGCCTTATTGGACACGGGGGTGCTAAATATAAACTACTACCATATGGAGTGTGGTGTCAGTTAGGAAATCCATCTCTAGCTGAGAGTACTATCCAAGTCAAGGGTATCGATAAGAAAAAAACTACGGTTTTTGGAACCTAGCACACTTCTATCAATTATGACAATTGGGTCGTAGCTCAATAATTTTTTGTCGTGCATGCTGGAACTATGGAAGGCAATATAAACCTATGATGCACATGGATGATAGCGACCAAATGCACTATTGATTGGGGGATTGGGAGTGTCACAACACAGAAACCAACTCTTAGACCTACCACTCAAGCGATAGTCCCTGAGATATTACCTCCCAAAAAAATACAACCCAAAACATTGCATGTCCAAGAGGTTGAACCATCTATACCTATAGCCCAACCCTCTAGAGCTTCAACTTCTGTAGCTAAAACAAAGCTTGAGATGCACAAGAGCCATCGTAATATAACAAAGAAAACGTAAAAATAGGTCCCTAAAGCTTCTTTAGCGACCATTTTTTACGCTAAAAAACAAAATCCTTGTAAGAGATGTCCCACTCGCTCCAAGAAATGTAAGAAAACATTGTGTTGGATTCTCAAACAACTATTGGAAGCCCAAGGCTACTATGAAGGGAATGATCAAATTTGGGTCAAATCTTGTAACGATAAAGACAATTGAAGACCGTAAGAAGGGAAAGATCATAGAATACTATACACTTGATCCGGAGCTTGGATATCCAAGCGAGAACGACTTGTTTTTCTTGGCTCAAAGATAGAAAAGAAAAATGAACCTTCTTGCTCTTCATGTAGTTCTTCTACAGACACACAAGCTTCTTCACAACCTCCACCTACCATTGTAAATATCCATACAAACAAGAAAGAATTATCACCTCCCATTGTGTAAGTTCACCACCTACAACAATGTTGCAAGTAAAATCATGGGAGAGTACCTTACCACCCTTGCAACTAGATGAAATGCCTAGGGAGGTCAAAATCTATTGGCCAAAGTCTATAACAACTTGGAACAATTGGGTTCAAAAGGTGACGACATCGTTCCAAAAGGTATGATCTACCCACAGAAGGGGGGATTGTTTGTTGACATCCATCATTCACTTGCTTCCCTCTTAACCTTCTTCCCTGACCTCTCAATCTCCCAATCTATACTCAAAAAAAACCAAAAAAAAAAGTACAAGAGCAAGAGCCACCAAACAAAAAGTTGGAAACCTACAAATTCTAGTCAATGACCCAAAAATCATAACAACACATTATGCACAAGGACACGGCCTTTTGACATGACCCTTATAGTATTTGCACACTAACCAAACTTCTTTTGTGTGTACAGATATGGCTAGTATGATAAGGTCATCCACTCCTACCTTGGGTGAGAGGTACCCTCTTTACTTTTCACGAGTGTTTCACATAGTCTACCCAATGCTTGCCTGTGAAAAGGATTTGGTAGATACACTAGCATGTGAGAAGAATTTTGAGGAATTAGAATGGTTGATACGTCTCTTGACCATGATTGATCCCTACTTAGTAGAGAACGTCTCTCTGATTACACAAGCTTATACTTTTGAGCAAGAGAACTATACACACCTAGTGACATTCTTAGTGAACATATGTGCATCTAATGATGAGGAAGATTTACATGATTACAGGGATGGCACGTATGGTCTCAAAGATGATGACTTTATTTTTCTTAATGATGATGAGGATAGGGGTTTAGACTTAGGGCTACCCGCCCATCTATTCAATATCCTATTCCCTTGACCCTCTAGGGGGGTGCAAATTATTAGGTTAGGGTTCTTTACGTTGTTTTGATTGTGTTCAATAAAGGTTGGTGCCTCTTCCCATTGATGTGTCTCCTAGAGGTATTCCTTGTGTTTTCTAGTGGGTACAAGAACTCGTTGTAGTTGTTAGGA
Source organism: Adiantum capillus-veneris (assembly GCF_014529385.1). Lineage (NCBI taxonomy): Eukaryota > Viridiplantae > Streptophyta > Polypodiopsida > Polypodiales > Pteridaceae > Adiantum > Adiantum capillus-veneris. The sequence continues at coordinate 21,825,760 of NC_140941.1, read as the reverse complement.
TTTTGAACTTCATGAAATCCTTGTCTAGTTCACTCTTCGAATTGAGCACGATCATTAACACAAACAGGTGTTTTCTGTCCATTATCATTGCCTCTTGTTTTCCTTTTAGCATCCATGTTTGTCTCTTTAACTGTAATGGTAGCATAATATTCAGCACATTGGCTTAGTATTAAAAATTAGATTCAATATGATTTTATGTCATAGTCCCTTGTATAGGTTTATGAATCAAGAAGTCTAACTAAGCTAGTTTGACCAAGATAGACATTAGAGTTCTTCTCATAATATAATATCGTGGGAAATGCCTTCCTAATTGTCAATGGTTTCTTAGGGTTCTTAATCCAATACTCTGAAGCATTGTGTCTAATGTACTGGTGCTTTTTAGTGGGCTTAACCCTCTTGACCTTTACCTTAAGTATTATAAAGGGAGTTTACTATTATGATGAGCCTGGGGAGGGAAACAGCGTTAATATGACCCCCCAAAGTTACAAAACGAACAAACAAAAAACAAAAGTGTCAAAAGTGTAAAATCGTAAGCTGGAAGAGAATTCCCACCTTAATTTGGTACTTTACGCACATATATTGCCTATGGTACTAGAGCCGTAGAGGTTCCCATTGTGGTCGCTTTTCCTTGAAAAGCAAAAAGCCCAAGGCATACAAAATAAGCACGCACATCAAAAATTGAATCAATATGGGAAACACTTTGGGAGGTAAAACAAAGAGAATAATTCAGGCGATGATTTCATAAGCAATTCCTTATATCGTAGCTTAAATAGAAGGTCTTCTACGTATAGCCTCTAGTCAACCCTCGGACATGAAATACTTTGCTCTCGTGATTAAACAGCTTAATTGACCAAAGAGAATTGAAAAGCTTGCCCGTGGTATTAATAGTTGACCTTTAGTGCCTCTCAATTGTTAAATTAGCAACCCTAGACTTGTATAATTTTTTACCTTTACATGTGCTTATGCGTTTGATTATATTATAGTTTAATGTTTATTGCTTTTTAATTCTAAATGTTCTATGCGAATGCAATTACTGTGTCATTTTTGGTTAATTTTGTAGTGTTTGAAGAAAGTTAAAGACTACAAACTCAGATGCTCTTCCACCTTGATGAACGGGCTTCATCTCACTAGCTTTCGAGGATGGAATCTACATCAAGAAGGGGGTTATGTTAACCACTTACAAACACCTTATCACTTTTGATGGACGCCTTATTACTTATTTGAGTCATGGACCGGGCTTGTTGGTTCTATACATGCGTAGGTGATTGCCGATGAGAGGCACACCACTTATCTTATTTTTACAATATTTTTGCAATGATCGATCACTGTGGGCGCCCATGTGTGAATGGGTCAAATTCTTATAAAAGGTCCATTTTGACCTAAAGTCCTCATTCTTTGAGGTGCATGCTAAGAAATGCTCTTCTCTACCTCTATCTTCTTCTCCATTGTGTGCTCACGTATGTATGTATGCTTGAGAGAGAGAGAGAGAGAGAGAGAGAGAGAGAGAGAGAGAAAGAGAGTGATCGAGCATTGTGGTGGCATCGGTGGCGGTGAGGCGGTTGAGTGTGGTGACGATATATCCCTCTTCTTTGCAGTACTAGATCCTTTACAACGGAAAGCATTAAGCAATGAGTGGCACATGATTGCCCCTTTGAGCTTGCTAGGACTGTCTAGTTGTGTGCTTGCAACCATTCGTGGCTCGCACATAGTGTTTGGCAAGTTCCCAGCCTCCAACATGTGCAATAAAGCGTACACTCTATGGCATCATACACATGTCAAATATATGCTACAATCCACTACATAAACCAAGCTTGAGGTCAAGCCATCCACTCCATGGGAGCTTTGGTGATACAAATGCCTCAAAAAACTCCGACGTAAAGAGAGCTCTGTCAAGTGTGACACACACGTTGTCTCGGTAACACACCCTTGCACATGAGCCAAAAACTCTACATTTCAAGTATCCATGCATGTTGTATGCTACTCTGTAGATATAATATCTCTCTAGAAAGAGTTGGGTCTCATATCTCTTGCATATTTTTCACTAATGAGCCATAATGCCTCTATAACTAGAAAATCTTCCGTTCGTGCAAAAGGGAAAGAGAGCGCATATGGAAGTGAAGAAGATGGAACGAATTAAGGTGGAGGCGATAGGGTAGAAGCAAGAGAAAAATAAAGAGAAGGAAGGAAATAAATAAGAGAAGGAAAAGGAAAGAACAAAGAGAAGAAAGAGGCCCTTGTTGTTTGCCCAATTATCCTATCTTTGACAAGGCAGTTGGTAGCTCAGATTGAGAAGGTTATTTTATCTATTGGGGATTGTATCAATGTGTGAGCCCATTCTGGCATTGGCAGAAAAAACACTAGGGGGATATAAAGCTCAAGAATGGCATCTATGTGGTCTCTAGAATGCCAAGAAGGGTTTATAATATTATAAGGAGGACTTGATGAAATTCTTGGTCGCACTAAGACTATCTTTATGAGTATGGACAAGAGATATGACAACACACTAGCAGCCTTGTGGTGGAACAAGGAATGGAAGATTTAGGAGTCCGTCCATCCAAGGTTGTCCTTTGATGGGGGATATCATCAAAGCACCTACTAGTGCCCGAGTGGTGGAACAATGAATGGAAGCTTTGAGAATCGATCCACCCAAGGTAGTTCTTTGATAGGTTCAACCAATACAAAAGTTACACTTACACACCGTGTTTAAATTTTGTATGTGTTATCTCAAAGGCACTTAGATTATTTTTCATCATGTACAGATTAAAGCAAACAATTTACATCATCTTTATGGGAAAGATTATAGATAAATGTGACACGGACTCAAGAGGCAAGAGATTAGCTAGGTTTAGCTTTTGCAAGGTCCAAAAAATGTACACAAGAAGAATACACCATGGCATTGCAATTTAGAATATCACAAGTTTATATAAAATCAACACCAAAAAAAATCCTCCTTGTGAAAATGTAGTATTTCTATGATAAAAATGTCCCTCTTAACACTAGGTTGGTAATGGGACACTTTTATGTCCTGGGACACTTTTATGTCCTGTTAAGTGACTATTTTCCTTGAATTATGTCAAGAGTTTCAAAATGGATTTTGAGGTTCTATCTATCTAGAAAGTTGTCTCATGAGCTGAAAAAAACTCGACATTTTTTTGGTATATCAATTCCATCTTTAACATTGTCCTTGCACAACATTTCACAACCGAAACTGTGTGAAAAAACGAGTCCTGTTTTTGGCTTTTTTCAACTTTTTGCAACTCTACCACTCTAGAATTCATGTTTGTGAGGTGTATAATGCTAGAGAACTATCTTTAGTAGTCCTCAACGTGTCCTGATGCTTCTAGGGAGAAATAAATATTAAAGTTGTAAGTTATGACCAAATTACAGAAATTGTCAAATCCTGTTTTTTAGCCAATTTTAGCTCTTCTATGATTTTTTTGATGGATTTCATGATATCCAAATGCATTTTTTATTTTCTATGTCGCATATTGTAACATAAAGCTAATATTCCTTGAGTTTTGGGGCACCTAATACCCTATTTTGCATAGTACACAACGAAGGTTGATTTTTTCAATTATAGAAGAAAACGTAACATTCTAGTATATCAAGTATAGCTTTTTCAATATTGTTAGTTTCTTGTGACAACTACATGCATTTTGTAGGTAGTAACCATATCTAGTCATAAGGATCAAATTTGGCTAGATATTGAATAGTTTCTATGGGATTCTACAACTCATAATGTTGAGCCTAGTTTTTTCATGTTTGCTGTATTTAACACTTCATCTTTGTCCCCAAGATTCCCCTTGGTAAGAAATGTATTATTCTTTTGACATGCTCCATGGCTCCTTCTGAACATAAAGGACAATAGGGAGCTAAGAAATCATGCATATATTATTTGTATTGAGTGTGGCTATAGAAACTTTGATGATAGGTTTGCAGAATGGTAAAAATTCAACTTTTTTGTACCTATTTATTTTGGCAAAAAAAAAAATAGTGAGTGAGAAGCAATCATATGTTCTGATCATCAACCCATTGAAGTTAACTAGGGAATTTATCTCAAGTCCTACAAAAATCCCTAATCTTATTTTTATGCAACAAAACGTAAGAAATGACTGTTTTGATGAAAATGCACTGGTCCATCAACTTTGGAGGCTTGGTGTGACCAAAAGATGAGAAATTTTACAAGTTTCTTATTTTTTCCATGTGTAGTAGGCCTTGAACTATAATCTCATGAAAGGATTTTATAAAATCAGTGGATCTACTATGGTTTTGGAGGTTTTTTTCAAAACCCTGAAAGGACACTTTTATGTCCTGTTAGGTTACCAACCTAGTGTTAACACTAGAGAAGTAGCATAAGTCCCCTCAACACTATAGGGAATAGAAGAGGAAGGGTAAAGGCGCATCCCCTACGGTGTTATTAACAATTGGGAGGACAGTGGCAACTCCATGCCATATGTGCATATGGATTTAATTGGCACAAGCATCCCCATGCACAAAATACAAATGCTTCAAGGGTAGATGCCTCAAGCCTTGAGAACAAGCTAGCCATGACGTGAAACACTACTACTGTTTTTTATTTCATGCACAATAAAGCAATCAAGGCAAGCAAGTCAGAGCCTTTGTTAGTTAACTTGTTACTTGATTGGTTTGCCTAAAACATTTGTGTTAAATGAGGCCAAAGGTTTTCCCACGTTGCTTAGCTCCCTATTGTCAATTTATTGACCACAAGGTATGATGCTATAGACTTTTATTAAATTGCCAAAAACATAATAATTTGCCCTTCACTTAATCACTTGTGCATCACATTAAATCACATGCGCACCATTGTACCCCCTAAAAGCAAGACTGCCATGACAAGGAGAAACACAAAACTAAGAATTACAACACTCTAGATTCAATTGCACATACTTTTAAAATCAACCAGCAACGCTTTTCCTACTAAAAGCAAGAGTGCAGACAAGGAGAATGAAACATCTTTCAAAGAAGCTTGAGCATGAGGCTAAGTTGAAAGAAGAGAAAAAACGCAAAAGAAGTGGTGATAGTCGGCATGATAGAAGAAGAGAATGTCAACAAGATGGCAAAAGTCACATAAGAGATGATGATGGAGATCCATGGGAGGTTGCAACCTATAGATCATGGCCTCCTTGTAGTCACAACCATAAGCCCACAACGGGGGTTAACCCCAGTTGTTGCCTCTCATCATTCATTATCATCTAGCATTAGTGCGGCTCCTGAGATGTCATGGGTTGCTTGTCATCGTCATTCACAAATTGACAACATGACTACGAGTAATCTCTCTCTCTCTCTCTCTCTCTCTCTCTCTCTCTCTCTCTCTACAAGACCTTCACATGGGTGAAAGAATTCACAATGAGATCAAGGGTTGTTGAAGAAACATGATGTGCTTGGCAAGGTTTTGGTTGATATGTATGTCAAATGTGGTGCTCTTACCAAAGCACGTATAGTTCTTACTGAGCTTTCTATTTAAAAGGTGGTCTCTTGGAATGCAATGATTGCAAGATATGCCCAACACGGTTGTGGCAAGGAAGCTCTTGGCCTCGAAGGGGTTACTATAATTAAAAAATTCCTATCATGTGGGTTCAAATGTAGAGATTATTTTATTCTATATTTTCTCACATTTTCACATACAGAATGTATGGTTTTTCTCTAAATGCAATCACCTACTCTTTCACCTTGAAGGCCCGTGGCCTTGTGCAAGACCTTCACGTGGGACAAGCATTGTTGGAAAAACATGTTGTGCTTGGCAATGCTTTGGTTGATAAGGCACATAAAGTTCTTGACAAGATTTTTGTTCAAAATGTAGTCTATTGCAATGTGTTAATTGCAACTTATGTCCAGAACATGGTTATGGCAAGGAAGCTCTTGAGTGTTGATTGCAGGATATACCCAACATGGTTATGATGTGTATTTCTCTCAAGAATTATGATCATGGAGTCCTTGAGATAGAAATATCTATTAGTTGCCTTCTCAATTCTCTCTCTCTCTCTCTCTCTCTCTCTCTCTCTCTCTCTCTCTCTCTCTCTCTCTCTCTCTCTCTCTCAAGCCATCATACATTGCATAAAGAGTTTTATGTTTGACCAATGGACCCCGGAATTCGACCATCGGACTTATGTATTGACCTTTCATGTGGAGAAGCAACTAAGCATGATAATCTCAACCAAAGGGAAGAGAAATTATCACTATGTATGGATTTCAAACGGGCATCAATGTACATTGAAATGGTTGAGCAATTGTTATGGATAACAAAGCTTCAATATGACGCACCATTGGAAACTAAATGGGAAGCTTTCAAGAAAGTTATTTGTTCTTGTGCCGGATAATCCTTTGCCATAAAGCATCTCCATGGTATCAACAAACTTGATAAAGCTTGATGCAACTATGGACAAAAACAACTATCAAAATCATTCCATACCTACAAGGCATTGATTCAAAAGAAGAAAAGAAGATGGGAAGTAAAGCAGGAACTTTTTCAAGTCCAAGAAAAGGCACATGCATGTGGAAGATTTTGGAGAAATGTGAGGGGCAAGCAGGTTGAGAATTTTGGTAACTTGAGTCTTGTGGATATGTACACACATTGTAGCCAATTATATGAGCAATCAAATGCTTAAAAAATACCATTTAATGCTTCGCTCCCATGTATGCCCTCTTTTTTTACTATTGAGGATGTATGCGGTGGGCTTGAAAAGTTGACCACTTGCAAAGCAGGAGATCTTCAAGGTATCAAGCTGAAGATGATCAAATGGACGGGGGATTTTCCCCATGAGTGGGTGTGCGATATGTTCAACCTTGCACTTCAACATAGTATGCCTTATGATTGGAGTACTAATTGGGTTAAGCCTTTGCATAAAGGAGGGGATGTAAAGAATGTAAACGACTACCGGACTATAATGATTGGGTCTCTTATGGAAAATCTGTTTGGGTGCATAATGGAGATGATATTGAGTGATTGGGCTAAAGAGAATGACAAACATGCAAAAGGAAAAGCGGGTTTTCATATGCCATAGCACCATTGATCATCTTGTCACTATTTGTGTTCTCATGGAGGAAAGTCGGTTGAAATGCAATTGATTGTATTGTTGTTTTGTGGAGGTTCCATCCGATCACAAGTGGCACGAATGTGCTATGCGTTGTTTGGAAGTGGCAAAGAGATCATATTATTCATCTGAGAACATGTGTAATGCGGGAAACATCAACATGTGTTGGGTTCTCAAGAAGTATCTTTTTGATGCATTGATGACAACGGTTCTTCTTCATGGAGTTGAAGTGTGGGACGGGAGCATCTCAAAGTCTTCGTGGAAAGAGATTGAGAATGTCCAAAAGCGTTTTCTTACAAACTTTTTCCAAGTTAAGACACAAACACCATATATGCTCCTACTTCTTGAGTTGGGAATCTCTTCCATTGAGATTATGGACATCGAAAGGGTTGTGGAGTACATGATAAAGATGCATCAAAACCCCTCACATTGACTTCCTACAATTGTATGGGAAGCAAGCAAAAAATTTCAAAAGACGCATAAAAGCAAGATCTTGAGCACGTGATGGATGCAAGACATAAAGGAGTGGTTTGGGAGATGGGACGTGTTACACTTGCTACATGATGGTCCAATTGACTCCCAAGTGAATGAAGTTTTCCTACAACGCTAATGTATTACGGCTTGGGAGAAATCCGATGGGTCACGCTTCATTCATTACACCAACCATATTGCCCCCAACTACAAAACCATGTTCTTCGCTAAAAGAGGAAACCGTACTCACACTTACATGCTTGAGCCTATGCCCTTGTCATGGCGATACGCACTATCGCAACCATTCGGCTTCGCTCCCATTACCTTTGATGCGAGACAGGGCGTTGGGGCAATGGAGAAGAGTCAAATCGATTGTGCACATTATGTGGACTACAAGTTTGAGAGTCTGAGTACGACACACTACTAGAGTGCTCAGCTTTTGGTCACATCCGAACTTGCTTCTCTCACATTTTCAGCCATGACTTAGACCTACACACTTTCCTATCCCAGCCACAGTGTGGGCTCTCCATTGTGACTCTCATCGCCAAAATTTTGGAGCATCGAGAGTCACTCATCAGCCATACACATACTACATCACATGTAGCTTTGGTCCCATAGGTCGTATTTGACCTCCAAGGACGATAATGAAATCTCTCTCTCTCTCTCTCTCTCTCTCTCTCTCTCTCTCTCTCTCTCTCTCTCTCTCTCTCTCTCTCTCTCAAGAGGCTAATTTCTATGACTTGAAAAACCCTCAAAATGCACAAATGGTGTTGATTCTCAGGGCAAAGTACATCAATTATTACAAAGCAATCCCAAAGGTGACAATCTAGAAACTATAAATCTTGATACAACCAACCACATGGAAAATTGTAGAAAACTAAAAGTCGGGGTAAAGACCTCTTCTAAAGAGACTAAAAAATGCATCGGCAAGCTAAGTGGAGAGAGGATGACAACAACCTCTGAAAGATAGACACTTTCACCCAAACCGTACTCTACTACTGTAAATTAAAAATTTGAACCACCAAAAGCCACCATTGATGAAAAGAACAAGGAAAATATTCAATGACAAGCGCTCTTAACATCGAGCATTGCCCATCAACTCGTTTGATCTTACAGCAAAAGGCAATGGATAAACAAAATGGAGAAAACAATTGGTGTGACAAAGATCAAGAACTCACAGCACAAAGAAACTACACAAGGAATCCACAAGATGACCAACAAAGCACTACATAAACCTGGCAAGGAGCTATCAACCAGGATAGAGACCAATCCACTCGCTGGAGATGGCTTTTGAAGGACCAAAGCTAAGGAGGAAACTCCAAGAAAATAGTGAAGGAGACCCAACCCATTGCAAAAAACACAAGAGATCAAAGAATACAAGGAACACATGAAAGAAAACAAAAAAATAAAGAAATCAATGAAAATAAATAAATAAAATGATCTCTCTCAATCTCTCTCTCTCTCTCTCTCTCAAATTGGAGTGATACTACGGACCTCTAGGGATGCAACATGCTCAATGGGCCTATAAGTACAAAACAAGTTCCTTTCAAGCTAAGCAAGAACAATGGATTGTGCTCAACATCCATAGTTTTTTTGTATGTGTCATGTTGGTTCCTTGCAAGATACAATGGACTTTGAACTCCCAACACAAAGGTCCAAAAAACGATATATTGAACTACAACACACATGTACAAGTCAAATATTGGAAGAACCATATGCCCCTCTCTACCACTCATGCACCTCTCTTTGGCTGAAGCACGTCAAAAATTAACCAATACTAGTAAATGCATTTTCCAAAACCAAGAGTTAATCATGGATTACCTTTGTCTTCATAAAAAATGACTACATGGATGTCAGAGCTTCAAACTTGAGGGAATATAAGTGTCCAAGAAGGATAGCCCCTCGCGTTATGGAGTCTTGATCAAAAAAATCTCAGATCTTTGGCCACATTTCACCGAAAATTTTCAAAAGTCTGTACCATGAGAGAGATTTCCTTTGTAAGTGTGTGAACAATGGTAGACATGGCCTTTGCATTACTCACATCTCAACCAATGCAAGGTTACTCGTCATCCTGAAGTCAAGTCCCACCTATTTTTGTTGGACCACACAAGTCTCATCTCAAAGTCGACGACAATGTCCCACAAGCCTTTGCATAGAGACCAAAATTGTATTTCCATTGAGCATAGCTATCTCCAAAGAGCTTGTCCACTAGCATTCAAGCACAATGGAGAATTGGAATTGAAGTCTCATGGGAAGTGACTGTAGTAAAATTAGGAGGTGAAGAGTCCATCTTCATCGCATCAGAGATGGGGCTAAGAGAGAGTATAATGAAGATTGACACACGGCCCAAAATCCACACTTGGTGAGAGAAATGTATGACCTAGTTGTGTAGATCCACACTTGGCAACTTTGAAAGATGAACTACATGAGCGCAACATAAGAGATGAATGCACATAGGCTATCCAATGTTTGTTTCTATGGTCCTTGGGAATTTCTCTTGGGTGGGTTGCTCTCTCACCATCAAATAATCCTCCTTTATGCTACACAGTAAACTTCTCCTGCTTGTTGGGCCTCCCATTTGCACTCAAACTCTTCTCCTTCGCACACTCTCCCCCACAATCATGAGTATGCAAGTTGTGATACCATATCAAAATAGATTATGTGGAACCGCACAGCGAGAGAGAGAGAGAGAGAGAGAGAGAGAGAGAGAGAGAGAGAGAGGTACACCAAACCAACACACTCGGAAATGAATCAAATGATCATTAATATGGGGACCGGGGTTTCTTTTATACCCCTCGATGAATTGCCCAACTTAATTCTCACATAAATAATGTAAAATATAAAATCAATAAAATAAATGGTATTACGTAGGGCATTCATTTGAGATACATAATTTTAACAAAAAGACTTCCAAGCTCATTGCTCAAGAACAAACCCAAAAGAATGCACTTAGAAGACATGACTCTCTATCTTTAGTTCTTTTTGTGGGTATGCTCGTCAATGTGTGCTCGAGTAGAACAGTCAGTATGATCTACGAGGATATTTGAGCCTTCAATAAGGAAATTTCTAATGAGATGATGCAGTCTAGACATACTGATTTAGTGCACAGTCCAACATGAAACTCAAAGTCAAACTATAAGCCAAAAGCACCTGCTCGACCACCAAATCACGACCTGCCAATGACAAATTAGATGATGACTATTGATGCATCTTCTGACCAATAAACTACAAAACCTTGTCCAATATTGTTAATGAGGAGGAACATCAATACCAACCTGAAAGCCCAAATATCAACATGTTTGTCTCAGTGCAGGCCAAAAGCCATCCTCCAGCCCCCAATGGCACTCATCCTGCACCCCAATGGCAATCCCATGAAAATTTCCCAATTGATGAGGGAACCATTAGCCACACAAAATTGTCCAAGGACTAGCGCAAAGAATCAAGGATTACTCAATTAAAGGATAACATCACCCACATACTCCTGATCAAGAAAACAAGCATCCTCACCCTCTAGAAGGGGCAAACTGAGTCCTCTAAATTTGTGGAGTATCATCACAAATAAGAGGACATGGTATCAGCAAAGAACAAAAATAAAATAGGTTTGGTGTTGAGGAAAACCTTGGGATTATGAAAATACAAAAGACTCTCCAACAAAACCACCTTATCAATAGATGGGCCTAATGGTCAAACACCACAAATCCATCGTGCCAAACAGCCCATCCTATAAAGTGCCCTCCGATCCACTTTTTCATAAGTCATCTCACAATCAAGGAGGATTGCCAAGGACCATCCCGACTATCTTGCATTTACTATTGCCTTATAAAGTGTGAAAATGATGTAAAGAATGCATCAATCTTGCACAGAACCCATTTGAGACACACTTATCGAATCTCTAAGAAAGGCTAGAGGCTAGCACTGATCATACAAGTGAGAATCTTACACATTCAATATAAGCATAATGAGGGCAAAGGCAAGTGAGAGAGGCATCTAACCAATGTCAGAAAAATACAAGACACCCCAATTGTTAAAGGAAAAAATATCCTTTTTGGGTGTTTGTGCGCTTGCCCTTAAGGGGAATACCTATTCATTGCAAGCACCAATCTTGTGTATCAGAGTTTCTTATCAAAGGGAATTCAAGTGTAGCATTTCCTATCACACAATACGTCCACCATACATGCACACAGTTGACATACTTCTCCTTAAAATAGTGGTCAGCACCATTTGCACCGTTATCCATGCGCATGCAATTTTGAAGAATATAGCGTATGAGCAATTCACACATAATCGAGCTCAGCTAAATGCTTAAAAAATGGATTTAAAGGCATCAGTCTTTCAACATAATGAATGCAAAGCGAAACAAGGCGCATACCAACCTGGAAAGGCTAACTCGGAAAGACCAAGGCCGACCATCACAATCAACGGTTTTGCCTGAGTGGTCTGATAAACTGGTCATTTTTGAATACATAGCATATGTACAGTAGTTAGCAATAAGTATGTGCACTTGCCCATGTTCAAAAATAATTATCTATAAATTATGTTCAAGGAGCCCCTTGACTTGCACGTAACAACCAACAAGCACAGCTTCACTTGCATGTGTTTTTAGTATGGAAATACATTCGTAAACTACACATATATTCATCTTGCGTGCCCATCTTTACGAATCATAAGCTCAATCCAGGGAAAAAACTTCACCCGCCGTGAAAAGATTCTATTCAAGCCAATAATTACTTGTAGGCAATCAAAGAACCTTGTATTGCTCTGTCCACAAGAATCTTTGCTCAATGGACAAATAATCATTGAAAATCCAAATTGCAAAGGGCTCAAGATGCCAAAAAGCATTCTTTTTTAAGCATCATACCTCCTCATTTTTGTTGTTCCTTTGCAATGATTCTGAATTACTGATTCTCATGATAGGTATAAGAAAAGCATAAGACTCAACAATTACCGTTGGTCCAAACAACATTTGCAGTAGTGTGTTTATACCTTTTAAAAACAATAAATTATCAATCCCTCAAACTTTTTCCCATAGAAGTCTTCAAGAAAAAATTAAACAAACTCAACACCTGTGTAGTAGCAAACATGTCATGTATATGCATTGTACAAAGATAACTTCATAAGAATAGGCATTGGATACATCAGTTCCTTCCATCTAAGGTACGATGTCGTGAAGCTCCACTTCCACAATGGGAAAAAGATCAGAAGGATGCACATTGTGCTTGATTGAATTCTACATGATTGCTGACCAGAGGTCGGGGCTTGATAACAAGCTAATTTTATGCAAAATGTATGCCAAAAGCGGCTTTAAAGGGCCAAAAGTTGTCTTGGTTAATGCTAAACAAGTATATGCTTGAAGTGATCATGGATGGGAGTTTATAGACTATAATTCTAATACTTGAAGTGCTTTACAAAACCTGCCTTTACAGCTCGTTGATTGGAGCTACGCAGAGGAAGTTATGATAGTTTGAAGTTTGAGCAGTTTGCACATCTGTACCGGATTGGGCAGCCTGTAGATGAAGGATCAGGGATGAAGAAGTGCATGGACCTAAAGTACTCATCTTGTGGAGCACATCGATCTTTTCAGATTTGCAATCGGAGTTCTGGTTGCCAAGATACTGCGAGTTTAAGTTTCATCGTGGACAAGTGTTGTACTAGACTGGTCGTCTCGGTTAATGTGCCATCTGAAGGTTTTGCATCATTGCTAGGGTTTGCATGTGAAGTGCGCGATGTGTGAAGGCCATAGGAATTTACGGCTCGTCAATCGGAGCTAGGACCGGCAAGGTATTGCAGCTTGAAATTGGCGACAGTTTGCCGGCATGAGGGCATCAGGTGATTTTTTGGCATTTTTAGCTGCATCATTCAAAGCCTAGGCGGAGACAAGAAATGGCAGAGATTGCCCGAATCAAAGTGGAGAACTAGAACTTTTGCCGGGTTTTTATGGCTTGGTAACCGGATCATCGAGCATCAAGCTATAGGGTACTAAATCAGGGGGGAAATTTTGTTCTATTTATGAAGTTTTTGTGGTGGTTAGAAGCCCAAAAAAGGGTGCATGAGCTAGGGCCGCCATGTGGCAGAGAAGGGGGGGGGGGGGGGGGGGATTAACCCACATAGGGGTTTTGACAAGCACCCTTCGGGGTATTTATATGCAGGCGTGCTTTCCTTAAGGGCATCAAGCAAGAGGCTTGGAGCTTGTTGAGCTCGCAGTTATGGTTGTCTTGCTGAAGTCTCCTCGCATGGACGCTGCGTGGCGTTTCTGGGAGGTTGGCGGTGTCGGGGATATGTGTTCAAAACGTGAGTCGGGAAGGCGTCGGGCCTCTGGCTGTGAGAGGTGTGAAAGAGACAGAACAAGAGACACTGACAGCTCTGGCAATCAACGTAACCATCAATTAATTGAATAATGCTTTGAGTACAACTTAATCCTTAGCCAAGGCGGACTGTTAACAACACCCTCACAGGATTAACCGGGCCGTTAACGACATCGGGGCTTAATAGATTATTAATCAACCTTCAGACTGATATCCGTGAAGAAGATGTTTCGCCTACTACTTCAACTGCCCTTGGATTCTGCAAACTTAAATTTTGCTCACTGCCTTAATCATCATGCTTCAGTTATTATCAATTATCCTGCAGTTTCTTGCTCTATGTGTTTTGCACTGGCTTAATTGCCACTCACAATTTTTGACTTCTCCTCTAATCCGCTTGCTCTGATTGCCTTTGGTGCTCTATTTCAATCTTCTTCTTTCCTCATACCTTGCAAGCCTCGGGCCTCACCCTCTTGCTTCCTTAGTCGAGATGAAGGGAGAGAGAAAGCATAGTCGAGAAATTCCTCCTCGAGGTTGAGAGGGAAAATTCCCTTGCTTCTTTGCTCAGATCCAATAACGAGAGAGAGTTTCTTCTCCCCTTGCTTGTCCGAGAGTGAGATTCAAAGAAAGCCTCTCCTTCCCTAGCTCAAGCACGAGAGAGAGAGAGAGAGAGAGAGAGAGAGAGAGAGAGAGAGCCTTCGCTTTCTTCTTCAACACGAGAGCCCTTCTTTGGTTCTCAAGCACGAGAAAGAGAGCCCTTTGCTTGCTTTGCTTCACCTACACGAAAGAGAGAGACCTTCCTTTGCTCCTAACCGACGAGAGAGAGAGAGAGAGAGAGAGAGAGCTTTCCTTCTGGCCGAGGACGAGAGCGACAGAGAGAGTGCTTTGCTTCACCTACACGAAAGAGAGAGACCTTCCTTTGCTCCTAACCGAGGATGAGAGAGAGAGAGATCTTTCCTTCTAGTCGAGGACAAGAGCGAGAGAGAGAGAGTGTTTTGCTTCACCTTCTCAAGCTCTTGCATGCCTGACCTTCCTTTGCTCCTAACCCTCACAATCCTTCTTCATGTTCTCCCTTGTGCTTGCCTCTTTTCTCGCTATACCAAAAAAATAGCCCCACCGCGCAAGCACCACGTCGTGACTGACGTGGCATGGGAACCATCCCAATGATATGGCAGTCGGCGAATGTCGTGAGTGCGAACGCGACAGAAGTTGCTCCAAAAATGTTCACCCTAGCCTACTCAACGTTTTTGCCTGCACGATCACCATCGTCTAGGCATCAGCAGAGAGCCCGACGCGAGCTCCTCTATCTTTGCCTGCATCGCCTCCCGTTGCTCGCACGCCATGGAAACGTTTTTGTTTTCCTTTTATTTCCTCCCTTTCACATTCAAAATTAAACCCTCTTTAATTGGGTGTCCACCCGATGGGCGGCCATTCTCATGGTGGGTGGCCCTTGGCCCTTTTTGGGCACCACATTTAGTACACATATCAAGCATCACCAAGTAATTTGGGTGGCCATTAGTGGGTGGCTTCCATTCAAGGTCACCTCATTTGGCATACATATTAATTGGGAAGCCAAAATCAATTGGCTTAATTGGTTGACCTAGCCACTTTGTGAGGGCACCACATTTCCTACACATGCTGGCCAACATATTGCAAGGCACAACAATTTTCTCCAGTAGCCCCTATCATGCAATCTAAGCATGAGTCTCGTTGCCCGTATCAAGATCTTAGACAGCAAGAGACGACCTTTAGAAAGATCTACTCAAGCACTTATTGTGCTCTTTGAAGTGCATCACATTCGGCATACATCTCAACCAAAGCAGTGCTACCTCAAGCACTTATTCTACTGCATTCAAAACCCTTGCTGCAGCTCAAAATTCCCACATGGCACACCAATCGAGCCGACCAGACTAGTACTGTCATAAAATCTAATATCTAATATCTAACCAACCCAAATGATTTTCTCATATTAAATTGATCACTTAATGTGGGAGAATAAACGGGAACAAGTGTTCAGATATAGACATGCTTATAGATCTATCTCAACACGGGGCCAATGGTAAAGGGGCCCAAATGAGAGATGTTCTATCAAAGAGAAACTCTAACAAATGGAGCATAAGACCTTAGGGTTAGCTTCATTGAAGACCTCCAATAATGTGTGTAAAAGTCCTTTGACATTAGGTAAGCTAGGGCTGAGAGCTTGAGACGCGGGAACCCGACCCAGCACGAGGTGCTTGTCATGCTTGATGACTAAGGTGCTTGAGGTGCTTGATGATTGAGGTTCTTGAGATGCTTGAGGTGCTTAATGATTGAGATGCTTGAGGTGCTTGACATGCTTGAGATGTTAGGGTTGCACTTGACGTGAGAACACAGCCCAAGCTTAAAGTGCTTAAGAGCCAAGCTTGTGGTGGGAACTGGGCCTATGCATGAGGGGCTTGAGGTGTCAAACAGTCAAATATTAAATCCCTACAAGGAGGGGGCGATCCCTACATGAGGGGGGATGAGAGAGAACACCCACACACTCACACAAGGCATGCATGGTACAAAGAAAGCAAAAGGGACACTTGTAAAGTTCCTCCTCATGTTGCCCTCATGGTGTGCCTGAAGCCTATTGGTTGTCCACCCAAGGGGTCCAATAATAATTTAGGAGATTTAATTAATTGATTTAGCATTTATGTAGCCCTCTCTCTCAAAGGGGAAAGGGGGACACTTGTCTCAAGGCTACCCTTGCTGCTTGTAATGCCTCATGCTTATGATTGGCTAGGCCTGGAGGGGTCCAATGAGCTTCAAGCATGAGCTACAAGGTGGGGTCGACCCAAACAAGCTAGGGGGTTTCTTAGGGGGTATACTCACCCACACACACTCACAAACACTCTCATTGTGTGCTATGCAAAGTGCAAGAGCTCCCTCTCCTTCTCCAAGCAAGTAGAGGTTGAGAGCCTACACAAACACTCTTGGATATGCAGTGCAAATCCAACCAAGAGCCATGCTTCAATGCTTAAACTTGCCATCTCCTTCTTCTTCATTACTATGCTATTATGTATGCTAGCAACAAGAGTTATGATAAGTGAGGAACTAATTCTTTTCCTACAAAATGTTTCTTCTTCCTCTTCCCTACCCTCATTCCCTGCTAGCTCTCTCCACCTTCGAAGGTGTTTGAGGTCTTGGGACTGAGGCTTGGGATAGTTAAAGCTATCTTCAAGTTTATGTTATGTTTGTGATGCATGAAGCTTTCCATCTGCATTGCATCACCTAGGTCACAAGGAACACAAAGATTGTATTGTAACAAGTCTCTCTTAATGGGAGAAATCATAATACAAATGCCTATTGGAGGGGGGATCGGCTCCACATAAATCCGGTCCTCAACTGTTGTCATGTTCTCTAAATTCTCTCTCTTGCAAAAGTATTGTTCATGCCAAGTTAACTAATTCCTATGATTATGTTGCTATCTTCAATTATGTTCACCCGCTATGCTCACAAAGTCATTTCTCAAAAGTACTCTCATTAATTTCCGCTACTCTCAAATTAAATAGGCCAATTCCATTACATTGGTATCAGAGCATTTGGTTTCTCTTTTCTTGCTTAAGAATATAGGTCCTTAAGTATCCTATAAATGGTTGATGTTGCTAATTATATTACGGTAAGTGGAACGGGGATCTATTATCGGTTTTGTTGAGCCCACTATGTGGGGGATGGTGCACACCTCAGGAGCTTTGGACTTAATAATGGAGTCTTTTTAGACTTGCTTACAGCTTTACCATTATTGAGCCATAAGAGGTCCGAAAGGAGCTAGCCCTCAGCAACTCTGCTATGTTAGACCTACTCTTCTACTCTCTATAATTAACCACTTCGAGCCGTGGGTGTAGATACTTAAGAGCCGATTTTCAAAGGCTAAGAGGAGTGGCAACTAAGGTTTTGAATTTCCAAAGCATACACTAAGTACATACATAAATTTTGTTAACATGGCTGACAATAATCAAGAGAGTAGAATGAATATTGATAGCTTTGATTTTGCACATGAAGGTGCTAATGATGATGCTTCCATGTTTGTGAATTATCTCATCACTAGGTTGCAGCAAGCTATGGGCAACCCTGCTTTGCAAGCCGAAGTTACTCAACAACTTCGTGCTTATGGAATTTCCCTTCCTCTCCAAGAGGAGAGAGAGCTTAGGAGGCCTCTAGAAGAGACCCCCAAAAGAAGACTCTCTCCCATTCGAGAGGAGGAATCCAAAGAGCAAGAAAGCAATGAAAGTTTAAGTTCCTATGAAGATGTGGCTCCACGAAGACGGCGGTCTAGACGATCGCCCACTCCTCCCAAGAGGAAAAGATCAACACATAGTCCTTCTCCTCATCACTCTGAAAGGCAAGAGAGGAAACAAAGGAAGAAAAGGGCTAGGAAGAGGTCACCCTCTTCTCCTTCTTCTTCACCTTCCTCCTCTTCGGACGAAAGTTATGGCTATTCTCCTAGAGAATACAAGAGGGGAAGACATCACAAATCATTTCCTGCATGGCGAAGGTCACAAAAGCTAAAGAAGTTCAAGGAGGGAGGAAAGAGTATCTCTTTTCTCACCTATGATGGCACCTTTGGTGCTACCGACAAAGTGTTGACCTTCATCCAGCAATTTGATGCAGCCTTTGGAGACGAGGGCTTCACAGAGTCCTCCAAGCTACACCATGTAGCTATGCACTTCCAAAAATCATCTCGTCAATGGTGGGCTAGACTTTGTGGCAATGGTGAAGCCCCAAAGACATGGAAAACTCTACGAGTTTCCATCATGAAGCAATTCCTTGCAAACGATGCAAAAGACAAAGTGCTTACTAAATGGCGCAGCTTGAAGCTTCTCTCTCACGAGTCTATCCACAAGTACGTAGACAAGTTTTGGGATTTACATCTCAAGGCTACTGTCTTTCAAAAGATAGACTTTGCCGAGCAAAGGCAGCAATTCTATGCAGGATTACCTGAAGAGATCGCCGAATACATCAACTCTCAACGGCCTAGTACTATTAGCGAAGTAATCCATCACACCATGGTTGCTTCACGCATCAATTTCCATCAAGGGGCTAGACGTAATGTCAAGCCCATGGAAAACAAAGACAAAAATGATGCAAAGGGGAAAACCAATGTTCAAAATACTTTCCAAGTCACTTTCAACAACAACAACAATCGGTCCAAGGAGAAGGGAGTTTACAAAGGTAAAAACAAACTCTCTCCTGAAGAGCTTGTAGCTTTTTGCAAGGACCATAAGTGTCTCAAGTGTGGGGAGCAAGGACACGGCTATCGTTCTTGCCCCAAGAAGAATACTCACAATGAGACTCCTAGGGCTTCCACCATCAAAGCTCCAAAAGAGGATGCTCATTGCAAAGGATCATCACTTTCCTATGCTTGGGGAAAGATAAGAGAGCATGATGCCTTCATCTTGTTTGACCCTGGCTCTACTCTGAACTTCATATCAATGGTGTTGGCCGCCAAGTTGGGCATTCAAGCTTTTGAGATGGGAGATATGGTAATGGTTAACGCAGCTTTCAAGGGACAGCAAGCCTCCGTTACTCCCTTGATTGGGAAGTTGAGGCTTCATGTCCAAATCTATGTCGACAAAGAATACTTCTTCATCTCTCCTCTCCATGAGGATGCTATCCTAGGGGCACCATGGTTTGATCGCATGGCTGCCAACATGAAGTTCCCTGAAAGGATAATCTACTTCACCTACAGGGGAAAGAACATGTATATAGATGCTAGTGAGCGTGGTCGCACTATTTCACTTGTAAATCCTCTTGGTTTTGATAAGTCAATGAAGAGCTTCGTTTCTGCGTACATGATTTTTGTCAAAGATTCTCTTAAAGATACTAATGTTTCATCAAATGTAAATGGTAGGAATCAAGAAGAGTTAGACTTGTCTAATTTTCTAAAAGGATTCCAAGATGTGTTCATCAATGATATCCCCATGGACTTACCTCCAACACGAGGGGATGATGACCATCGCATTGAGCTCCTTCCAGGAAGCTCACCGCCTAACAAACCTCCTTATTGAGTCTCACAAGCTCAACAAGAGGAGATCATGAGGCAAGTACATGAATTGGTAGACAAAGGGATGGTGAGGCCTAGTTCCTCTCCCTTTTGTTCTCCAGTCCTTTTAGTGCAAAAGAAAGATGGTACATACCGTATGTGTGTGGACTATCGAGCACTAAACCATATCACTATCAAAAACAAATTTCCCATGCCTCGGGTAGAAGATCTATTTAATAAGCTACAAGGCTCTACCTACTTCAGTAGGATTGACCTTAAGAGTGGCTATCATCAAATAAAGATAGTGGATGAAGATATCTTAAAGACCGCGTTTTGCACAATGTTTGGTCTTTATGAATATCTAGTCATGCCTTTTGGCTTGACTAATGCACCAGCTACATTCAATCGTCTGATGGAGAAAATTTTTAGACCATACCGCAAATTCACTGGAGTGTTCTTTGATGATATCATCATCTACTCCGAGTCTTTGGAGGAACATAAGCAACATCTCCAAGTGATTTTTCAAGCATTGAGGGAGAACAAGCTTTTTCTCAACCAAAAGAAAAGCGAATTCTTCCTTCAAGAGATTCAATATCTAGGTCATATTATCTCTCACGATGGTATCCGTATGGATCCATCAAAGTTAGAGGTAATAAAATCATGGCCTAACCCAAGAAATCTACATGAGCTAAGAAGCTTTATTGGTATGTGCGCATACTATAGACGCTTCATAGCAAAATTCTCTCAAGTAGCAGGACCACTACACGACTTAACTAAGAAGAACGTTAAGTATGTATGGACTGCTAAGGAGCAAAATGCCTTTGATAAGCTCAAAGAGAAGCTTACTTCCCAACCAGTCCTCGTGCTTCTAGATCTCTCAAAGCCATTTGAGGTCCAATGTGATGCTTGTGGTGATTGCCTTGGAGCAGTTCTGCTTCAAGAATGGCATGCCATAGCATATGAGAGCGGAAGGCTCAATACTGATGAACGAGTCTTGGGCATTTATGAAAAAGAGCTTTTAGCTGTTCTACATGCCCTAGATACATGGAAGCACTACCTATTGCGGACTCCATTTATCCTACGAACCGACCACCAAAGTCTCAAGTATTTCATGACGCAAACCAAGTTTTCCGACAAACAAATGAGGTGGGCAAATTTTCTTTCGCAATTTAATTTTCATATTGCTCACATAGCTGGTAAGCACAATCAAGTGGCCGATGCACTTTCACAACAACCAAAAGTTAATGCGGTGTCTATAGCTACTCACAATGATCTATCCTCTATGATAGATGAGTATGCCACTGACCCTGACTTTAGAGACATAATGCCAGCCCTTGCTTTGGGGAAGAAAGAGGAACCATTCACCTTTCAGGATGGTTATCTTCTCCACGGCAATAGGCTATGTGTTACCCATTCCCTTTGTGAGAAAGTTATGTATGAATCCCATGCTCCTCCATATGCGGGGCATAGAGGTATTCAACCTACTCTCTAAGGAGTAGAGACGTAATTCTATTGGCCTACCATGAAAGTGGACATACAAGAGTATGTTTCAAAATGTGTAGTATGCCAAAAGACCAAGTATGATAGAGGGAAGCAACCTGGATTACTCCAGCCATTGCCTATCCCAAATTCACCATGGGAGAGTATATCCATGGATTTCATCTTTGGATTACCCAAGTCTATCCAGAGGAATACAGGAATATGGATCTACAGGTTTAGCAAGCAAGCATATTTTATTCCTGTCAAAAAGACTATTAAGGCACATCAAATGGCAACTCTCTTCATATCTCAAATTTTCAAGCACCATGGATTACCCACATCCATCGTTTCAGATAGAGATCCTAGAATGACCAGTAATTTTTGGAAAGGTCTCTTTGAAAATCTAGGAACAAGATTGAATTTCTCTTCGGCCTATCACCCACAAACGGATGGCCAAAGTGAGATAGCTAATCTTACGATACTCGATCTACTCAAGACTTATGTTACAGAAGTAGATCAACGCTCACAATGGGAAAAGTACAAACCTCTTGTAGAGTATGCCTACAATAATACTGTACATACTTCTACGGGAAAATCACCTTTTGAGATCATTGAGGGAAGACCTAAAAGTCCCTTGCTACTCAAAGTACATGGGAAGATCTTTGCCGCCGATGAGTATAGCCGTGACCTACAAGAATCTTTTCAAAAGATTAAGGAGGCTATATCCATCTCTCAACAAAGGCAAAAAGCTGCTACTAATAAGCACAGAAGAGCCTTAATGTTCAAAGAAAATGATTGGGTCTTACTCAAGTTTCCTAAGGCTCGATTAAGGCAAACGACGGGCACAAATCCTACGGACCATCAAAAGTATTATGCTAAAATATCAAAAAGATACTATGGTCCTTTCCAAATCTTGAAGCCCATCAATGAGACTGCTTATCAACTCAAGTTTCCCAACCATTGGCTCATACACAATGCCTTTCATGTAAGCCTACTTAAGCCCTACAAAGGAGAGCCACCAATTGAACCAATTATTGAAGACCGTCCCGAAGTTGAAGACCAAGAAGATGTTAGGAAATAAGACGTAGCTAAATAGATAATTGAGTAGATTACTTAATGGAGAGAGACAGATTTACATACACGATATTATAGAGTAGAGAGAGAGAGAGAGTACACACGATATACGTGGTTCACGCAATGTGGGTTACGTCCACGGGAAAGCAGCCACTCAATGGCTTTAGTACTTCAAAACAAGAAGTAGTTTACAAAGGGATTATACCCTTAATGGAGCTCCCGCCTTGCTTCACTCTCACCACCTCACACTCACCTTGTTGCATCAACTTCAGACTCTAAAATGTGTGTAGAAATGGCCTCCTTTTATAGGCCAAAAGGGCTACCCTCTCTCATGAGAGGCAGCCATGTGTAGCCGCCCTTGTGTAGATAAGTCCAAATTGGACCCTCCAATCCACCCATGTGTGGCCGCCCTTGAGAAGACAAGTCTGCCTTTGAATTCGACCACCGGCCATTGACTTCCGACCACCGGCCACCGGCCATTGACTACAGGCCACCGGCCAACCGATCGGTTGTTTTCCGACCACTTTCCGACCGCCGTCTGGCCATAATATTCCGGCGAAAAGGAATATTCCGACGAGGGGAAAAAAAGTATCAGGGGGCTTCCGCCCCCGAGGCCCCTAAAGTTGCCCCTGATTTTTTACTGTGAAAATTTTGGTTTCCGATGAGTGATTTTCCTTCACGCACGATGGCTTCTTCTCATAATGGGGGCCTTACAAATGTGCGCTTTTACCACAGAAAATTACAAGGGTAAATCAGGCTCCATACTTAACAATCTCCCACTTGGAGACTAATCTCCAAACCAAACCTGTGACTGCTTTCCATTCTGGCTTCTTATCCTTGAATGTCGATACAAGATGAGCAAAAGCTCAACTTCTCCTTGTTGACCACCTTTGTAAACATGTCTGCAAGATTTTCACTTGTATGCACCTTTCCTTGCTTTAGCTGTCCCTCTTCCAAAAGAGTGCGTATGAAGCGATATCTCACCTCAATGTGCTTTGTCCTTGAATGAAAGGCTGAGTTCTTCGCAAGATGGATAGCGCTTTGGCTATCACTGTACAAGACACAATTGTCTTGTTTGAATCCAAGCTCTTCTAAGAATCTGTGAAGCCACAGAATTTCTTTGCTTGCCTCTGTCATTGCTACATACTCTGCTTCCGTGGTAGAAAGTGAAACCACTTTCTGCAGCTTTGAAGCCCAGCTTACTGCTATGCCTCCAACCGTGAACACATAGCCAGTAGTGCTCCTTCGAGTATCTTTGTCACCTGCCATATCTGCATCAGCATACCCTTCTAGAAAAATATCAGCTCCTCCAAAATACAAAGCATTTGTTGTTGTCCCTTTTTGATACCTAAGTATCCACTTCACAGCTTGCCAATGCTCTTTACCTGGGTTTTCCATGAACCTACTCACAACTCCCACTGCATGTGCAATGTCTGGCCTTGTCCAGACCATAGCATACATTAGAGAACCTACCGCTGCAGCATATGGAACTTTAGACATATAGGCTATCTCCTCTTGTGTCTTTGGACACATATCCTTTGTTAGTTTAAAGTGACCAGCCAAAGGTGTAGAAACTGGTTTTGCATTTTGCATTGCAAACCTTTCTAGTACCTTCTTGATGTAATCTTCTTGAGATAGCTTTATTATTTTCTTCGTCCTGTCCCTTGATATTTTCATACCAAGTATCCTCTTTGCAGCACCTAAATCTTTCATTGAAAAAGATTTAGACAGCTCCTCTTTTAGGTCTTTGATGTCCTGCATGTTAGCACTTGCAATCAACATGTCATCAATATACAACATTAGGATGATAAATTTCCCATCTCCCAAATTCTTCATGTAGACGAAGTGATCCGAGTTACATCTTGTGAATCCATGATCCAACATCCATCGATCAAACTTCAAGTAGCATTTTCTTTATGCTTGCTTTAAACCATACAAGCTCTTCTTTAATCTGCAAACCCTTTTCTCCTTACCTTTTACTTCATACCCCTTTGGTTGAAGCTTGTAGATTTCCTCCTCTAAGTCACCGTGAGGGAATGCCGTATTTACATCCATTTGCTCAAGATTTAGATCATGAGCAGCCACAAGGCTTAAGACAAGCCTAATTGAGTTCATTTTTACAACAGGAGAAAATATTTCATTGAAGTCAATACCTTTCTTTTGAGAAAACCCTTTTACCACAAGCTTAGACTTGTACCTACCTTTTCTTCCCACCTTCTTCTTCCTTCACCCTGTACACCCATTTGTTTTGAAGTGCCCGCTTACCTTTAGGCAACTCAACCAACTCCCATGTTTGGTTGCGATGTAGTGAGTCCATCTCCACTTGCATGCTCTTCGTCCATTCTTCTTTGGATTCATGTTGCATAGCTTCTTCGTATGATTCCGGCTCTCCAGAATCTGAGATCAAGAGATGGTTGAAGGAAGGAAAAAACCTTTCTGGAGGTCTACTTGCTCTTGTAGATCTTCGGGGAATAGGTTGAGGCTCTTCATTTGGTTGACGTTGTTGCACATTGTCACCGTTTGGAGTCCTTGAGTCTTCACCGTCCTCAAACTCCATGTACTCATCACCTGTTACTTTTGTTTGTTTTCTTTCCAAGTAATCTTTGTACATATTTTGTTCGTTAAAAATTACATCCCTACTCCTTAAGATTTTACCATCTTCAGGATTCCATAGGCGATACCCAAAGTCACCTTCTCCATAGCCAATGAAGAAACACTTTTTGGACTTTGCATCTAGCTTTGATTTTAGGCTTCTATCTATGTGCATGAAAGCCTCACACCCAAACACTTTGAGAAATGCATAATTCACCGGTTTACCTGTCCATGCCTCTTCTGGAACTCCCCCATCCAATGGCGTTGAGGGTGACCGATTGATTAAGTACACAGACGTACTTACAGCTTCCGCCCAAAGCTCAAGAGGTAGGCCTGCATGTAGCCGCATGCTTTGTGCTCGCTCCATGATTGTCCTGTTCATCCTTTCTGAAATCCCACTTTGTTGAGGTGTCCTTGGGGTTGTCCGTTCCCTCCGAATGTCATTGCTAGCACAAAAGCTTTCAAAAGCTTTGCTGCAATATTCGCCTCCATTGTCGGATATGAGGCATTTAACCTTGGTACCTGTTTCATTCTCCACAAAGGCTTTCCACCTTTGAAATATGGAAAATGCATCGGATTTATTCTTCATGACATAAACCCATGTTTTTCTAGTCGCGTCGTCTATGAATGTTACATAGTACAATGAGCCACCAAGTGATGGTGTACTTGCAAGACCCCAAACATCAGAATGAGCCAACTCAAGTTTTTTATTTTTTCTTTCATTTTCTGATTTTTGAAATTTTACCCTCTTTTGTTTACCATAAACACAATCTTCACAGAACTCTAAGTCCATTTCTTTCAAACCTGGTAGAAGCTTCTTTGTTTGAAGCATTTGCATTCCTTTGGCACTCATATGCCCAAGTTGGTAGTGCCACACCACACTATCAACTTCTGTAGTTGCTGCACAAGCTGAAGGTTAAGTGCTCATAGTACACAAGTAAAGTGTACCAACCTTTTCTCCCTTGGAAACCACCAAAGATCCCTTTGAGATCTTCCACCGTTTGTTTCCGAATGCAATGTTGTGACCTTCATCGTCCAATTGTCCTGTAGAGATCAAATTTTTCCGAAGAGAAGGAACATGCCTAACATCTTTAAGCTTCCATTCATTTCCATTAGTAGTTTTGACAGAAACTGTACCTTTGTCGACAATCTCACAAGCTTCATCATCTCCCAAGTATACATACCCAAAATTACCTTTGGTGTAATCTTGGAAATGTTGCTTGTGTGGTGTCGCATGGAATGAAGCCCCGGAATCTACTATCCAGGAATTAGACACATTGTCTAATGAGAGAATTAGAGCATCTTGCTCTACTTTACCTGCCACATTGGCCTCCGATGTTGGCTTGTTGTCTTGAGACTCTGTCTCCTTCTTCTTCTTGGACCAGCAATCCTTCTTGACGTGGCCCTTCTTGCCGCAGTTCCAATATTCAAGAACTGACTTTGTGCATGACTTGCTCCGTCTTGAGCGATCACGACCCTTTTGGTTTTTGAACCTCTCCTTAGGCCTTCCTCTTGTTTCCACTGACAATGCAGCACTTGATGATTCTCCTGTGCTTCTCCTTCGTATTTCCTCACTTAGGAGAACACCCACAACATCATCAAACTTAAGAGTATTTGTACCAAAGATAGAATTACTTACAGCCATCACAAGGCTGTCCCAACTATCCGGTAGAGATGATAGCATAAGGAGAGCTCGCACTTCATCATCGAAATTGATTTTCACCGATCGAAGTTGACTTATGTTTGTGTTAAATTCATTTAGGTGTTCTGCAACTGAACCATTCTCTGCCATCTTTAGATTGAGCAAGCGCTTCATAAGAAATACCTTATTGGATGCCGATGGTTTCTCGTAGAAGTCGTCAAGTGACTTCATCAAGTCCTCCGTGGTCTTCATCTACGAAACATTGAAGGCCACCGTTGATGCCAAGCTTAACCGGATTGTTCCCAGTGCCTTTCAATCAAGGACAATCCATGCTTCATCTACCATTGTTGCGGGCTTCTTCGCAAGACCGCCTAGTGGCAGATAGAGGTCCTTCTAGTAGAGATAGTCTTCAATCTACATCTTCCAATGCTGGTAGTTTTTGCCATTGAACTTCTCAATCTTGAGCTTCCCTTCCTCCGCCATAACTCCCACTCAATTCAAGGAATCCTTTCCTTGAGATAATTTAGCTACGAGCAAACCTTGCTCTGATACCAGTTGTTAGGAAATAAGACGTAGCTAAATAGATAATTGAGTAGATTACTTAATGGAGAGAGACAGATTTACATACACGAGATTATAGAGTAGAGAGAGGGAGAGAGAGAGAGAGTAACACGATATACGTGGTTCACCAATGTGGGCTACGTCCACGGGAAAGCAGCCACTCAATGGCTTTAGTACTTCAAAACAAGAAGTAGTTTACAAAGGGATTATACCCTTAATGGAGCTCCCGCCTTGCTTCACTCTCACCACCTCACACTCACCTTGTTGCATCAACTTCAGACTCTAAAATGTGTGTAGAAATGGCCTCCTTTTATAGGCCAAAAGGGCTACCCTCTCTCATGAGAGGCAGCCATGTGTAGCCGCCCTTGTGTAGATAAGTCCAAATTGGACCCTCCAATCCACCCATGTGTGGCCGCCCTTGAGAAGACAAGTCTGCCTTTGAATTCGACCACCGGCCATTGACTTCCGACCACCGGCCACCGGCCATTGACTACAGGCCACCGGCCAACCGACCGGTTGTTTTCCGACCACTTTCCGACCGCCGTCTGGCCATAATATTCCGGCGAAAAGGAATATTCCGACGAGGGGAAAAAAAGTATCAGGGGGCTTCTGCCCCCGAGGCCCCTAAAGTTGCCCCTGATTTTTTACTGTGAAAATTTTGGTTTCCGATGAGTGATTTCCTTCACGCACGATGGCTTCTTCTCATAATGGGGGCCTTACAAATGTGCGCTTTTACCACAGAAAATTACAAGGGTAAATCAGGCTCCATACTTAACAAAAGAGGTGCTACAACCCGAAGCTATCCTTCGGCATGAAGACAAGGTACTACGACATGGTAAGATTATCCGACGGTATCTTATTTAGTTTAAAAATTATCCTTTTAAAGATGCTAGATGGATGCAAGGAATACAGCCTAAGGATAGTATGGACCTTGTCAATGCTTACAATGCTACATTAGAGTAAGAAAATGTACAAGTTTCTTTTAAATGACTCATGTTTTTGTCTTATAAGACTAGTCCTCTTTTTAATTGTGCACAAATTTAACTAGTATGCATGCTAAGGATCATGTTTGTGATGACGACGTCTCTCAAACACCAAGTAGAATTTGTCACTCTACTTTGGGAAAATGAAATGGACTAAAGAGCAGACATGCTTGTGGCAGCTATGTCTCCCAAGCACCAAATGGATTAGTCATCCATCTTGGAAAGATGTCGTAGGGTAAAAGGGATCCTCTACCCGCTAAGTAAAATTGACTAATGAGTGAGGCTTTATCTCTTCTACCTCATAGTCGAGGACGACTATGATTTCAAGAGAGAGGTAATGTCATAAAATCTAATATCTATTATCCAACCAACCCAAATGATTTTCTCATATTAAATTGATCACTTAATCTGGGAGAATAAACGGGAACAAGTGTTAAGATATAGACATATGTTTATAGATCTATCTCAACAAGGGGCCAATGGTAAAGGGGCCCAAATGAGAGATGGTCTATCAAAGAGCAAGGCTAACAAATGGAGCATAAGATCTTAGGGTTAGCTTCATTGAAGACCTCCAATAATGTGTGTCAAAATCCTTTGACCTTAGGTAAGCTAGGACTGAGCTTGAGGCGTGGGAACCTGACCCAGCTCGAGGTGCTTGTCATGCTTGATGACTAAGGTGCTTGAGGTGCTTGATGATTGAGGTGCTTGAGATGCTTGAGGTGCTTAATGATTGAGATGCTTGAGGTGCTTGACATGCTTGAGATGTTAGGGTTGCACTTGACGTGAGAACACAGCCCAAGCTTAAAGTGCTTAAGAGCCAAGCTTGTGGTGGGAATTGGGCCTATGCATGAGGGGCTTGAGGTGTCAAACAGTCAAATATTCAATCCCTACAAGGAGGGAGCGACCCCTACATGAGGGGGGATGAGAGAGAACACCCACACACTCACACAAGGCATGCATAGTACAAAGAAAGCAAAAGCGACACTTGTAAAGTTCCTCCTCATGTTGCCCTCATGGTGTGCCTGAAGCCTATTGGTTGGCCACCCAAGGGGTCCAATAATAATTTAGGAGATTTAATTAATTGATTTAACATTTATCTAGCCCTCTATCTCAAAGGGGAAAGGGGGACACTTGTCTCAAGGCTACCCTTGAGGCTTGTAATGCCTCATGCTTATGATTGGCTAGGCCTGGAGGGGTCCAATGAGCTTCAAGCGTGAGCTACAAGGGGGAGTCGACCCAAACAAGCTAGGGGGTTGCTTAGGGGGTATACTCCCCCACACACACTCACAAACACTCTCATTGTGTGCTATGCAAAGTGCAAGAGCTCCCTCTCCTTCTCCAAGCAAGTAGAGGTTGAGAGCCTACACCAACACTCTTGGATATGGAGTGCAAATCCAACCAAGAGCCATGCTTCAATGCTTAAACTTGCCATCTCCTTCTTCTTCATTACTATGCTATTATGTATACTAGCAACAAGAGTTATGATAAGTGAGGAACTAATTCTTTCTCCTACGAAATGTTTCTCCTCCTCTTCCCTACCCTCATTCCCTACTAGCTCTCTCCACCTTCGAAGGTGTTTGAGGTCTTGGGACTGAGGCTTGGGATAGTTAAAGCTTTCTTCAAGTTTCTGTTATGTTTGTGATGCATGAAGCTTTCCATCTTCATTGCATCACCTAGGTCACAAGGAACACAAAGATTGTATTGTAACAAGTCTCTCTTAATGGGAGAAATGATAATACAAATTCCTATCGGAGGGGGGACCGGCTCCACATAAATCCGGTCCTCAATTGTTGTCATGTTCTCTAAATTCTCTCTCTTGCAAAAGTATTGTTCATGCCAAGTTAACTAATTGCTATGATTATGTTGCTATCTTCAATTACGTTCACCCGTTTACTCACAAAGTCATTTCTCAAAAGTACTCTCATTAATTTTCGCTACTCTCAAATTAAATAGGCCAATTCCATTACAAGTACGGAATCGGCCCCGGTGAACTTTAATCTGGTGATATCTTGGTAACCATAACTCTGATCATTGATCTGAAAAGACCAACGCATTCACTTTATCTCTGTCTCCTCAGCTGCAGTTGCCCAATCCGGTACGGATCTGCAATTGACTCAAACTTCAACCTGCCATAACTTCCTCACCGTAGCTCCAATCGAGGAGCCGTAAAGACAGGCTGGTAGAGCACCTCAAGCACTGCAATTCTAGATCATAAACTCCCATCTGTGTTCACTTCAAGTATACTCTTTTTTAGCATCAGGAAGGCATCTGTTGGCCCTTTTAAGCCGCATCTAGTATACATTAATCATTAAAGTTGACATGTTAACAAGCCCTGATGACTGCTCAATAAATGTGTAGGCTTCAAAGAAGCTCAGCTTGCATTTCTTTGCTCTTTTTCCCATCATGGAAGCGGAGCTGCATGACCATTCTTTTGAAGGCAAAGAAAAGGAAGGGGGGGGGGGGGGGGGGGGGGAGGGGGGGGGGGGGGGGGGGGACTCCCTTCAGTAACGTCGGCGCTACTGCTTGCTTAGCAAAGGAGGGGTTTTCCGTGACGCCCAAGCAAGCTGAATATAGAAAGTGGGGTGTCGCATGCAAAAAGCAAGCCAAAAACAAAAGGAAGGGCTCGCATGCAAAGAGGAGGGAAAACACACATCCATAGGGGTGGGAAAATTTTTGGAAAGTTAAGGGGAGTTCGAGCTTTTTTTTTAAGCCCAACATAGAGAAGAGGGAGTGGAGAGAGCTCTTGTGTTTTGGCAATTGGAGAAGAGAAGAACAAGAAAAAGACAGAGACAGAGAGAACTTTCGAGAGCTCACGAAGCCGGTTTTGGGGCTCTTCTTTGCTACAAGAGGAGAGGAGCTTCATCATCAACACCGGGCCTTTTTTCCATTAATGAATGCTCAAAAACAATGATTACTACTCTAATTGGGTTTAAACCCTTTGTAAAGGAGCATAAACTCCTTTAATCATACATTAATCCAATTTTCGGTGTCGTTAACGGCACTGCTTGAGCAAACAAGTGTCGGTTCTCGTACGTGGTTCTAGTTTCACTTGTTTTCGTGCTTCATTCTCCATTGCAAAGAGGTTCTACTCTATCGTGCAATGTTGTGCATCTTCTCTCTCACCTTTTTCTTACAACCAGAGACCCCATGCCTTCCCGGTTCACCTTTTGAACCCAATATCCCCCGACAACGAGCATAGTGGGTATCATAACTTTTGTATCGAACATTAATATGTAATGTTGGAAGCCAAAAATGACAGAGGAGACATCCTAAGTAAGAGAACATTGAAAGTACCTCCACATCAAGACAATGAGCTCCTACAAGAGAACTATGTCCGTTCCTATCAATTTCGTCCAAACTAAGCATGAATACGATAGTCAACAACAATTAAGGGTCTTAGCTACAACAAGTGTGTCGAAATCACAAATTACAACTGCAAGCTTATAACAAGTGGAAATTCTTTAGGGAGTGTCCATATCAATGAGCATTAGAGCATTAGATCATCACTAGCGTGCTATTAGGGATCACGCATTGCATTATAATGAATCTATGCAAAGGACCTTTGCAAACACATGACAAATGTTTCTGAAATGATACAATCTTGACAGAAAGATTTGAGTTGAGTTGGTGCAGTGCTTGAATCCAAGGAGTTGCTCTGTAGGAGGGTGAAAAATCTCATCAACTTTGTCGGCCATTGCAAGATCAACTTGATCCAAAACATGGGATCTTGCAAGTGATTTCCCGCGTTTCCTTTTGTTGAAGGTTCACTCAATAGCAGTTAGGTCCCTTGTTGTTGAGAGAGGTTGCACTTGATTGTCTGGTTCAGTTGGAAATCTGTAAGGTGGAGAGCACCATGAGAATCTCCCCATCAAAGAAATGTATTCTCAAAAGAGTTCAAGATACCTTTCTTCGGTAGGTTTAAAATGAGTTTAAAGTTCTTCAACTAACTTGCCTAAGTGGAGTCCGGAATAGCAGTATTTGCATGATAAATCATCATCATTCAAGCCCTAACATCCCCTGCCCCCAATCGTACCTAGCTATAGGCATGCGGTGCCTCTCGAGTAGAAGCTCTTGATGTTATGCATTGTATCATTCAAGCCCTAACATCCACTGCCTCCAATTGTACCTAGCTAGGTATCCGGTGCCTCTCGAGTAGAAGCTCTTGATGTTATGCATTGTATGAAAAAAATGACATGATAAAATTTCTAAATCTTCCATGCGCACAAAATTCCTGCCTAAGCTTTCCAATGGAAACGATAGTTTTGAAAACAAACTAGGTGAGTAACGTTCGGTCGAGGGATTTGTCTTCGACTTCTGGACGTTTCGATCATGGCGATAGTGGTGAAGCTGTTATGTTTGCTGGTGCTCGGATTTGGACAAGATGCTTGTTGTTGAGGTTTGCATCCTCAATTCCACCAGGCACGGAGGCTGACATTCGATTTCTGTGTGAGCGAGGGCGAGTACATGGCGCGCTGGATGCCCTCTCGTGCATACAAGGACCTCTCTCAAGTCCTACCTATCTCTCCCTCTTCACTGCTTGCAACAAACGCAAATCCTTCTCCCTTGCCAGGCTCCTCCATGCCCAACTCGCTCCACACAGTGCCCACATTCCTCTCGCTCCTGCAGACTTCTGGGTCATGACGCTGGCGAAATGTGGTGCCATCGACGAAGCCCTTCAGGTCTCAGCTTCATTGCCCCACCTTACAGTTTTTTCTTGGACTGCCATTATTTCTGCCTATGCTGATTGTGGGCGTGGGCATGAGGCTCTCAACATGCATCAGCTCATGCTCGAAAGTGGTATTCAGTCGGATAAGTATACCTTTGTGTGCCTCCTTAAAGCTTGCGGATGCATCCAAGACCTCGAAAGGGGCAAGAAGGTGCACACGGATGCCCAACAGAAGGGTGTCACAATTGATGTTTTTGTTTGCAACGGTCTAGTGAGCATGTATGGGAAATGTGGGGCAATTCTTGAAGCAGAGGAGGTGTTTTGCGGTATGCCTCGTCGTACCCATGTAACTTGGAATGCAATGCTTTCAGTACATGTTGATCTAGGCCTTGCTGAGCGCGCATTACTATTGTTCAGACAGATACAAATGGAAGATGATGGCCCCAATGAGCTCACCTTTGTGCTTGCTGTACAAGCATGCAGCTCTCTTGTAGAGAAAGAACCAACGATTCTAGCTGAAAGAGAATGTATAGAGTCAATACCCTTACAAATTGGACGGGCCTTACATGCAGACGCGCAGAGGATCGGATATACATCAAATAACTTAGTTGGTAGCGCCCTTGTTACTATGTATAGAAAATGTGCATCTGTTCCTGAAGCCGAGGCCGTGTTCACTAAATTATCAGACTCCAATGTTGTGTCCTGGACTGCTATCATTTCGACATATGTTGATCAAGGTCGAGGAGGTAGGGCCTTACAGCTTTTTGTAGAGATGCAGAGGGAAGGCATGACTCCGAACCAGCATACATATAGAGTTGCTCTTCAAGCATTGAGTACCCTCATGGACGGATTTTTAAGACAAGAGCACGGAGGTTTATTTGCACTTCCTCAACTCATAGTTCAAGCATTGCATAAAGACTCCGATAGCCAGGATTATACATCAGATGCTTGTGTTGGTAGTATGTTTGTCAGTTTGTATGGCAAGTGCGGAGCCGTTTCTGAAGCTGAGACCATTTATCAAGGATTGCTTAAACAAGATATTGTCTCTTGCAATGCCATGCTATCTGTGTATATAGAGCAGGGGGAGCTCAAAAAAGCTTCGCAAATAATGAAGCAAATGCAAGAGAAGCATGCAAGTCTAGATGAGGTTTCACTCATGTTTATGCTACATGTGTCGAGAGAGATTGGTAGTTTAGAGGTTTGTAATGCTGTTCATTTTGGTGTGGTTTCTGCTAGGCGTGTTTCTGTTCCTTCCATCTCAGCTACTCTTGTTCACACATATGGGAGTTGTGGGAGCTCTGTCGATGCAGAGATGGTCCTAGAGGAAGTTCTTTTGCTTGATGAGCCACTCATAAATGCTTATGTCACTAGCGTTGCAGGTGAAGGGAATTCTTTGGCAGCTTTCAGCATTGTGGAGAATTCTACAGCTGCAGGTTTAAAGAGAGATAAAATATCACTTACTTCAATTCTGTCAGCCTGTTGTCGTACTGGTCTGACAGCAGAAGGTCTAGAATATTACCAGAGCTGTTGCAAACAGGACATGACACCCGATTTACAGCATTATTGCATATTGGCCAGCATGCTGGCCCGTGCAGGTGACTTCACGAGAGTTGAGAACCTTCTTGGAAACATGAGGATGGAAGCTGATGATGTGAACTTGTGGCTGTGTTTGCTGGGCATGTGCTGCATGCATGGTCATGTAGAGCTCGCACACTTCACCTTTCAAAAGGCAGTGAATTTAATACCTGAAGAGGCAGTT
This sequence comes from Adiantum capillus-veneris, assembly GCF_014529385.1. Lineage (NCBI taxonomy): Eukaryota > Viridiplantae > Streptophyta > Polypodiopsida > Polypodiales > Pteridaceae > Adiantum > Adiantum capillus-veneris. The sequence goes on along the minus strand of NC_140941.1, from coordinate 21,791,178 downwards.
GCTTATGTCTTAATGAGAAACCTCTGTAATCATTCTTGGGGACAACAGTCTTGGCTCTCTGAACTTGGGGATGAAAAGTGTCCTAGGTTTTAGAGATAAAGAGGGCCTAAACTTAAGCTTAAAACTTCAAGATTGCAAAACCCTACACAAACTTCTGAGCTGTAGGGCCGCACAGCAATTTTTGTGAAAAAGAAGAAGAGAAGTCTTAACGTCCTAGGAACAATCCAATGGACCTCAAAGATCTATCCGACGAGTTTTGAACTCAAGACTTGATACTCCTAAGGGATCTGGGATAAACAATCTACCACACTTGGGTCATGGAAAGGTTATTCTAGTTTCCACAATCTGAGCTCCTCAAGAGAGTGCACAAGAGAGACTCAGTTATCGGTTAGTTTTTGAATAACTAAGTCTCATGCATGTCTGAACTACATGCTTCATTGTCATTTTGTATGTTGTTTTGCAACTAATGCTATTTGGGGTATAGTTACATTTTTGTAAGGTATAGTTGAACTAAGCCCTTCGTGTGAGCATTGCATTAAGCTGCTTAGGCATATACACATGTACATTGTACGCATATGCATCCCGTATACAAATAGGGGCAAGCACTAATGTGATCAAAAGATGAGCACTCAATAGGGTGTGATGCTCAGACTCATGCACTTTATGGGGGAATAAAGTCCAAAGTTAATGAGACTCCTATCTCACATCGAGAGGATGAGAGTAAGTTGGATGGAGGCGATGGTGCGAATCGCACTCAAGGAGATGGGCTCAAGTATGTGAGGGTGGTTCCCTCGTTCAGAAAAGAAAATGGTTTTGTAGCCTAAGGCAATATACGTGGTGTAATGTATGAACTATGATCCTAGGGATTGCTCCCAGGTTGTGGCTTTGTAAAAAAGCCTCATTCATTTTGGAGTCTATGGAGGCATCATGAAGCAAGTGTAATGCATCCCGTCACTTGTCTTGCAGCCATCCCGAACTTAGGATTTTGCTCTTTGTGCATCTTTTGGACTTTTTTACTTGATTCCCTTGCAATTCTTGGAAGTCGATGTGAAGGGTTTTACTGCATCTTAACCATGTACTCCAAGACTCTCTCCGTACCCAAAACCATAATGAAAAGTGATCCGGACTCAAGAAGTAAGAACACATATGGTGTTTGTGTCTTGACTCAGAGAGAGTTCGTAAAAACACGCTTTTGGATATTCTCAAACTCTTTTCAAAGTAGACTGAGAGATGCTGCCACCCCATACTTCCACTCCGTAAAGGAGTACTTCAAATGCATAATGGCCACTCTTCCCAGCTTCCAGTCATCGCAAAGCATAAGCATTCCATTTATGATTGGCCGGAACCTTATGGCCAAGGACTTGAAGCTCTCTACCACTTCAAGGGGCTCTTTATTGTACACAATGCATGGCTTCTCCCTACTAAGAGTTTTCACAAACATAACGTTTGTTTTGGAGCCATTCACAATCATCCCACTATGCAAACATAAATGTTCCTTTGCTAGATCACATCAAACTTTATAAGACCACCATGTATAATCTCCATAATCGTTCCCTTGAGCCCTCGTCCCTAAACGCATAGACTACAGTATAATGAATTGTATCCCAACCGTCCAATATTTAATCTCATCAGCCCTTGAACTACCAGCTCTTTATCGAAGTTTGAAGTTTGAAGTTTGAAGTGTTAAAAATACCTAAAACAATGTGAAAATTCACTATAGCCTACATAAAGCTATCGAGAAAAATTTCATAATAAGAGGCTTCTTTGTGAGAGAGAAAAATAGAAAGTGACACTCGTATTTAAAAACATGTGGTATCACGACAAAATATTATGTTTTTTTGAAAAAAAAAGTGTAAACAATGAACTATTAAATACCAAAATCATAAAAACTAATGTTTGACACAATACTCAATGCCGTCTTTAAAGAGAGAGGTACACAAATGTGAGCACCCTCTCATAAGGGCCTCAAAAAAAAAGTTTGTATCATTAGCTTGCTATTTGGCTCTAATCCTCAAGTCATTGATATGTAAGGGAAAAGGTCTTAGGGAAAAATCAAGTCATTCATATGTAAGGGAAAAGGTCTTAGGGGACAAGGCTTAAAGATATGGAGGTGAGGCAAAGGGGTCCTAAAGATTGGGGCTAGGGACTACATAGAGGAGGGTGGGTGGGTGGACAAGACATAGCATAGTCTCCTAGGTTCTTTCAATGGTATTAGAGTTCAGTGGAGTATTATCTAGGTTTGGGAAGGGTGGTTGGAGTATTCTCTAGGTATGGGAAGGGTGACCGATGCTAGTTTTAGCACTAGTGCCATACTTTTTCCACAAAAGGAGTAGGAAAAGATTGACGACGTGTTAACGACGTGAACCGTTTATGTCAAGAGTAGTACCAAACAAGGGTGCCTTGAAGTGTAGGGCATTTTTTGCTTCATCACCAACCTCCCTCGGGGCCTCTACTGACCTACACAAGTGCTTCTCATAGCCACAAGGGTTTTCACATAGTGGAACCCTATATTTTGGGCTTGAGGCTCTTGTGGCCAAGGCTCTTAACAAAGGGCATTCATACACAGGGGTTAGGCCCTTTGGCAACTTGTCACTGCTTGGCAAGCTTTGGAGAAGTCGACAGCGGCAAGCAAGATTAGACATGTTGCAAAAAAAAATTAAAATTAAAATTTCTTGTTTTTTGTAGTCTTTGAGTACGAGTTTTTAATGGTATTATTCGATTTCGAGTTACATAAGGTATAATTCCGCTACAAGAGGAGTATCCTTCTTTCTTAAAAGAAAATTCTACTTCAAGTTCTTCCTCATGTTGTCGAAACACCCACTCTCGAACAAAAATAGATTTGAACATAGGCTCGATTTTGAACATATTCCACCTTTGGGCTCAGAAGCGACTATGTTAGACATGAGAGATGAAGAGGATGAAAATCTACCAAATGATCATGACTTTGTTGACATGCATGATTTTAATACTCTTCTACAATGACTCAAAAAATCAAAATTAATTTGGTATCAATTAATACAAATTTAATTGCCCTTCAAAACAAGCTAACAATTTTATAATGCAATTCGCCACGGGTGTGGTCAAAGATTCCCACCATGGCCAATCAAGGGGCTGATGCAACTTTATCATCAACATCATTCTTTTTTAGTGTCATGATAGGCCCAGTGCACGCCATCCTAGTCTAAGGAAGACATATGCATTAGTTGGAAGGAAATTTTACTGGCCAGGTTTACATAAGGATGTACATGAGTACTTGTTACATTGCCAAAAATTTCAAATGAAAAAAGTTGAGCCTCTCTAGGTTGGTCCTTTGGAGATCCCTAACATAAATGGGAGAGCATTTCGAGATAAAAAAAATATGATGGCCATTTTTGGAGAGCAGTTTTCCACAATTTTGGAACTACTCTTAGTTTGAGCACAATTGATCGCCATCAGATGGATGTATAGATTGAGTGAGTAAATCAGGTACTAGACAATATGCTATACGCACTTATGTCAGTAAAAAGTAGATAGAAAGTTGGGAAGACTATTTGTCCATCTTGGAGTTTACTTACCATGATGCAAAGCATGTTTCCAGGAATTTAGTACATTCATGCTCACGTATGGTCATCAACCTTGGTCTCTCGTCACCATAGGTTTGGAAAATGAGCACATATATTTGGCTAAATATTTCATCGAATAATATTTTGATATGTTATGAATTGCTAAGATCAATGTTAGCGGAGCTCAAGATTGTTACACCCATGGGAAGAATCCAAGTTCAAGCAGTTAAGCACCCTCCTTGTTGTTTCAATTATGTCTTACATCAAGAACCTTGGAGCCTATACAAAGCTATGGTTCAAAGATCAAGTGAAGCCTTTGCCTACCTCAAATGCCATGAAGAAAATATATCCAGTAGTTACACTCATGGGAAGAGTCCAAGTTCAAGCGGTTAAGCACCCTGCTTGTTGTTTCAATAATGTCTTACATCAAGAACCTTGGAGCCTGTACAAAGCTATGGTTTGAACATAAAGTGAAGCCTTTGCCTACCTCAAATTCCATGAAGAGCCTCTATTATAATTGCATTCATGTGTGAAATAATTGAGGCGGAGTGCCATCGTGGGGAATTTGAAATCTGGCAATATGTGCACACGTGTGTGTGTGTGTGTGTGTGTGTGTGTGTGTGTGGGGGGGGGGGGGGGGGGGGGGGGGGCGGGGGGGGGGAGGGAGGCAACCCATGCAATACACAGTTTCAATTTTACATGCACAATTTCATATTGTGGTTGTGTGTGTGCATGCAAGCATGGATGTAGCATATGTGATTAAGTTCCAATTGCACACACATTTAGTGCTAATGCATGTGGTTATGGACGTGTGGGTGTAGATTACAATCTTCAAATCCCATTAGCAACATAACAAGATGAGGGTACTTTAAATGTGTATGCATGCACATGCAGTTATGCTCATGTGGTTATGCATGGGTATTGTGGTTATGCATGTAAGGTCATGCACATATGGTTATGCATGGGTGGTTATGTACATATGGTTGTGCACACGTGATTGTTCACATGTGATCGATCATGGATGGTGATCGTTCATGTTTATGTTGTAGTGTTTATGCACACATGGTTGTTCACATGTGATCGGTCATGGATGGTGATTGTTCATGTTTATGTTGTAGTGTTTATGCACATTTCCTTTTGTGTGAACTCATTGCACATAGAACTAAATGGTCAATGCTTGTATTTATGTGTTCTTGCTCATGTGGATGTGTCTATGCATGAAGGGTTTGCACTGATGTGGTTGAAACATGTGTGATTATGCATTATAGCATGTGTTGAACTCCGATCATGGGACATTTTGAGTGCATAGACAATCATTGCTTATTCATATTGCACTCCAAGATAGAAAAACTTTATGCATGGGTTGAACTCCAAGTTTATGCATGGATTAAACCCCAATAGTGGTTTTTCTTGATGTCGCAAATTAGCATTATGTGTAATGTAGTACAAGGCTGGTGTTTGTTGGGGTACAACCTAGCATAGGCCTAATTTGCAACCCAAGACCCACAAAATCATCAATCCATGGCGCAATAGCTGATCTAGGGCTTGGAGGGATGAGGGTCATTGGATGCATTGAATGAGAGGATTCAAGGGATCCCTCTACTCTCATAGAGAGAATCCATGCAATGGGCTTCCTCTTAAGAAAGATTAAAGTTCATAACCGACTAGTTTGAAAACCATATCATTCTTACTGCAACAACCAAGCCTATGCATGTCTATGGGCTAGAACTAAGCTAAAAAAATCCGTTAGTACATTGTCACTTAGCTTGAAATGAAGCTCATGAAAGATTTTATTTTTTAAGATTTCATAGAAAAATGTAAAGCACATCACAAGACGACCACCCCAAGGCATGTCAAGCTACAACTCTTGGCTCCTTGAACCCACAAGGAATGTCTCCAAAAGTCTGCTAGCCTATCATGGTGACGGCTATCCCCTGTCAGCCCAAGACATCGGTGTAGAGCCTTGACCAAGCAAGCCAAGGTGGTTTCCCTTCCCTTCCAAATGCCAATAAGGCACTAGGCCTAACAAAGACACAAGCTTAGACATAAAAAAAACTATTATTTATTTGTTCATTTTTTAGCACTTTTTATGCTTCCATAATTAGAGATGCTTATGGAAAATGGACTAAGGGAATAAAGCCTAATCATAGCCCTAGGTCATGTTAGACATGAGTGGAATATTAAGGTAATCATTAGGAGTCTAAGACTAATAAAAAATGAGCTAGATTAACCTAAGGTCAAGATAAATTACCTATGATTAACATAAATAAAACCAAATTTCTAATGATTCAATTTTTTAAAACTTTTACATTTAGTTTATGGAATGATGAGAATCATATTAAGAAGCAAACACACTATCCAAGCTAGAATGTAGAGATAAGCAAAGAGCAAAGCATGGAAGGAATTCACCTAATTGTTCTCTTGGATCATCCTTGAGAGCCAAGCATCCATCTAGTTGAGGCCCCTTGATTAGTTTACTAAAAGCCAAGTTTTTTGAAGCAATCGTTAATGGAAACTCAAATCCAAAAAACAAATATTGAAAACCAAAATACACATAAAACTTTATTGAAATCCTAGTTATAAGGTCTTGAACACCCGAATATGCCAAATGAAAAAAACCCTAAGGAAAAAGTGCCTTTGGTTAATTCCATGATGCTCTCTAGTAGAAATTGTATGCATATATAGAAAAATATGAGAGATACAATGCTTCTCAATAAGCCAATTTATGAAAATTTTACAATCTCTCATTCATGATCAAAAGTTGACTAATTACTAGCACAAATGAAAACTTGAATGTAGGTCAAGCCCTAAGCTAAAAATCATTCAGCCTTCAATGAAATGAAATGAAGTGGCTCTTGAAAGGTCAAGCCATAAGCTAGAAATCATTCAACTTTAAATGAAATGAAGTGGCTCATAAAAGACAAATCTTGCATTTTAAAACTCCAAAAAAGCTGGCCAACACTAGCTCAAATGGAGATTTACAATTTTAGGTCAATCTAATGAGCTAGAGATGGTTGCAACTTTTGAGGAAATGGCGCTAGAAATCCAAATACTCTAACCCCTACATGCCCCATGGAATCTTATGCCTACCAATGATCCTTCAAAAAATGGCTCGATCATTAGTGCTAAAGAGAGTTTACATAGACATCAAGCACGAAAAATGCTATGCTCTATCACTCAAGTCCCATAATGCAACCCATACAAAGCATAATGACCATCTAATCAATTCTCAATTTTGCATCATAGGCCAATACCCCTTCAAATTAAGGCTCTATCATTAGTGCTTATGTGGCTTGCTTCACTTTAATTCAAGCACTTTAAGAATGCACAATTGATGCCAAGCCCAAATTTTAATGCACACTCTCATTGCCCAAGCATCAATGCATTACCAAAGATAGCTCTCAAAGTGAATCACACATGCATACAATCACAAGGAATTTCATTTAATGCAAAGAGAATGTTAGCCAAACCACATGCTAAAGGAATGCGTAAGCCAAAAAATTTGTTGCAATGATGTTCATTTATGCATGGATATCTTCAGATAATCATCACCCCCACAATCGATCAATGCTCAAATCCTTGCTCTCATACAACAAATATGGTAGACATAGAAAAAGAAGGAGGAAATTTACCATTATGAAGTGCAAATTTCAATTTTAAACCTCTCTTTATACGTACAAAGGTTGGCTAAGCACTAGCTCACTACTAATATAGGCTAAATCAAGAAGCTAGAGATGATTGCATGGTGTATGTATGTCTTGAAAAGTTGTCGGTGGGTTTGCCTCCCAACAATAAATTTTCTCGCACACAACCATGGAAATGAAGCGTCATGCACAATATTTTATTCGAACAATGTGGAGTATGTGAAACCATTGAATATAAGACAAATTAAAGATGCCAAGGCTAGGAATTTGGATATCCATGAAAGTACCTGATATGGCGCCTACTTCACTTTGTGGTAGTGTGAGGCCTTGTGTGGCATGAAGAAGAGGTTTATTGTGCATTGTCATCACGTGGCATGTACACAATCTGAAATAAAAATTTTCACCTCACTTTTGATACTTTTTGATGTATGGGAATAAAATTAATAATGTACATGTTGTGATATATGTGAAAGCGGATAGCTTGGGGCAGTCTCATGTATGACGTGGTGGCTACTAGGAGACCTGACATTGCATATGCAATGGGAGTTATTAGTAGGTGTATGCCCAATCCTAGAAAGAAGCATTGGGATGCTATCAAATTGATTCTTAGATACTCGAGTAGCACATCAAATAAATACTTATTCTATGGTCATGGAGATTTATCCATTAGGGGATATGTTGGTAGTGATTATGCAAGCTGTGTTGACAATCGTAAATCAACGACTAGTTGGATCTACATTTGTGCTTGTTTTGCTATTTCTTGGAGAACCATTCTTCAAGATTGTACATCAAGTTCCACTACAGAGACAGAGTATGTCATTTTGAGTGAAGCATGCAAAGAAGCTATACGGCTTACTCGTCTAGTGGAAAATCTCGGCATGAGTAGAAGATACTAGTTCTTTAATTTGACAGCCAGAGTGCTATTGCCTTGGAATCCGGTGTTTCATGCAAGGAAAAAACACATTGATGTGTATTATCACTTCAATTGAAATTTCCTAACAAAAGAAGCTTGACTTGGTGAAGATACATACATCAGAGAGCACAACAGATGCACTCACTAAGAATCTCTCCAGCAATTAGTTTGAGCACTGATGGGCATTGGCAGGTAAAGGTGCCGTATTCTTCACTAACTATAAAAGTATAGTTTGATACCCTCCCACATTGGCGATCATGTGGGAGAATGTTGGTTTAATGACCATGTAGGTGGGGTGCCCACCGTTCTTCACTAACTTACATCCGCTAACCTTTAAATGTATAGATAAACAATTTATGAGCCACACACAAACTAATGCACTATCGTGTTCTATTGTGAAGAAGAGGGTTGGATCTCCCTCGCTATATATGTGTGCCGTGCTCTCTCTCTCTCTCTCTCTCTCTCTCTCTCTCTCTCTCTCTCTCTCTCTCTCTCTCTCTCTCTCTCTCTCTCTCTCTCTCTCTCTCTCTCTCTCCAAGATCTCCATTCGAGGTATGGTCAATTTCAACTAGATATTGATAGAGAGAAATTTAACAAGTATTAAAATGTCTTTGGTATTGGTAAGGATGTATACCTTACCTCAACGAGAAAAAAAATTAGTTGCACATATGATGAACGGAATGAAAAAAGGTTCTACATGACTTTATATCTCAAATCCTAGTGCCATTTCTTGATGATGCACCCATCAAAAGAAAGGTGTGAAGACAAAGACACAGATGAAGATATGGATCCAAGGGGGTGCCATAACTTTGTTATAGACCATATCAAAGACTGTGAGAAGATTTTGTCAAGGTTGGAAGAAGTCAATATTACCCTATCAAGACAAAAAATAGTATTTGGAGTTAATGAAGTGTTGATTGTGGGGCATATGTGTGGTCCTTATGGTAGAAGGCCTTGTCCAAAAAAGATGGATGCAATCAAAAACATGAAAAAACATGCACAAATGTCATTAAAATTCAAAGATTTCTTGGTGCTTGCATTTTATATCCTACTTGGATACCACATTATGCACATGTACAAATCCTCTTTATAGAGTTCTTGAAAAGAATCAAAAGTTTCAATGGGAAGAAGGTCATACAAAATCCATGAGGAATCTAAAGAAGCTACTTCTTTCATCATCAACCTTGAGAAAGGTAGACTATGCTGTGAAAGACATGTCATTGTGACAGTGGACACAAGTCCTACAAGGATAGGATGGGCAATATGGAAGATAACAAAGGAAAAAGGTATGTGGTGATTTATGGGACCAGGTTTTGAGTTCTTACCAATGAGATTATACACAGGTAAAAAGGGAATTATGGGGAGTGGTTATAGCATTGAGGTGTGACAAGGTCAAAAGGGTTTTATGGGGAGTTGTTACAGTATTGAGATGTGACAAGGATTACTTGATAGGAAAATCAATGGTGTTGTGGAAACTAATTTTTTGCCTTTTCTTGGAATGATTACAAATTGTTCGACTCTTGACATTTCTATGTTGCGATGGATAGCCTACATAAAGACCTTGAATCCTAAGTTCAAACATATTGCATGGAAGGACAATCAAATGGCAAATATGCTATCTAGGGCAAGGTATGAAGATGAAAAGGACATGATTGCTGAGAGAGATGGTGCAAACACAAATTTTTACACTATTGCTCGTGCAAAGTGTAATCATACATGTTTTGTATTTTTCTTGAGTCTTTTCTAAAGGATTTATATGAGGGTGAATGAATCTTTCTAGGTCACTATTTAAGTACCTTGTACAAGGAGGATGATTGAACTAGGAAGGAATTTAAGAGGATAAGAAGGATAGCATATGGATACTTCTTGATGGATGGCTACTTATGGAAGTGTCATAAACAAAGAGATGGAACACAATTGTGGGTAGTTTGTGATAAGGTTACTCAGCAAAAGATTATCAAGGCGTTCCATGAAAGTTTATGGGCAAGAAATCGAGGTATATGTGTAACATTTGCCAAATTAAAAGAAATGTGGTGGTGGAAAGGGATGTATAAGGATGTGGCTAAGTTTGTGGAGTTTTGTGTAGCATGTCAAATGTATTCAAACGTACGGCATTGTGATGGACTACATCCTACTTATCCATTGGCCATACATTACAAATGGGTTGTGGACTTGGTCACAATGTCTTTAGGACTTTGGAAAATGAGGTATTTGGTGCTAGAGAGAAGATTTTCCTAATCAAGTTGAAGGCCATGCATTGAGAACAAAGAGTACAGAATCAATATGTAAATTCCTTCTTGAAAATGTGATATGTCACTATAGATGTGTGGGAAAGATAACTAAAGATAGAGGAGAATTGGATGTTGAAGAAGCAAGGGAGTTCTTTTGTAAGATGGGCATCAAACTAGCTTGAGTGAAAGAGGCCTACATCCTACATTAACAAAATCGTTGGCTAAGGCTTGTGAAGGTAAGCTTGGAGAGTGGCCAAGGTAACTGCCAATTGCATTATGGGCTAACTATACAACACATAGTTCAGCCACTAGCTATATGCCTGTTGAATTGATGTATGGTCAAAAACATGTGATGCAAATTGAAGATGTGGTCCTTCCATGGAATTCATTTCCATGGGAAGATGGAATGAGAAGATGTATTGCCATGGGAAGATGGATTGAGTGGAGAATACCTTCTTGCATTGCATATACAGCAATTGGAAAGAAGGCTTGAACACATTGAGCTTGCAAACACTCGACTAAAGGATGCAAGGTTTTTTAAAAAAGACAGATTTTCCAAGAGGCATAGGCTCATACCGATGCCAAATTACTGACATTGTTGGCAGGTGTCGGTATATGCATTACTAAACCTAGAGGGAGATCCAATTTTTAAATTAAAATAAAAAATTGAATTGCCAATGCACATATTTTACCGATGATTGTATCGACACACTTTTCGATGCAAATATCGACACGTATACCGACGGGAAAACCAACACTTGCACCAATGCCAATTAAAAAAACAGAACCGTGGGCTCTCTCCTCCTGTTTTGCCCCCTTTTTTCAAAACTCTCCTGCTCTCCTCTTCTCCCTTGCTTCAGATCTGTTGTTGTGGGACTTACCGGGCTTCACATCTACACTCATCGACGGCAAGAAGGTAAGATTATTTCGTACATTTATGGTACGTTTTTTCGTTTGTGTGTGTGTGTGTGTGTGTGTGTGTGTGTGTGTGTGTGTGTGTGTGTGTGTGTGTGTGTGTGTGTGTGTGTGTGTGTGTGTGTGTGTGTGTGTGTGTGTGTGTGTGTGTGTGTGTGTGTGTGTGTGCGTGTGCGTGCGTGTGCGTGCGTGCGTGCGTGTGTGTGTGTGTGTGTGTGTGCGTGTGTGTGTTTTTGCAGATTTGGTGCACACGACATCCTCTCAAGCATTTTGCGCTCACTTAGGTTGCTTGTGAGTGCACTATCCCTTTCTTTTCTTGCATACACACACACACACACACATGCACATAAACACGTAAATAAATAAAGATTCATATAAATTTACACATGTGCACACACACACACACACACACAATCTTTAAAAAAAATAAAAATAAAAAATAAAAACTTAACAATTTATGTTAAGTTTGAAAAAGAATCATTGAGTTATTTCAATTTGATTTATAACAATTTATAATTAAATTAAAAAAATTATTACTTTGTTCATGTTTAAATTAAAATTTAGTTCGTTTAATACATTTGACCATCTTAGTTCGTTTAGACATGAATGCTTAGGTTAAAGTGTTAGGGTTTGGCCATTTTAATTTATTTAAAAGTTGCCACTTAGGATTGGCTAGTTGCATGTTTCAGTCTGCTTAAACTTAGCATTTGGTCATTTCAATGCGTTTAGGGCCGTTTCACTCCGCTTAGAGCTAGCTGCTTAGGGTTAGCGACTTTTTGTTATATGGCCATATTTTGACGGTTATGATAGGTCGCATAAAGCACCTTAGGGTTAGCGAATTAGGTTCTACTAATAGATGGTCATGTTCAGATGGTTAGGGTAGGCTGTGTAAAGCCGCTTAGGTTAGGCCACTCTAAATCGGATTAGGGAAGTGTTTGGCCATTTCAGTCCACTTAGGGCTAGCCGCTAAAGGTTAGCGGCTTTTGGTTTGTGCCACTAATAGATGGTTGTATCTAAACGGGTTAGGGTAGGCCGTGTAAAGCCGGGTAGGTTTGTCCGCTCCAAATTGGGTGAGGGTAGCATTTGTCCATTTCAGTTTGCTTCAGGCCGGGCTAGCCGCTTAGGCTTAGCGGCTTAGTGTTTGGCTGCTAATAGAGATGGCAGCTTTTAGATAGTTAAGGTAGTTGTGTGAAGCCGCTTAGGTTAAGCCGCTCCAAACCGGATTTGAGAAACGTTTAGCCATTTGAATCCGCTTAGAGCTAGCCGCTTAGGATTAGTGGCTTAGGGTTAGCAACTTTTGGTTTGGCCGCTAATAGGTGGCCATATTTAGAGCACTAGGGTAGGCCATGTAAAGCCACTTAGGTTTGGCAGCTCCAAATTGGATTAGTGTAGCATTTGGCCATTTCAGTATGCTTAGATATAATTGCTTAGGGTTATCAAATTTTGGTTTGGCCGCTATTAGATGGGCATCGTGTTCAGACATGTAAAGCTGCTTAGTTTAAGCCGCTCTAAATTGTATTATGGCCATTTCAATCTGCTTAGGGCTAGCCACTAAGTGTTAGCAGTTTACAGTTAGTGGCTTAGGGTTAATGACTTTTGGTTTGGCCGCTAATAGATGGCCGTATTTAGAGCCTTACGATACACCATGTAAAGCCACTTAGGTTTGGCCGCTCCAAATCAGATTAGTGTATGATACATTGTGTGAAGTCCCTTAGGTTAAGCCGCTCTAAATTGGATTAGGGTAATGTTTGGACATTTCAACCTGCTTAGGGCTAGCTGCTAAGGATTAGTGACTTAGAGTTAGCGGCTTAGGGTTAGCAACTTTTGGTTTGGCCGCTAAAAGATCATCGTATTTGGAGCATTAGGATAGACCGTGTGAAATCGCTTAGGTTTGGCCGCTTCAAATCATATTAGTGTAGCCTTTGGTCATTTTAGTCTACTTAAGGCTAGCCACTTAGAATTAGCATTTTTTGGTTTGTTGGCCGCTAATAGATGGCGCGTCGTGTTGTTTAGACGATTAGGGTACACAAGGTAAATCCACTTAGGTTAAATTGCTCTAAATTGGATTAGGATAGTGTTTGGCTATTTTAGTCTGCTTAGGGTTAGTGACTTTTGGTTTGGCCGCTAATAGATGGTCGTGTTCATACGGTTTGACCGATAAGTGTTTTAGGATAGACTGTTACGTACTAGGGTTTGTCCTTGATCTACATGTATTGTCATGTAGACATGAATGAGTACTTATGTCGCACCCATGAATATAGGCATTGACCAATAAGACGAAAGTATTATCCGGTAGTCCTTATCTATGTACAGCTCTAGAACAAGGTGTGCGGGGATCGAGCATGGCTAGAGATTATGAAAGTAGTTAAGTTACATTGCTATCTGCCATTGGTTTGGCTAATTAGGGATATTCATGCAAAGACGCTATTGGTTTGGCCGATTAGGGATAGCGGTAGATGGCTTGGTCGATTAGAATTAGTTGTGCAAAGACGCTTATGATTTGGTCGATTAGGGCTAGCAGATTTTTGTGTGGCCATTAATAGATGGTTGTGTTCGGTTGGTTAGGGTACTCTATGTAAAGGTGCTTAGGTTAAGCCGCTCTAAATTGGATTAGGACAGCATTTGGCCATTCCAATTAGATTAGGTTTTAGTTAAGGATTAGAGGGTTAGTTTGACCGATAGGAGTTTTAGGATAGGTTTTTACCAATCAAGGTATGTCCTTGATCTACATGCATTGTCATGTAGACGTACTTATGTCACACCATGAATATAGGGATTGACCAATAAAGACGAAAGTATTACCTAGTGGTCTTGATCTTCGTGCACCTCTAGATCAAGGTGTGCAGGGATCGGGCATGGCTAGAGAATATGAGGTAGTAATATTACATTGTTATCCGCTTTTGGTTTGGATAATTAGGGTTGGTCATGCAAAGATGTTCTTGGTTTGGTCGATTAGGGCTAGCGGCTTTAGATTTTTCCATCATGGTTAGCCATGCAAAGACGTTTATGATTGGTTGTTGGTCCACTTAGGGATAGCTAGCCATTTGTTCAAATTTATCTATTAGCTCATGTTATATGCTCTAATAACAGTCAAGATGTGTGCACTCACTATTACTTGCTAATTTGTTTTACAATCTTCAGTTTAATTATGGATGATAGGATGGCCTGCCCTTGTATGCTATATAAGCATCAAATCTTTTGAAAACAAAAGATCTGTGATCACCATATACACAATAACAGCCTTTTCCCTATAGAGCAGCTACAAGATCTACGTTATCAATCTCATGGTCAAGAGAGAATAGGTCAAATCTTGGATATTCGATATCGCTCCAATCTCAACACGGACTCAACAGGGGAGGTGAACATCAAATGAAACACTACTAGTGGATTCTACCCCATCAACCATCGATGCTACTTTTCAAGAAGTTGAGATGGAACAGATGTTGGATGCATTCTTCGACATGGACCCCATCATTGAAATTCAAGGTGAAGAAAGCGCCAGTAATCAAGGCAACACTACCTCTCAGCCTCAATCATCCCGTCCACGAGCAAAAAATGACAAAGAGGAAGGAGAGATGATGAAAAGGTTTGCTTGCATTCCGCTTTACAGTAGTGTCAAAATTTATGTTCTTTGTACAGCTTTGGCAATGCTTTTTCTACAATCTATTTATGGATGGTCCGACACGAGTGTTACAAAGCTTTCAAGTAAATATATATATATATATATATATATGTCATACTAATTTACCTGGAAAGCCAAAGTTCTTGTTTAAATTGTTCAAATGGTTTTGATAGATTGTTCAATGAGCAAATTTTGCCAGAAGGCAATCACATGTCCCCTATTCGACCCGCTGTCAAACAGCTGCTTACGAACTTGGGGATGGGTTATACTAAAATGCATGCATGTCCTAATGATTGTGTACTCTTTCAAAATAAGTACGAGTATTTGAAACAATGTCCCAAATGCGGATCAAATAGGTATAGAGAGGACACACAAATTTGTCCCTGCAAAGATTCTACGATACTTTCCAATCCTTCAAGGGATAAAGGCTATGTATATGTGCAAGTCTATAGCAACTTTGATGACATGGCATCAAAGCACTAGATCCACATATGATGTGATGCGGGTGCCTGCTGATTCTCTTGCATAGAAGCACATAGAGAAATGATGGCTTGCATTTAAAGAAGAACCTCGTTGTGTTTGTTTTGGTTTGGCAATGAACGGAGTAAACCCATTTGGAATTCAGAGTTCCTCGTGGAGCACATGGCCTATTTGCTTAGTGAACTATAATCTTCCACCATGGTTGGCTATCAAGAAGGGCCATCTACTATTGTCATTGATTGTTCAGGAAAGAACAAGGTAAATAACATGGATGTTCATGTGGAACCACTTATAGAAGAGCTTCAAATCTTGCGGACATGGATTGTTGTGGTTGACATGTCTCAACCGGTCAATCGACAATATGTCCACGTACAAGGAATCCTCATGTGGACCATGCACGATTGGCCAAGCTTTGGTGAGTGTTCAGGTAAGTACTTTGAAACCTATATTTATTTGCATTCTATAGGTGATGCTAGTTCAATCCTTAATCTTTTTTCGTTCTTTCTTTTTTGTTAAAAGATTTGAGTTGCTTGAGCAACCATGCATGTCCGCTATGTGGTGCTTGACTTGGCTTTCGTCGCTCTGATTATTTGGACAAGACAGTGTACGAGGAACATGGATGATTTTTTATGAAGGTCATAAGCTGCGTGGACCAACTATATGCAAAAATAACATGCACTCATTAAAGGCGAGTGGCTGGAAAAGCATGTGGCAAGAATCAAGAGAGTTTATGCCACCTGGATGAAAAGACTCTATTTTCATGACATTCCATATTGAAGTGACTTGCTTATTATAAATCATTTGCTTGACCCAATGCATATTTTTAAAAATGTGGGGGAGATCTTGTGGAAGACCATTACTAAAAAAAGGGATAGCAAGGATGACCTGCAAGTCGTGGGTCGAATTCCAGAGATATGGCGTTGTCTTAAACCCAATGGAAATTATGCTATACCAAAAGCTTCATGGGTTTTGAGAAAGGCGGGGGAGCAACAAGTAAAGAAATTCATATCTACATTCAAAACTCCTACTGGGATCATGCGATGCTTGAAAACAGCTTTTACTAAAGATAACAAACGAAGTGGTCTTAACACTAGAATGGTAACCTAACAGGACATAAAAGTGTCCTTTCAGGGTTTTGGGAAAAATTTCCAAAACCATAGTAGATCCACTCATTTTGAAAAATCCTTTCATGAGCTTATAGTTCAATAACTACTCCATATGGAAAAAATGAGAAACTTGTAATTTTTTTCATCCCTTGGTCACTACAAGCCTCCAAAGTTGATGGACCAATGCATTTTGCCCAAAACAGCAATTTCTTACGGTTGATTGCATATAAATAAGAGTGGGGATTTTTGTAGGACATGACATAAAATGCCCCGTTAACTTCAATGGGTTGGTGACCAAAACATATCGTTGCTTTTACCGCACTAATTTTTTTTTGGGCAAAAAAAATATGTACAAAAAAGTTGCATTTTTGCCATTCTGCGGACCTATCATCAAAGTTTCTATAGTCGCGCTCAATACAGATACTATATAACATGTTTTCTTAGTTCCCTTTGGGCCTTTGGATTCAAAAGGAGCCATGGAGAATGTCAAAAGGATAATGGATCTCTCACAATTGGAACCTTGGGGGCAATGATAAAGTGCTAAACACAGCAAACATGAAAAAACTAGGTTTAGCATTATGACCTCTAGAAACCCATAGAAACTACTCAATATCTAGCCAAGTTTGTAGTCTATGATTAGATACGGTGACTACCTACAAAATACACATGATTGGCCTAAGGAACTAGCAATATTGAGAAAGTTATACTTGCTACTCTAAAATGTATCGTATTCTTCAGCAATCAAAAAACTCAACCATCATCATATACTATGCTATATAGCATATTAGGTCCCCCAAAACTCAAGGAAGATAAGCTTTATGTTATACATTACACTTACACAATCAAAATTGAATTTGGATATCAAGAAAGCCACCAAAAAAATCATAAAAGTGCTAATTTTGCCCAAAAAACAGGATTATGCAATTCTTGTAAATTGGTCATAACTTTCAATTTTAACACTTAGCTCCCCCTACAAGCATCAAAACATGTTGAGAACTATGAAGGCCTAACCTCTAGCCATCTAAACCTCACAAACATAAAGTTTAGAGTGGTATAGTTGCCAAAAATTGAAAAAAAAAAGCCAAAAACGGGACCCGTTTTTTCACACAGTTTAGGTTCAAAAATGTTGTGCAAGAGTAACGTTAATGGTGAGATCGATACTCCAAAAAAATGCTAAGTTTTTTTCAGCTCATAAGGCAACTTTGTGGATATATAGCACCTAGAAATTCATTTTCATACTCTTCAAATAATTCAAGAAAAATTGTCACTTAACAGGACACAAAAGTGTCCAAGGACATAAAAGTGTCATGTTACCATTCTAGTGTTAAGTCTCATGATTGACATAAATTTTTGCAATTTATCTTACCAATTGTCATCAAACACTGCCTGACTAATGACATAAGAAACACACTGTTATAAGATTAGTGAGTTAGTGTGTTGGATCTCATCAAAAAAGATCAAGAGAGACATCATAGATGCAGCTCGCTTAAATGCTATAGAGGCGATGTGTATGGTGGAGAAGTATTTCCAACCAACATTCTTACTATCCAAATGCATCTACTTGTGCATGTGGTTGATGAAGTTACAGTCGCTGGAATGGTCCATTATAGGTAGATGTTCTGCTTGGAGAGATTCATGAAGACGCCAAAATGGTTCATTTGTCAAAGGGCTTGCCCTGAGGGTAGAATGGCTTGTGCAGAAGTCTCTTGTTTTTATCAGTGAGTTCTTGGGTTCAGCTAACCCAGGGATGCCCCTATTGTGGACTTCTGAGACAAACACCAAGCTAATTGGGGAGAAGCCACATGGACAGGGACATCATGAGGAAGATGGATATCAAAATGCGTAAAAAGGTTATGAGATTTTGTCTTCTCAACTCAGAAGTCATGCAAAAGTGGATTGAGAAATATAAAGTGGAAAAGCAAAAACGTTTGACTGATCAGCGATTGATTTACTAGAAATATTTTCTTTCTAGATCACCTTCAAACAATGTCAGACTTTCCTATTGTGGACGCTGGCTCGATGCTACAATCTCGGAGGCAAACCGAAATGAAGTATTGATCACTGAAGAGAAAGAGGAGATGTTGAGGGGATGCAATTGGCATGTATGTATTGTATCTTCTCTTTTTAAAACCATATAAAAATATATGCAATGTGAGTCTAAAATTGTTTTATCTATCAGTAGTATCACAAATATGGAGCTTTGTGATCACATGGGTGACACTTCTTAGTGCAACGGATAGACGGGCCACCTTCGACAGTGGTATCAGGGCAATCTTTGTTCAAGAAAGTCGGAGTAGTGATAGGGATGATAATACACAGACTTGCCAACTTGAATACTTTAGCTATATCCAAGACATCTTAAAAATTAGCTTCAAAAAGTTTGATATTTTTATTTTTGATGTGAAGTGGTTCAAGGTAATTACTATTGGTCCCAATGGAACTGTGGGCAAAGATAGGAGTGGACTGATTCAAATCAACTCTAGGTGAGTGTGAACGCATGATCGGGATACATTTGTTCTTTTGCAGCATTGTGAACAGGTTGTGTTTATTATAGATCCATTGTAGAAGGAAAAAGAAGAAGAAGATTTGAGTAAACCATGTTGACTCTTTGTCATCCAAGTTGCTCCACGGAGGAAACAATTCTGCGAAGGATTGGAGGCTGAGAACGAAGAGACACTTGAGCTCCATATTGTGCGCGTATGTCGCACGTGTCAATGCAAAGAACTTGCCGATACACTGTGTGCGAGCAACAAATGGCTCCAAGCACACGACAAGCCTAAACTAGTAAGCTCAAATATGGCGTTGGTGTGTCACTCACCGCTCTACGCTTCATGTCGTGGAGGATTCATCGCCGCGAAGAAGAGGGAGACGCCGCTACGCCGCGCTCAACCGCCTCGCCGCCGTTGTGCCGCCGCAATGCTCGATCGCACTCTCTCTCTCTCTCTCTCTCTCACTCTCTCTCTCTCTCTCTCTCTCTCTCTCTCTCTCTCTCTCTCTCTCTCTCTCTCTCTCTCTCTCTCGCATACACACACACACACAAGGAGATGAAGAAGAAGTAGATGGAGATGGAGCAAGAGCACTCTTCAATTGCACAAATGAGAGAATGAGTGAATTTTAGGTTTAGTTGACTTTTATATGAGCTCGCCCCATTCACACTTGGGCGCCCATGCTTAGCCAACTAATCCCTTGAATGTTCCAGTTAGAGTGCGCCTCTCATCGGCGATCACTCTTACCCTTTTCCTAGTTTTGGACCAAAAATCCTGATACCTAACTCTACCAAGTAAATGATACAACGTCCATCATAGGTGATATGGTGTCCGTGAGCCGTGAGGGTTAACATGCCCCCCTTCCTGATGAAGATTCCGTCCTCGGAAGCTATTGAGTTGAAGCTCGTTCGTCGAGGTGGAAGAGCATTTGAGATGAATGTCCTTAGCCTTCTTCAGTCACTACAAAATCAAACAACATTGGCACAATAATTGCATTCTCATATAGAATTAAAAAGCATATGCAGTTGTAGGCAGACAATGTGATTGGTAACAGAATTTTAAACCATTTTTGTTAGCAATAAACATTAAATTACAATATAATCAAATGCATAAACAGATGTAAAGGTAAAAAATTAAACAAGTCTGGGGTCGCTAATTTAACGGTCGAAAGGCACTAGAGATCGACTATTAATACCATGGGTAAGCTTCTTAATTTTCTCAAGTTAATTAAGTTTTTTAATCGTGAGAGCCAAGTATTTCATGTTCGAGGGCTGACTAGAGGCTATACCTAGAAGACCTTGTAGTTAAGCTACAAGAAAAGGAATTTCTCATGATTTCATCGCCTGACTGATTACCTCTTCTTTGACCGCCCAAAGTCTTTTCACAGTGATTCAATTTTGATGTGTGTGCTTATTTTGTATGCCTTGGGTTTTTTACTTTTCAAGAAAAAGCGCCTACACTGGGAACCTCTAGGGCTCTAGTACCATAGGCGATACATGTGAGTGGAGTACCAAATCAAGCTGAGATTTCTCTTCCAGCTTAAGATTTTACATTGTGGCACTTTGTTTTTTTTTTGTTCGTTTTCAGAATTTTAATTTTGTAACTTTGGGGAGTCATATAACATTGTTACCCTCCCCAGGCTCATCACACTAGTAAACTCCCTTTATAATCTTTAAGCTAAAGGTCAATAGAAACTAAGCCCACTAGAAAGCGCTAGTACATTTCACACAATGCTGCCTAAATTGGATTAAGAACCTAAGTAACCATTAATTATTAGGAAGGCATTCCCCATAGTATTAAGAGAAGATCTCTAACGCCTAGCTTGGTCAAACTAGCTTCGTCGGACTGCTTGATTTTTAAGCCTAGACAAGTGATTATGACAAAAAATTACATTGAATTTAATGTTTGGTGCTAAACAAAAGCACTAAATATTATGCTACCAATCACAATCAAAGCTGATAAACATAGATGCAAAAAAGATAAGGGGCAATGCTAATGGACAAGAAACGCCTGTTTGTGTTGATGGTCGCGCTTGATTTGAAGCATGAACAAGACAAAGATCCCATGAAGGTCCAAATCCTAACAATAGCAACACGTTCATGTACACACTATGAAACACAAGGATACCTCTAGGAGGCACATCAGCGGGAAAAAAGGACTTTGCTAATCACTAAACTCTCAAACAAAAACACCGTATCGTACTAATCCTACCTACCCTCCATCACTCGAGTGATGAGGATCAAAGGTGTTTTATGACATAGGTTTCTGTTTCAATGTACCATATGTGAATGTGTAGGTCTGGGTCAATGTTTGACTTTTATTGTGCATATTCATTTGCTAATTGCTCTTGCTTTTTATTATTTTTATTTTTTGTTTGTTTGCTAGAACTAGTATAATGCTGTATATATACATTCCCTAAGATTGGTGATTGAGAGGTCAGGGAGGAAGGTTGAGAGGGGAGTAAGTGAATGATGACTATCAGCAAACACTCCCCCCTTCCTTGGGTAGATCATACGGTTTGAAATGTGCTCGTCACCCTTTGAAACCAATTGTTCCAGTTGGTAATAGGTGAGGATTTTTGCCAGTAGTTTTCTATTACCCTAGGTGCCTCATCGAGTTGCAAGGGTGGCAAGGTACTCTGAACTTGAAGTGGTCCATCCATTAGGGAATTTTGGAGGTCATTTGGAGGGCCTTCTAAGAAAATGTATTTTTTGCACTCTCTCTCTAGAAAAAATGGCAAATAATAGAGCTGGGTCTTTCATAGTAAAAGTTCAAAAAGTGTACTTTAAGTAGATTCCTTACTCTTCTGAACATTCGTTTGTAGTGATTGAGGGATAATCCTCTTTTCAGTTGCATTGAATGAACCTCGTCAATATGGAGGGAATGAGTCTAACATGGAGGGACGAAGGCACAGCCGCTATTCACTTTCCATTAAACCTGCACATTTGGCTAATGGCGCACTCCTCAAATGGCACAAATGTTACCCAGAAACGAGCCAAATATCACCTTCACATTGATTTGGACAATGAGTACCAACCATTGATTAAGCATAGTAAAACAAACACACCTATACCTCCCGCTTCCATGGACACGCTCAGAGCTCAGGGAGCTAAACACATAGATATCTGGACGAGAGGCTCTCTCTACCCTAAGAATCCAATGACTAATGCGTCTCCACCGTTTGTCAATCCTACAAGCTTATTGACCTTTGTTGGTGATGGAGAAAAGGGCCTTCTGGGTTATTGTAAATCTCTTACAAGAGAAGCTGAAACTTACAAGGGCATTCTCCAAGCTCAACAATGTGAGATTGTTCACCTTTCACATTTACATTCTACAGATCAGGTTACCATTTTGCAACACAAAACAGAGGTACAAGAACTGAAAGTAAAGGTGCGAAGTTGTCAAATGAAGGACACAATCTTGGGTGGTCGTATCCGAAAGAAGCAATTGCGCAATCTTGAAACATTGCAGGTTGCATCCGGAGGTCTCAAGAAAAGAATCCGAGCATTAAGGTGATGCTTCTTGGTTGGCTACATTGTCTTAGTTAAGTAATATTATTTTTTTTTCTTGTTATGCATTGTTTTCATGTGCCTAAATAGTGTTAGTGAAGCAAATTTTCTGTTATTTACTTATGCATTGTCTTCATGTAGAGATTCAATCTATCCTGACAAGGAAAACATTGACCCCAAAGCCAATATAGGAAAGAGATTGAAGCCACTTATAAGTAGAAGCCTGGCAGCAGATATAGTACATGACAAGAAGTTTAAGGTCCTACAACGAAATGTAGTGGACCGCTTTATTTCAGAGAACTCAGTGCCTGCAAAAGAGAAAAAAAGAGATACAAGGCACACTTGATTCACTTGGTGTAAGAAAAAGAGGATATTCGGCTATCCAAAAGTCTGTCTTATCCATCTTTGTTAAGAAGGGTATAAAATCCAAACTTCTACCATCAGCCTCAAGTGTTTGGAAAGAGAAGCTTCAGCTTAACGAGGCACAGGGAGACTATCTTGGACAGCCTTTTCATATTAAAGCAACTTACAGTGGCCATGGAGCAAACATGGCATATGATGAGTTCAATAATATTTTTATGGACCTGCAGATGTTACAAAAGAGAATGGTGGAGTTTTACAACATCACATTTGAAGAGTCACGAGGGGTATTACATTTTGTGTTAAAACTAGATGAGTGTGAGCTTGTTAAAGAGAAAAAGCTAGAGCATGTTACTATTACTTTAATGAATAGAGCCCTCTCAAAGTGTCCTAGTGATGATCCTTTGTATTTTAGTGTTCAATCAGAATCTAACATATGGTGGCTTGGTACGTTTGAGGTAAGCGAGATTCTCAGGTAAGCTCAAATATTCACATCTACTTAAGTCTCATTTATTTTGTGTTGCAGGTAAAGAAAGAACATCATGAGATTCTATATTGGGTGCTCCATCGAACTAATATTCCGGAAGTGATTGATCGACAGACTAACCAGGGAGAGGTACTACGTCTAGATGGAAGGGGAGACTTTCAAGTTCAGTGGCATCTTGCAGGTGACCTCAAAACATTAAAGTGCATGTATAATTGTGGAATGGGTGCAATGGCAAAGTCGCCGTGTTTGTTCTACATGGAGCCTGCAAAGGTCATGGACCCAAAGTGGTGGAGAAAAGCTCCAACACGTCACATTGAGGATCCTGCTTTTCAACCGGTTTTGAAAATACCACTTGTGAATGTCCACATCTATACAATGCATACCCTTTGTAGAATTGTGGAGAAATTGGTCTACTTATATATCAGGTTTGCTTGGAAGATTAAGAACTCAGCAGAGCGACAAGTAGCCCTACAATGCTTAGAATTGGTACTGTCGGATATGGGGCTTCATGGTGGCAATGTGAAAATCCAGCGGGATGAAAAGAGATCAACTGCTGAGAAGGATGTCCCATGCAAACCATCCATCGATGGGGTGAAGGAATGGAGGTTTTTATCTAAACCCCAAGGTACAAGAGATCCGAAGCTAACAAAATATGGAAAAATATATAACACATCTTATGCTAGCATGGTAGAGTATCAGAGCTGGAAAAAGCTACATATTGCAGTCAAAGACCAAGAACCAACTACTCATAACGCGAAGGCTGAGGTTTGGCGATCAATAGGCATCCTATTTTTGATGTGCGACAAAGATGACTGGTCACAAGGTGATATGAACAAGTTCAAGGAGAATCTCAACCTTCTCAAAAAATCATTCAAGACAGCATGGACAAACACCCAGATTACTCACTACATGGTATTATCGTGTATTTGATTCTCTTTTATATGCAACTATGTGAGTGTAAAACATTCTAACTAATCTGTTTTCATATCCAGCACATCATCTTCAATCATTTACCATATTTTATACAAAAGTATGGGAACCCGGAAATATGGAATACCCAAGGGATGGAAAAGTCTCATTACATGGCGAGAAATGCTTATTTCAGGCACACACGACATGGTGGCTCTCAAATCAAGGCTAGCAGTTTGAGAGAACTATTTGAATGGTTCTATCGTAGAATCATTCATCAAATGCATGCAAAAGAATTCTTGGCAAATTCAGCAACAGCACAAGCTATCAGACATTTACAACAACAAAAAGTTAAAAGATCAATGGCATACAACAACTCCGGAGCTCGTGAAAGTCAACGAAGGTGGAGAGAGACAATGGTGTATGTGAAACACAAGTGGAGAAAGATACTCTGAGTGGATGACGTTGTACAAAATTTATGTAATACATGATCTTATACAATTGCTACTTGAAGTGTATCAAGATTTTGAAGGTTCAATTTTGTTTTTTGGCATGTCACCCTTGTAACGAATCATGAGATGTTTGCCATACTCTAAAAGTTCATCTGGGTTTTGTCTACCAAGAGCTAGTGCCATTGCTGTGTAGGTGTAGTAATACGCTGCCCGACCACCTGTATAGCCCGGGCAGTAACGAAAACAATCTCTAGCAAACACTTTGTCCACAAGAATGACTTTATCTGCACTTTTGGGCAGCACGGGTCCACCCAAGAAGCGTGATAGTGTCTTGAATGTGTAAGTTTCTATTGAAACCTCTTGTGACATGGAATTGTGAAAAACTACTATTGGCGACTCGCAAAGCTTTGAAAGGTACTGCGCTAGGGCCGCATTCCTTCCACGATACTCTCGAGTCCGCCGCCGAAGGAAGTCATCCTTGTCAGCAATCCAAGACTGCACATATCATGTCAGAGTAAGTGACACACACACACACACACAGAGTTACCATGAAGCTCTCATCCTGCAGAAAGAGGTTTTCCTACCACAGGTCTACAGATGTAGTTGACCCCTGACCTGAATGGTTAAACTAATCCTCCACTTCTTTGTTACTTGTTGATGGTCTTAGGCTTTGTCTTATTGCTTGGAAGGTGGATTCATCAGGTAGTGTCTCCTTGTATTTTTCAGCTTTCTCAAAGCATCTTCGGAGGCATTCCATTGGATTGCTGGATGTTTCCATTGCCTCATCATCACTACTATCCTCTAAAAAAAATCCACTCCTCTCCTCTTGGACTCTGGAAATAATAGCCAGGGAGAAATCCTCCCTTAAATAAAAGATGCTTTGCACATCATGTAAAGATATAGGTCCTGTCTCCAATCCTGAAGTCAGGCACAGCAGGTAGCATCATCTGAGCATGCTTCTCAGTGAAGTTACTGACATCCAAAGTAAGTTTGATTTCTGTGGTTTTCACAGAGAGCATCTTACTTCTTTGTACTTCAATTGCCTCAACCTCAAGGTCGACTGTATCTTCAACCTCCTCGACTTCTTGTATATGAGTTGTCTCCTCGCATTCTTCATCTAGTGCTGCATCCTGCTCCTCTAACACCTCATCAGGATTCTACATGAGGAATCCAAACAGGCTGTTCAGGTAAATCATAAAGCCAAAGGATTCCTGAATGAGTTTGCATTCTTTTTGGTGCAAAGGGCAGGCTGAATGTCGGCAAGAAGGTGGTAATTCCCTATACTTCTTCAGTCCCTGTCCCTTTCCACCACAGTCATTTAAATGCACAAGAGTCATAGTGGGCAGAGCAACCCTCCCTACCTACACCATCACTTCAAACCTATCTCTGTAGGACTGCAAGAATTCACTATGCTGAGCTAACAGGTCTTCAATGTCAAACTTTGGGTTAAACATAGAATGAACTAGATCAAACTTGTCCCCAGCACCACAAGATGCTGCAAAATCAAACAGCCTCTCATCAGTTGCAGCTGGGTCTTCCAGAGAAGACACATCCTCTTTGGCTTTACCTTTAGTTGCATAGGGACTGCTTTCTGGCACATCTGCATCATCTGAGAAGTCTATATTCCTCTTTCTTGTATTTTTCTTGACAAG